>NC_134784.1:81148544-81153544 GCF_046742065.1 Oratosquilla oratoria | reverse complement strand
AGGAAGTGTATAACAAGGGAGTGCTCAAGGGCTGTGGCTAGCTGAAATAGAATGTGAGTTACTAGGTTATGGGATTCTGATTTTTGGGAAGACAAGGCACGGAGAGCAGATTGAGAGTCACAGATAATCAGGCCATTACTACCAAATACGTAACAGTAGATTGACAACATCCAGAAGTCCGTGGAGCTCGAAGGAAGTTGAACTGAGAAAACCTGGTAGTAGGTGTCCAACCCAGCCTCCATGGGGTGGAATCATACTAGGCGAGTATATGGCACAGCCTTTGTTTCCGTCCGGTTGCAGCGACCCGTCTGTGACTATTGTATGGACAGCTGGGAGGGAAGAGGTCACTTTGGCGATGATTTCTAGAGTTAGTTGCTTCTGTAGTAGGGGCAAGTCACTCTTGCAGGTTGGTGTATAGGTGACAGCGGTGAGTGGAACCCTCCATGGGGGCGGACTGTGAACAATTTCCTGTCTAGGAATGTGAAATCCTATACTCTGTAGGTTTGTGCAAATGGCTCTAATAAGGGCGCAACCGCCAGGTTGGAGTCGGGGCCGAGGTGCGGTAGAGCCGAGAGACGTTCTGATGAAATTCGAGTAGTGGGGGGTAATTTGTGGGGTGTGTGAGCATTAATCAGTGAAATATTTTACGTTAACGTGTATTCGTTCCGCCAGGGGGGATAGATGTAGTTCCTGTAGCATATTGGCAACCCGAATAGATATTGGACAACCCAATATGAGTCGCATAGCTTTATTTTGAAACTTATCGAGGGGGTCCAAGGCTGATTTAGGTAATTGACATAAAGTAGGAGAGAGATAATCGATGACTGAACGGATAAATGCTACGTATATAGTTCTTGCCACCGTTATGGAGATCTCAGCAGAGTTGTTGGTAAGCCACTGAAGGGGTGTTAGGCGTTGTTGTAGTCGAGTCAATACGTCATTAACAAGTGGATGAATACGCTGCCGTACGGGGGCGGAGGGGGTGACGCGGACGGGTGCTCCCAGGTAGATATACTGCGTGCAGAGTGGTCTAACGCTGGTACCCTCAATACTGATAGGGGAGAGGCGGGTGTATAATTCAAAGAGACAGTAATGCGTGCTGCGATGGGGCAGAAAGCCATAGAGCCTAGTGGCATAATTCGGCTTTAGTTATGGGTATAGTTCCTCCTCATCTGATTCTAGCAGAGCCGCGGACAGGCGAAGAGAGCGATGTATCGAATGAGTGGAGAGGAACTTCCTAATATGCGCTGGGAGATTACGGACACTGGATTGTTCAGACCAAGCCTCTATGAGGGCCTGTGCGTAATGAGATGGACTATGGTGAAGGCCACTGGGGGTCTTCTTTCGGATCACCTTGTTAATAAGGCTCAACATGGCTCCCACGCTCATCTGTTGGTTGATGCCATTAGCAAACTCGTTCCAGGCGTCAGTGTGTGCACACTGTTGTATGGATGGTTACCAAGACGGAACTTGATTCTTGGTATTGTCGTAGAGTGTCGGGGTTAGGAGATCTCTTATATGCAAGGCCGTCTGCCTCTGCCTGTCTTCCTGCTGCTGGTATACGGTCGTTGAGCATCCAAGGCTGTACTCTCGTCTGGCGTTTGATGTTTGACTTACGTACATAACGATCGAAAAAGTTGTGTATGCAGGTGACAAGAGAATTGGAAAGCTTTTAAGGAGATTCAACATTAAACTTGGGGAGGTGTGCAAATACGAAGGAAACGTAGTTGGGAGAATACTTTGGGGGGATAATGATTCGCGTGCGTTGGTAAGCTGGAGAAGGCATCACTGGGACTGAATACCGAAGGCAGAAAGCGAAGTGATCTGAGAAGAGGACGGGCACCGAAAAGCATTTGACGTTGGTAGGCATGAGTCCACATGTAAGTATGTGATCGAGGGTACCCCCCCCCCTCCCCTAGACTGCGAGCCACCACAAGTGTTTCAACGAGAAAGATGCTTGTGGTGTATAAAGTCGACTAACCGGTTTCCACTACGATTTACAATGTCCGATTGGTCACCTAGGGTAGGGTGCCTAGCATTAAAATCACCCATGTATATCATACCACGAGTTGTGGGAGTAGGAAGGGCTGGAGTATTCAGCTTACCATGGGCGGAATAAACGTTACAGAGGCGAAGCCTACCACTTCCTAGTGTAACCTTTATAAGTTGGTAAGTCGTGTCATTATCTTCAAAAGTGCCGAGTGGTCGAACGTGGTGAACATATGGAATATGACCACTAAGGTTGGTCCTCGGGGGGGGGGGGTGATACACAGTGATGGCAATCATTTTCTCGAGGCGAGTAACGAGCTAGTCAAATTTAACAGTATGTACAGAGGTTGACGTGATATTAGCCTGCTGGGCGTCCACGAGCGATTTGAGTGTTGTATCGTTAACCGATAGTCGTGTAGACAAGGAGTCAAAGGCGGCCATAAGAGAATCAAAGCGAGCTTCAATGCTATGCAATCGAGTTTCAATAATTGCAACACGATTTGTAAGGGAGACACACTGAGACTTGAGAGATTCTACGGCCTCTTGGAGCGTAATGATCTGCCGAGAGGCGGTAGCAGTGGATGGCGGCGGTGGTGGCGGTGGGGGTGGAGTTTGCGTACTCGGAGCCAAGCGTTCTCGTTTGGCACATCCATGCCACACATTAACCCCAGGCATTTGGCACCGCGGGCATTTCCATTGCGACTCGTCGAGTGTAGGTGTTTTTGGTGAGTCTGTCGATGATGTCGAGGCAGAGGTAAGTACAGTGGTTGCTGTAGGAGTACGATGAGGGCAGGAACGTGAGTCATATTCAGCTGAGCAGCATGCGCACTTTTCAGTCTATCTACAGAATCTTGTATATCAAGAGGTAACGCCAAAATCACCCCATCCTTAACCTCATCTATGATGTCCTGTCGGCGTCTCGATATGTAGACATAACTAGATGTGACAGCTGACATTTTGACCTCGGTTAGTTCTTGATCAAGACCGAACATTCTTACGACTTCGGAAAGCCATCGTAGTTTCTCATTAACTCCTGGGTTTCCTCTGAATTGCAGTTTAACATACTCGGAACGGGGGGCAAAGGCAAGGGAAGTAGGTGAAGGTGGGTCTGGGAAAGGTGCATTCTGCGTAGCAGGTCGTGATGGAATAGGTGTAGTAGTGTCTCGCAGAGGCAGAGCCTTGTCATTCTTGGTGGCCTTGGCAGCGGGAGATGACACTTCGCTATTGGCATCGAAATCGTTCTCTATGCGACGCTTTGCGGAAGCGTTGGTGAAGTCTATAGGCTGGGGGGATGAACTGACAGGTGCTATTTGTCGGTGATCGTGATAACCAAGACGAGGCCAGTTTTTCTGTGACAGGTCGTCATCATCGCTTAATGCAAGATCCGCCTCAATATTTGCAAGGGAGCCGGGACCTGTGTATTCCATTTTACGAGGCAAGTCGCTTGTAACTTGAGCAGTTTTACTAGGTGAATGATGTAGCCGTGACGTGGGTACCTGCATCAAACACCTCGTACTGCGCATGCGTAGATGTGAGGAATTCGATCAGGGAGGCCCTCCCCGAGTATTAATCACTTTTTCGGTCAAGTTCCACAACAATCAAGTTCACTGATAACACTGCACGATGCACTGAGTTTTAACACGGCTTCCGTCCAACTCCAAATGATAGTAACACCGTATATTTTGCGAAAAACGGGGGTCAGTAGCAGATCTTATCCAAGCAGTCGCCACCTATCGTGTCCAACCGTGAAGTCCTATGTCTATGCACTATTTTTTTTTTTTTTAATATTGATTAGTTACCAATCAAAAAAGAATAGTTCCTGGCTCTGGTCAGTAGAAGTGTCAAAATATCTAAATATTGAAAGGAAGGTTAAGCCAATCTTCTCATAATGACGATATTTAATCCGTCCCATGGCAAGAAACTGAGCCATTCTTGGGAAGACTGGTTCCTCCAGTTCGAAGACTCTTCGCCCTGGACGCTCTCTTCGAACTCGCGCTTCTGTTTACCGAGGTACAACCAACTTTACTCATGGTTGTTAAGATCAATTAATTGGATTTTCTAAATGTGTCAATAATGTGTATAGCTGTAAAGTATGTAACTATGTGCCTAATACGTATTAGCGAGATTTTTTAGGGTGTTATTATGACGCCAAGAAAGCAACCAACCAAGGTCTTTGCGCTTAGTCTGTTAAGGAGTCTAACTAGTAAACACTGCACATTCTTTCATGTGGTCAAAGATGATAGAGACAAAACTACGACCTTTAGTCTTGGCCTATGTCGAACAGGAGGTTGTATATATAAGTAAAGCTCAATAGATCCCACTAGTATTAGAAGTTATTGAGGACAGTCTTAACGTATTCTCTAACTACATTGTAGTCTACATAGCATAAAACAGACATTTTATTTCAGCCCTCGTCAACTACACACTTCACAGTCTTGATACATGGAAGGGCTATTACAATCAAAAAGGATCTTTTTTTTCTTCAAATTTTCATAAAAGTCCTTTCCCAGTGAACGCACATGATTGACTGGTTGTCTAAAGGTGAATGACGTCATATCTGAGAGAGAGTTATTATTAATATAGATGACGGATAGCAGTTTCAGGAATCCTCACCATCCAATACCTGTAATGGGTCGAGCTTAGGTTGAAGAGGGAGGAGTTTGTATAGGAAGGGGGAGGGGTTTATCATGGAAGAGGCGGGGCTAATTTTTGAAAAGGCGGAGCTTGTGCTGGAACAGGCAGGGGATCAGTGCAAACTTGGAGGAGGATCTGATTCTATGGTTTTATTCCTGTGCCTCTTCTTTCACACTAATTTTCCGTTTAGAAGAAATGTCTTATAATTTAGTCTAGCTTAACGTGGACCAAACTGTGTTCTATTAAATTGGCTTCGATGTAACTGAAACTATATTGAATAAAGTTTGCCTTATTGTTCTATAAGTTAATATGTTTCATCATATTACTTTCGCATTACTGACTGGAGAAGAAGGGTGAGTGTGGCTGTATGCTTAATT
>NC_134784.1:81138544-81141044 GCF_046742065.1 Oratosquilla oratoria | reverse complement strand
GACGACCATGTGAAATGGTTGAAACAACTGTCGGTATAAAATGGAGCACCATTCTGACGACTTTCGTACTTTCCTCCAGAGTTTGAACCGTGAAGAGAAAAGAATACTTAGAAAGTTAGAGAAATATTCTCTAAAAATAATTGATGCCACATGTGCTTTAGTATTCAACAGTAATATATATATATATATATATATATATATATATATATATATGTGTGTGTGTGTGTGTGTGTGTGTGTGTGTGTGTGTGTGTGTGTGTGTGTGTGTGTGTGTGTGTGTGTGTGTGTGTGTGTGTGTGTGTGTACATATATATATATGTATATATATATATATATATATATATATATATATATATATATATATATATATATATATATACTGTATATAAGTGATGAGAAATTTAGTAACACATTTGTAAATCACAACTAACACCACAGTTGGACGAAAGAAAGAGTTGAGTGAGGGAAGCAATATATTGCTAACTTCAACCCTCTTCAGTAGTACGAAGTGGAAGGAGGATGCTTTCTTAAATAGCAAACTTTTACCAAGGGAAGGGAACTGGGAAAAGAATAAATGTCACTATCCTAACCTGAGGATGACATGAGGTCGGGAGGAAACTTATTGATAATTTGTTTGGTGATGAATAATCCTGATATTATATCTGGGGTCCATTGACCCTTGGAAATATTCATCGTGGGGCAAATATTCAATTAAGTGGATTCAACCTTTTCCTTCTGAACCCACAACCAGATTTATAAATAAGACCGTTTTTTTTCAGTCCATCCAGTGATTAAATTTATACACCTGTTGAAACACGGCTGAACTTTCTTGACCATACTTGATAGACCTCTTGTGTTTATCCAATTTTGTCCTTAGGTCTCTCCCCGTCTGACCTCTGTATGGAAGGGAGTAAACACCTAGGATATAATCTTCTCTCAACCTTTGGTAAACATTAACAGCTATCTTATTAATGATATTCGGGTAATTATGATTTTAATTTACCTTCTCTTTGGGAAGAAATTTGGACAAATGACTAATGAACTCTATGAACTCTGAAAAGGGGATGACACGGGGAATTTGTCTTTGTTTTTGCTTATTGGAAGGGGGATAGAAAAAGCTAATTCTGGCTTGGCTGAGGGCTTTATCCAGGAACCACTGAGGGTAATTTTGTTAATTGGGACCCGATGGGGATTAATTCATGTTTTAAAACTGGAGACTACAATTCCTGAAGGCTCCAAGAAAAAGACCCGAAGCTAAACTTCGTTTAATGTGATCTGAGTGATGACTACAGAAGTGAAGGTAACTTCCTGAATGGGTGTTCTTTCTGAGAACAGTGAAGACAAGCCTATTCCCATTCCCCATGATTAAGGCGTCTAAAAAGGAGATTGTATCATCTTTTTCCCATTGTACTTTGAACTTGATATTAGTTGATAAATGATTTAGGTTATCTAGAAAAATATCAAAGGGACAACAACTCTCATCCCAAAGAGTGAAAATATCATCAACATATCTGAACTAAATCTTACCTGGTGGTTTTATTGTTGGAAGAAGGACACTCTCAAAGTGTTTCATGTAAAACAGAACAGGAGGAAAGTTAGAACCCATGCTACAGCCAAACTTTTGCCTAGAAAACAAATTTTTGAAAAGAAAAAAACATTAGTTGACACACAGGTGCGTCCAAGCGAAATAATTTTAGAAACCGGAAGGGGGAATTTGTCTTAGAATGCTTGTAGCTTGGTTTCTAGAAAGGACAAAACATCATCAACACAAATTTTCGTAAATAAAAAAACAATGTCATGACTTAAACTCCGGCCTGAAATGTTAATATCCTTAATTTTCTGGATGAAATCTTCTGAACGTTTTAAATGGGAGTTGGAAAAGTTACCCACAAATAGTAATAACACAGTGAAGACATTAGCTCTGCCTGCAAGTACGTACTGAGCCCCTGGTGTCCATGACCTACTTTTGAAATTACATTTTATCTGATGCCAGCCGAATATGTTAATACTACCTTAGTTGAAGCTGTCCGAAGGGATTTCTCCCCGTCTTCTCCTTTTCTGCATGAGGGGACGGAGAGGAGGGTCGCCGATTTAATGAAGCGGCCTTGCTGTGGATGTGCTGTGTCTTGCGACACTGCTTCTGACCCAGGGTAGTGAACAAGATGCAGGGATGACCTATCATTCAAGAGGTACTAAGATAAGAGGGAGGAAAGAGGGTAGAGGGGATGGAATGGGTAGGAGTGGTTTCTATGCCTTTGTTTTTGGTTAATTCCGTGTATGTATCTCAATTGACCTATCAGTACACGTACCATACACATGATTTTTTTTTTCAACAGGTGTCACCTAATTCCATTGAGCTTAGAGGGACCTTTATATATGGGTGGATGGGCTGTGTCTCCCTGCCTTGCCTTCGACTTGGGCAGTATGAACCGCGCGGAAACTGCGGCAGTACCGCAAAGTCAAGGAAAAACTGCCCGGTTTTTTCAACCACCACGCTTCAG
>NC_134784.1:81131044-81133544 GCF_046742065.1 Oratosquilla oratoria | reverse complement strand
GCCTCCCTTACCCATCCTCCGCTACCTCCTCTTCTTCCTTTTCCTTCTCCTCCTCCTTCTCCACCTCCTCCTCCCCCACCTCATGTAGTTCTCCTCCTCCCTACCTTCTTTCTCTTACTCCTTTTTCTCCTTCTACTCCTCTTCCTCCTCCTTCTTCTCCTCCTATCCCTCGGACCTCTCCCACGTCCTCCCTCTCCCTACCGCTTTCCTCCTCCTACTACTATTACTACTATTACTCCTCCTCCTACTCCTCTTCCCCTTCTCATCTTCCCCGTCTTCCTTCTCCTCCTCCTTCACTTCCCTCATACTCCTCCTTGCTCCTCCTCCTCCTCCTCCTCCTCCTCCTCCTCCTCCTCCTCCTCCTCCTCCTCCAATACTTCCCCTTCCCCCTCCTCCTTTTCTTCTTGTCTCTCTTACCCTCTTACTCCTTTATCTCCTCCTTCTCCTCCTCCTCCTTCTTCTCTTCCCCCTCCCCTTCCTCCTTCTCGTCCCCCTTACTCTACTCCTCCTTTGTTTCCTCTCTATCCTACTCCTTCTACTCCTCCTCCTCCTTCTCCTCCTCCTCCTCCTTTTCTTCCTCTCCCTCCCCTCATCTTTCTCCTCCTCAACCCCTTTACCCTACGCTTCCTTTATCTCCTTAAATTCCTCCTCCTCCTCCTCTCCCTCCTTCTACTCCTTCTTTCCCCCCTCCCCTTTGTCCTTCTCCGCGTCCCCTTAGTCTACTCCTCCATTGTGTCATTCCTATTCTCCTCCATCTCCCTACCTCCTCCTCCTACTCCTCCTCCTCCTTCTCCTCCTCCTCCTCCTCCTCCTACCTTCTCCTCCTCCTCCTCCTCCTCCTACCTCCTCCTCCTCCTCATACCTCCTCCTCCTCCTCCTCCTCTTCCTCCTCTTCCTCCTCCTACCTCCTACCTCCTCCTCTTTCTCTTCCTCCTTCTCCTCCTCCTCTTCTTCTTCCTTCTCATTCCTCTACTCTCGTTTTGTTCCTTGCCCTGCTCCTCCTCGCTGCGCCGCGTCGTGAGGTTGGGTTTGGTTTGTTTCGTGGCGTCCGGCCGGCAGGTCTTTGTCTCTGGAGCTGCGAAGAATCCCGAAGAAGCTTGGACGAAGGGGAATGCGTGTAAACCGCACCTAGCTCTGTCCCCCTTTCTCTCTCTTTGTGGCTTGCTTTGTGGCTCTCTCCTGTGCGGCTTTCTCGCTCTCCTCTTTTCGCCTCTGTCAACGTAGTAGAGCTCCTGTAGTTTTCCCTCCTCTTCGGTGAATGTAAATTTCGTTGCGAGTGGTCTCGTCTGGGTGGATGACACATATGTATAATTTCTTTCTCTGTTACCTCTTCTTTTTCCTCTTCTTTCTCTCTCTTTATCTCTCTTTATATCTCTCTTCTCTCTCTTCCATTCCTGTTTCTTTTCTGTATGAAAAACTTCGTTTTAAGAGCAAAAAGGGAAAGTCATCTTTATAACTACTATGTGTCTGATAAAGGCAGACAATGAAAGAAAAATTAAACCAGCAAAAAGTTTGACAATGTCTTGTGTGACGTCCATTTACTGGACGCGGAAATAGGGTTAGCGTGTTTCTGCATGTGTGTGTTTGTGTGATTTGCATATGTACGAGTATGTCTATATCTGTACATGCGTATTCTTTTGTATGTGTTTGTGGACCTGGACTATTTATTTTATTTTTGTTTTATTTCACATATTAGTTTATTTATCTAAGTGTTTTCTCGTTTTTCTAGTAATGCAATCGACAGTGTGTGACCAGGAGATAGATAGATAGATAGATAGATAGAGAGAGAGAGAGAGAGAGAGAGAGAGAGAGAGAGAGAGAGAGAGAGAGAGAGGGGGGGGGGGATGGGAGAGGGAGAGGAAGGGAGAGAGAGAGAAAGAGAGAGAGAGAGAGAAAGAAAGATAGAGAGAGAGAGAGAGAGAGAGAGAGAGAGAGAGAGAGAGAGAGAGAGAGAGAGAGAGAGAGAGAGAGAGAGAGAGAGAGAGAGAGAGGGGGGGAGAGGGAAAGAAAGAAAGAGAGAAAGAGAGAGAGGGAGAAAGAAAGAGAGAGAGAGAGAGAGAGAGAGAGAGAGAGAGAGAGAGAGAGAGAGAGAGAGAGAGAGAGAGAGAGAGAGAGAGAGAGAGAGACAGAGACAGAGACAGAGACAGAGACAGAGAGACAGACAGAGAGAGAGAGAGAGAGAGAGAGAGAGAGAGAGAGAGAGAGAGAGAGAGAGAGAGAGAGAGAGAGAGAGAGAGAGAGAGAGAGGAGTTGCAGCAACTGGTGTACATTTTCCAATGATTCATTCCTCAACTGAGTAAGTGATGTGACCTTGTTTCTACGGACGCCGGAGCAAAGGGTTATCACACTGGGTAATTTTTCCTCCAATATCTAATTAATCGGCGGTGCCCCCCGACTCATTGACCTTTTCCACTGTAAAATCACTATGGCAAACTGTTTTGTTTTCTAAACAATTTAGATAGGATGTCATTTGATATGCTAGAGCAGTGGTTCCCAAACT
>NC_134784.1:81126044-81128544 GCF_046742065.1 Oratosquilla oratoria | reverse complement strand
GTTACTCCAACTCTCGTAGGCGGGGAGTTGGGGGCGTGTGTGCGTGTAAGGTGAGAGTATTACCCATAAATCTGTCTTACGAGCTCAGAGCTCTCATCCGGGAGGTTAATAACTGTCGATCACGAGTCCAACACGTGATGCAAGACCATGATGAATCACACACACACACACACACACACACACACACACACACACACACACACACACACACACACACACACACACACACACACACACACACACACACGAACATGATAATGTTTGCCATATATATAAATGGTATGGATAAATATATGGAATGTTATATGAACTTCTTTGCAGATGATGCGAAACTGCTGAAGAGAGTAAGTACAGAGGAAGATTGCAAATCTTTACAAAGAAGACCTGGACAAAATCTGGAAATGGAGTTAAAAGAGTGAAGTGAATTTCAACATCAAGAAATGTAGTATAATGGAATTTGGAAAAAGTAAAAACAGAATATCGGGACAATAAAAAATTGGTACAAAAAAATGAAATAAAAAAGTCAACTCGGAAAGGAACCTAGAAGTAACTATCATCAATGGCATGGCACCAGACAAACATATCAACAAATTAGTTGAAAAAACTTTCAATTTATCAAGATCACTGAAAGTGGCCTTTGACTACATGAATGAAGAAATGGTAAAGAAATATTAGTTACGTTGATAAGACCAAAGCTGAAGTACGCTGCGACACTATGGACACTTAGTACTAAAAAAAGCATAAAGAAATTAGAAAGAATTCTAAGAGCAACGACAGAGATGGCACCAACACTCTCTAAATTGACATACAAACAAAGATTGGACAAACTCAAACTACCAACCCTGGAACAAAGAAGAGAAAGAGGATATCTGCTAACCATCTACAGAATTATGAAAGGGATAGAAGTACTTGATAGAGACGATTTATTAAAGTGGGAAATAAGAAAACAAGAGGACACGGAAAGAAACTTTTAAAAAGGATAGTTACAGAAGAGATCTGAAAAAGAATAGCTTCCCACACAGAGTGATAGATATCTGGAATAAATTGAATGAGGAAACAGTGAGTGCAAAAACTATACAAGAATTTAAGATCAAAGTGGATGCTGAAAGATACAAAAGCAGGTCACTACGAGCATAGCTCTCTTCCCGTAAAATACAACTAGGTAAACACACACACACACACACACACACACACACACACACACACACACACACACACACACACACACACACACACACACACACACACACACACACACACATACACACACACTCATACACACACACACATACACACACACACACACACACACACACACACACACACACACACACACACACACACACACACACACACACACACACACAAACATACAACATTTTTTTTTCCAGTATTGGCGCTATTGTCTCCACCGTCGCCATCGTCGTTCCCCTTGTCAAGATTGTCATAATTTTTTTGATACCGCTCTAACCATGGACTAATTGGTCACATGGGACTATACCTTTGATACATATAATTTTGTTCAACTACCAAGCTTTGATCACTTCTAAGAACGATAAACATTTTGATTCGCTTTGTCCATACGTTTACTCTCTTAACGAAATGTCATACTTACATTTTGCTTTGGCTAAGAACAGGCGATTTTATGCGGCTGAGAAAACTATCTTAGATTTAAAGATAGGGGGGTCTCCTTCACAAAGATGACCAACCCTGAGATGTATTAAGAAAAAAAAAAAAAAAAAAAAAAAAAAAAAAAATCAACACCGGAGTCAAATCTATGAGATATGTTGACGCATTGAAAGGGTTTGAATAAGACGACATTTGGGTACGAATTCTTCATGTGATGGGATCCTAAACGTTATTTCGTGATAAGATAAGAATGAAATGAGATAAAATAAGGTTTGCGAGGCGGGGACTCGTGCCGAAATTCTTGTGTTGTTGTCTCTGCTGAGGGAGGCGTGCCATTGCTGGCGTGGAGTGGGTTTCGAAACCGAGACTATCTTGTCTACCATTTTCTACATTTATTTTCTCTTCTTCTTCTTCTTTTTGATTTGTTATTTATTTATTTATTTATTTATTTTATATTCACCTTTAATCATTTGCTAATTACCTTGGTTTTGATTTTTTTTTTTTTCACTTTTCTAGTTTTAGGCATTTTTATGTATTTACTGTTAATCGTTGTTTACTTCATGATTTATTATCTAGTTTTTCATTTGTTCATGTTTTCCATTCAAACATTTAGATATTTTCTATCTTTATTTTACCATAATTTTGGTTTATTCACTTATTGTATTATCTATGTGCTACTTTTATTATCTAGCAATTTAATGTTTTGATAACTTATGAATTTCTTTGTCTACTTCTTTGAGTATCTATGTTTACTATAAATCTATGATCATAATGACTCTAAATGTCTCCTGTAAGAATGATGTTATAATTGTAAATGTGTAAATGTGTGTGTGTGATTCACCATGGTCTTGGATTACGTGTTGGACTCGTG
>NC_134784.1:81108544-81111044 GCF_046742065.1 Oratosquilla oratoria | reverse complement strand
GCCGGCCGGGGCGAGGGAGGAAAAAAGAAGAACCGGCCGGCCGGGATGTGCACAGAAAAAAGCCGGCCGGATAGGGACCGGCACAGAAAGGAGGACCGGTTGGCAGGGAGCAGAAAATAGGAAAAAGGATCACCGGCCGGCTAAGGAGAAGAAGCAAGAAAAGAAAAAGAATCCGCCGTCCGTGGGCGTGCACAAGGAAAGGCCGGCCGGCTGGGAATGCGTACAAGGCAGGCGAGTGCGTGTGTATGTGTGTGGTCGTAGTATAAGGGGTTGTAACTGTATTCATGGGGTCCCGCCTCTTTGGCTCCATTCATCAAATTTCCTTTGAATTCGATTATGGTGTTGGTTTGGATTATATTTTCACCCAATTTGGTCCATGTGAAAAGATGTACTTTGCACCATCTTTCAAACAAGTGTGTACGCGTGTGCACATATACATGTACATGTATGTGTATTTACCTAGTTATAATTACCTAGTTCTATTATACGGGAAGGGAGCTATGCTCGTGGTGAACCGTCTTTGTATCTTTCAGCATCAAGTTTTTCCTTAAAATCTTGAATAGTGTTCGCACACAGTTTCTCTATCTGGGAGGCTTTTTTTTTTTTTTAATCTCTTCTATAGTTATCCTTTTTGAGTTTCTTTTCGAGTCATCTTGTTTTTCCATTGTCACTTTTTAGTAAATCATTCCTATCAAGGATTTCCATTGTTTTCATGATTCTATTGATAGTCAGTAGATCCCCTCTTTCTCTTCTCTGTTCCAGTGTTGGTAGTTCTAATTTGGATAAGCATTGTTCGTATGTTAATTTGAAAAGACCTGTTGCCAACTTTGTCGTTGCTGTCTGTATTCTTTCTAATTTTTTATATTCTTTTTAGTACTGGGTGTCCATAGTGTCGCTGCGTATTCCAGTTTTGGTCTTATTAATGTAACTAATGTTTTCTAATAATTTCTTCGTCCAAAAAGTCAAATGCCACTTTCATTGACCTTAATAGGTTGAAGGTTTCTCCGACTATTTTGTTGATATGTTTGTCCGGTGTCATGTCTTTGCTGATTATTACTCCAAGGTCTCTTTCCGATTTCATTTTTTTTTTCTTCTTCACCAATTTTATAATTTTTCGATATTCTGTTTTTATTTTTTCCAAACTCCATTGTCCTACATTTCTTGATATTGAAGTTCACTTCCAACTTTTGAGTCCATTTCCAGATTTGTCCAGGTCTGATTGTAATGATTCACAATCCTCCTCTGTTCTTACTTTCTTTAATAATTTTGCGTCATCTGCGAGGAAATTCATATAACACTCCACCCCTTCATCCATGTTGTTTATATGTATGGCAAACATGACTGGAGCCAGCAACGACCCTTGCGGGACACCACTTATCATTTCTTCCCATTTCGAGTATTTGTCTCTAATTACTACCCTCATTGCTCTCCCAGTCAAGAAGTCTTCCATACATTCCAATAATTTACCTCCGATGCCAGCTATTAATTATATTTTTTTTATTAATTTATTGTGTGTTATCTTATCAAATCCTTTTTGTAGGTCTAGATAGGTACAATCGGCCCATCCATCCCTCTCTTGTATTATTTCTATTAGTCTCGGATAGAAGCAGATCAGGTTTGTTGTACATGATCTTCCTTGTCAAAATCCAAATTGATTTGGAATCAGTATAATTTTTTCTTCCAGATGTTTAACCCGTCTACTTTTGATTACTTTTTCACACATTTTTCTATTGTGCTTGTTAGGGAGACCGGTCTGTAGTTAGTTGGATTTTTCTTGTTCCCTCCTTTATATATTAGTACAATATTTGCACTTTTCCAGTCCTGTGGTACCATTCCTTCTTTGAGCGAGCATTTGATTATATTGTATATTTTACCCGTTAACTCCTCTATGCATTCTTTCAGTATCCAATTTGCGATTCCATTCGGACCATGCGATTTTCTGACATCAAGGATTGTGTGTGTGTGTGTGTGTGTGTGTGTGTGTGTGTGTGTGTGTGTGTGTGTGTGTGTGTGTGTGTGTGTGTGTGTGTGTGTGTGTGTGTGTGTGTGTGTGTGTGTGTGTGTGTGTGTGTGTGTGTGTGTGTGTGTGTGTGTGTGTGTGTGTGTGTGTGTGTGTGTGTGTGTGTGTGTGTGTGTGTGTGTGTGTGTATATGTGTGTGTGTGTGTGTGTGTGTATGTGTGTGTGTGTGTGTGTGTGTGTGTGTGTGTGTGTGTGTGTGTGTGTGTGTGTGTGTGTGTGTGTGTGTGTGTGTGTGTGTGTGTGTGTGTGTGTGTGTGTGTGTGTGTGTGTGTGTGTGTGTGTATTTAAAGCTATTCATGATGATATCGTGACCTCAAATCTGACGCTAGATTATCGTGTCTGAACTTCTGTCTTTATAATCACCATACCTTGTCTGTTTCTTGTTTCTTAAAATTCCTATGTGCTTCTGTTGAAGTCTCCAAGACATCTCTTTCTGTCGGAGTCTGTCGGGATCTACCGAAATCCTAGCCTTCCTCCTGA
>NC_134784.1:81093544-81096044 GCF_046742065.1 Oratosquilla oratoria | reverse complement strand
AGAATGAAGTTATACGACGTTTCCGACGCAGTCCGGCAGAACATGAAGCACTCTGACGAATCTTACGCAGATACAGACAGAGAAAGAATTAATGGTTGATGAAAAGAAGATGGTGGGGGAGAAGGAGGAGGAGGAGGAGGAGTAGGAGAAAGGAAGGGCTACGAATAGGATAAAGAAACGGGAACAGAGAAACAGGATGAACAGAAGGAGAGAAGAGAAGAGAGAAGAAAGATTAAGAAAACGAAAAAAAAATTGAACAGGACAAGGAAGGAAAAAAGAGGAGGCAGAGGAAGAGGACAAGGAGGAGGAAGAGCTATGGTAGGAGAAGAAAGTTAAAGCGAGGGGAGAGGATGAGCATGGGGAAGGGGAGGAGGAAAAGGCAAAGGAGGAGGAGGAGGAGGAGAAAAGAAAGGAGATCAAAGATAAAGAAAGGGAAGAGGAGTAGAAGGAGAAGAAAGACAAAAGAAAAAAGGGAAAAGGAGGTGGAGCAGGAGAAGGAGAAGGAGGAGTAGGAGGAAAAGTGGAGGATGCGGAGAGAAAGGAGGAGAAGAAAGATAAAGAAAGGGAGGAGGCTGAGCAGGAATAATGGGAGGAAAAAAGGGAAACCGGAGAGGAGAAGGAGGAGGAAAAGAAGGAGGAGACTGAGAAAAGCGAGGAGAAGGAAGAAGAAGGAGAAGGAGAAAACGGAGAAGGAAAATAAAGAAAGAAAAGAGGATGATCATGAGGAGGAGAAGGAGGAAAAGAGAAGGGGAAATGAGAAGGAGGAGGACGAGGAGAAGGAGAAGGACGAGGAGAAGGAGGAAAAGAAAAGGGGAAATGAGAAGGAGGAGGACGAGGAGAAGGAGGATTAGAAAGGGGGAGATGAGTAGGAGGAGGACGAGGAGAAGGAGGAAAAGAAAAGGTGAATGAGAAAGAGGAAGACGAGAAGAAGGAGGAAAAGAAAAGGGGAAATGAGAAGAAGGAGGACTAGGAGAAGGAGAAAAAGAAAAGGGGAAATGAGGAGGAGGACGAGGAGAAGGAGGAAAAGAGAAGGGGAAATGAGAAGGAGGAGGACGAGGAGAAGGAGAAGGACGAGGAGAAGGAGGAAAAGAAAAGGGGAAATGAGAAGGAGGAGGACGAGGAGAAGGAGGAAAAGAAAAGGGGAAATAAGAAGGAGGAGGACGAGGAGAAGGAAGAGGACGAAGAGAAGGAGGAGGACGAGGAGAAGGAAGAGGACGAAGAGAAGGAGGAGGACGAGGAGAAGGAGGAGGACGAGGAGAAGGAGGAGGACAAGGAGAGGGAGGAGGACGAGGAGTAGGAGGAGCTAATGGGTTGGCAAATAGAGGGAGAAAAGTCGAGTTTGAGAGGGTAGCTTAACAGAGGGGGATAGCCAGTGGCAAAAGGGGGAAGGTTGAGGGGGAAAGACCGTACAAGTAGGGGAGTGATGGTTGAGTGGTTACAGTACTCGGCTCGAGGTCTAATGGTCTTCAGTTCGAGTCTCTGCCCCGGGCATGGCTTAGAGAGTTATTCCTTTGTGTAGCGTCTTGAGAACTCTTCTTCGTAAGCGGTCTTAAGCTCATGAATACACTCAAAAAGTCTACTATTGTTTTGATAAGATAAGTCTTTTCGATATGTAAGGTTTAAGAATGAAAAAGTCAAGAACGGGTTTACCAGTAGACTAGTTAATGAAGGAAATAGACTTAGTGACCATGTATTGAGTGCTAAAACTATTGGTTGTTTTAGGAGAAGGTTAGGTAACTTTATGGATGGAAATGGTAGGTTGTAATGTACGCGGAACTGCCTACTGTAGATCTTATGGTCTCTTGTAATCTCCTTCATTTTTATGCTCTTAAAATTCAATGTTTTGTGTAACAATAGCAATAGGAATAGGCATAGCCAACTGCTCTTCCAACACGGAAGTAGCCAACTGTTCTTTGAACTCGGAGGTAGCCAACTGTCCTTTGAAACGGGAATAGCCATTTTTTTTTTTTTTTTTTTTTTAAGTCGCGTTTAACCAGCTATTCTTCGGAGTAGAGTAGCCAACTGTTCTTTGGAGTTCAAGGAAGTCTGTTCTTCAGATTGGGCGTAGCTAAATGTTCTTCGGGATGGTGAACGTGTTTGGGGCGTTGGTTAAATATTCATCAGAGTCAGTGGGAAGGATAACCAACTGTTCTTCGGAATGTGGAGGAGTTAGTGAGTGTTCTTCGGAGTTTGGGGTAGCCAACTGGTCTCTGGAGTCGGTGTTAGCCAACTGCCGTAGAGGAAGAGATGAGGGTTGACAACATAAGACCTGGTAAGCGATGGCATGGATTTGCACAGAATAGCTTGTTAATGGGGTCCTTATCCTCCTCTCTCCCCCTCCCCCTCCCCTCCCCCTCTCCCCCTCCCTTTCTCCTATACACCTGCCTCTCTACCCCTTCTTTATCTTATTTTCCTTTTTTCCTTCTGTTTTCCTTCTTTACCTTTCTACTCTTCCTTTATTCATTTTCTTCTCTTCTCCTTTCCCTTCCATTTTCTTCTT
>NC_134784.1:81041044-81043544 GCF_046742065.1 Oratosquilla oratoria | reverse complement strand
TATGGTAGATGCAGTTGGAAATTTGTTTTCTTTAAATCAGACCATGCTGGTAAACAATAGTTTGTATGTAAGATTTCTGTTCACCATTGACCATTCAACATAAACATCAATATATAGAAAAATTTGAAATTATTCAGAAACGAATTTTATGTTAAGATACTTATATACAGTGAAGCTGATACGAGCATCGTCAAGCGACTGTGCACTCCTCTTAAACCAGTTTAGCTTCGGGAGTTTGTTCGAGAGCGAGGAGGGGAGAGATGGAGGGAGACAGCGGGAGTGAGGGAGGAAGGGAGGGAAGAGTGGAGGCGGAGGGAGAGAGGGAGTACAGAAATAAGGAAAAAAAATTAGACCGAAATGAATACAAAGTGGACAGACAACCCATTCCAAACTTCAGAACCCAAGTCTAACCCAGGGTTGGGAGGGTTAAAAAACCCCATCCTAGCTCTGGGTCTTTAATCAAGAATATAAAACCAGCTTAACCCGAGTTAAATAGCTACGATCACATTCATTGATCCGGTTGGTTGGTAGTGAGGGGACATTCGGGGCGGGGAGCGGGGTTGGGGGTGGTGGGGGGTTAGGGACTGTCCGGAATGTTTCCCTGGTGATTAGAGCGCAGACGTGTCCTGAGAATGAATGGTCCGGGGCCTGATGTGATTAGCGCTTGATTAGGCAACTGTCGCATTTACCCCGGAAATACTGGATTAACAAATATCCCTATGCTTGTCCGGTTTCAGTAGTTTGCATGTTACAAGGGTGTGGGTATGTACTTCCATGTTTGAAAGCGTGGGTATACATACACATATGCGCGTGTATGCATGTATGTCCACTGGTGGCGTAATCGGAGGCGTGCTGGTTTCGGTTCAAATCCCGCAACTGTCTCTGATTCCCAGCTTGACTGGCACCCATAGTAGTCCGGGTGCATAGGACAAATGTGACTGGTCCGGCCACAGCTTCGCGCCTCCTGGCGTAGGCTCCTTATCTCCATGTATGTAAATATGCAAACTTTCAATTATGCAGGGTCATAGGTAAGATACTCGTATAAGTCATGGGGGCAAGTATGTAGACAAACATGTATACAAACGAGTGTCCACATAGGGATACATGCAAGTGTACAAATACATGGGTATAAAAACACGCGCACATACGTACTTATCAATTGATGTACATACACACATAAACGTACACACATATACAAATACATATACGTACATATGCATACATGTACTCGGTCATACACGCATACACGTACAAAAGGGTAAGCTCATATCCTACATATAAATACACACACGCTCACTCAAACACACACATACATATATGAGATCTGAGCTCTCTTCCGGTAGGGAAGTAGTTGTCAATCACGAGTCAAACACGTGGTCTTAGACCTTGGTGAATCACACACATGCGCGCGCAATGGGGTGATGATAAACAAGATAATGTTGGGTAACAATATATATGAAAATTAGAGTTAGGGAGAAAACAGAGGCATCAAGGGTGCAAAAGTTCTTCCCAAGGGGAGGGCTTGGAACGAAGCAAAATAGAAGGAAATGTTGGCAGACATGTCAAAGTGGGAATATACTTGTGGTGGGAGACTTATACTGTAAAATGGTGAGCTGGGAGGTTTAGCAAATGAAGGAGGTAAATACTTTTGTGATAATACTCTGTTACACAATACCCTAATGGGTTAAAATTGTGTTAGGGTCTAATGGGAGAAATAATTGTGTAAAGGACTAGTTTAGTAAAACTAAGAGACAATTAAATGTGTCAGAAATGTAGCCTGGGGTAAATGGAGAAAGAAAAAATACAATGAAATAAAGGAAGAATCCAAAACAATTAGAAAAGAGTTCATGAGAATCCGAAAGAGGTAAGAATAGGAACTTTGAAAAGTATTGTCGATAAATGCATAGGCTAACATAAACTATTTTATAAGTATATCAACAGTAATCCAAGATACAAGGGGAAAGAATAAAATAAGAGAGTTAGAGGACACCTGTAATTATGCTTGAAATCATGACAACAAACAAAAGCATCGACTTAGGTTTTGCTAAAAAAAAAAAAAGACATAAAGAAGTGTTAGGTGAAAAGGGTTAAACGTAGAAGAGAAGGACATGAATTAACTTTTTGAAAAGTGAGTTAAGGAATTTCCAGGGTCTAACGGAATACTTAACCAACACAGAAAACAATAGACGGGTAAGATTAACAATTTAATTGCAAGGTCATTAGAAGAAAGAATAGTATCTCGGATTGGAGAATGGCTAATGTGATGCCAGTTCATAAAGGAGAAAGTAAGGAGAGATTCTCAATTGCAAACCCGTTTCTCTGGTCAACATGATAGCTAAACTGAGGTAAAATTTTGTGAAATTCAAGCAACTCGTATAGCTTCAAAAGATGAACATTTTGGCAAACAATTCGGATTATTATTATCTTTTTAGTACAGGGTAGAATAAAGATCTGGATCCATATGCATATATTGATCTTCGTAGAGAAGTAATCACATTAA
>NC_134784.1:81033544-81038544 GCF_046742065.1 Oratosquilla oratoria | reverse complement strand
TAGTAAATAATGATAAATTGACATATAAATGATAATAAATGATAATCAAAGAAATAATAATAAACAATCAGACAAATAATAACAAACAAATAAATAAATAGTATAAAATAAATGGCAGACATTACAGCATCTTGTTTAGGTGTTTATCTAAACGAATCTTAAAGTTTCGAACTGAACTACATTGCACTGCCTCTCCAGGAACTTTATTCCATTCATTAACTACACGATTGGCAAAGTTTTCTACCCACTTCCAAATTAAATCTATTTCCTGACAGATTGAGATCATTATTTCTTGTCCGATTCTCATTCAGTGTGAAAATTTTGTCACTTTTGATGTTGTCAGTTCTCTTTTGGATCTTAAATACCTGTATCAAGTCACCTCTGAGTCTACGCTTTTTTTTTTTTTTTTTTTAGGGAAAACAGATTTATTTGTTTAATCGATTTTCTTATGATTTATTTTTGATATTTGGAATCAGTTTTGTTGCTCGCCGTTATACCTTTTCCAATCTGTTAATGTCTTTAATGAGATTCGGTGACCATACAGAAACAGTATATTCCAAATGTGGACAAACTAACGATTTATATATATATAGCTTATTAATGAGAGATGGACTTTTGAAGTCAAAAGATCGCGCAATCAGTCCTAGAATTTTACTTGCTTTCTCAGAGGCTGAAATACACTTATCATATGATTTTCAAATAACTTGTAATCGTACCTATTATTTTTACCTATTTTCATAACCTTGCATTTACTTGTGTTAAATTTCATTAGCTGCTTTTCAGACCATTGCTGTAGTTTATCATCAGCAGCAAATTTAGAGATAATAGATTTTAGTTCTTGGTCTATATAATTTATATATATTATAAATAGAAGTGGCCCAAGAGCGAAACCCTGAGGAACTTCACTTGTAACATTTTTCCATCTAGAAGTTTTGTCATTTAGAATAACTCTTTGTTTTCGATCGCTCACCCAATTACTAGTCCAACTAGTAAGTAGTCTTTCGTGGGGGACGGTATCAAAAGCTTTTGCAAAGTCTAGATATATCAAATCAATATTGTTTTTTTTTGTCATAATTTGAGATGACTGTATTATAGAATTCGTGTATACGTGTATACGAGTATACACATAATTCTTTTGCAAATCTTGCAGAAGCTTTATATTCTCTCCTTTCCGTTTCCCCACTGTCATACATTTCTGTCTGTCTCTGCCACCAGACGATTTTATTCATCTAAGTGTGCATTTCCTCGGTAGCAAAGGTGTTAATAAGATTCTTTGCGCGTGTTCTGCCCAGACCTCTCTGACAGCCATCTCACACAGCTGCGCCTCTTCGAGGTCTCACACATACAAAGAGGTCAAACAGGGAAAGAACTTTTTTTTCTTCACTGATGTCTGCTTCCATTCACGCTTCCAAGGCATTCCCTGCACGTAATCATACAGAAGAGGGCACATCTTCACACACACACACACACACACACACACACACACACACACACACACACACACACACACACACACACACACACACACACACACACACACACACACACACACACACACACACACACACACACACACACACACACACACACACACACACACACACACACACACACACACACACACACACACACACACACACACATACACTGTGGTTAGAGCTCTGGCCTGCCACTACGGAGGTCCGGGTTCGACCCTCGCCCGGGGCTGAAATAATATCAGTATCGCAGCGCTGAGGGGTGTTACTCCAACTCTCGTGGGCGGGGAGTTGGGGGTGTGTGTGTCTGTGCAAGGTCATAGCATTACCCATAGATCGGACCTACGAGCTCTGAGCTCTCTTCCAGGAGGGAAATAGCTGTCGATCACGAGTCCAACACGTGATCCAAAGACCAAGTGAATACACACACACACACACACACACACACACACACACACACACACACACACACACACACACACACACACACACACACACACACACACACACACACACACACACACACACACACACACATATGCACACACACACCTGGTACCTGGTTTGAATCCTGCCATGGCTGAAATTATTTCAGTATCGCTGGGCTTCGAGTCGTTACTCCAACTCTCGTGTGCGGGGAGTTGGGGGGGGGGGTGCGTGTAAGGTCACAGCATTACCCATCGATCGGTCATACGAGCTCTGAGCTCTCTTCCGGGAGGGAAATAGATGTCGATCACAAGTCCAACACGTGATCCAAAGACCAAGGTGAATCACACACACACACACACACACACACACACACACACACACACACACACACACACACACACACACACACACACACACACACACACACACACACACACACACACATACACACACACACACACACACACACAGACACACACACAGACACACACACACACACACACACACACACACACACACACACACACACACACACACACACACACACACACACACACACACACACACACACACACACACACACACACACACACACACACACACACACACACACACACACACACACACACACACACACACACACACACATACACACACACACACACACGCACACACATACACCACACTAACTCCCACACGCACACACACACAAGTATACACATACACATACACACACGAATATATATATATATATACATATGTATATATGTATATATATATATATACATATACATATATGTATATACACACACACACACACACATATATATATATATATATATATATATATATATATATACAATGTGCGTTTGTATATATGTGTGTGTGTGTGTGTGTGTGTGTGTGTGTGTGTGTGTGTGTGTGTGTGTGTGTGTGTGTGTGTGTGTGTGTGTGTGTGTGTGTGTGTGTGTGTGTGTGTGTGTGTGTGTGTGTGTGTGTGTGTGTGTGTGTGTGTGTGTGTGTGTGTGTGTGTGTGTTTGTGTGCTTTGACACTCGAGTGTATGATTAGATCAACATATCTAAATAAAAGAAACTACTGAATTCCATGGTTACCTTGATCCCACGTATTTAAAATAAATCTAGACATCGCGGCAATCTTCCCCCAAAAACCTTTAATCACACGTGGGTTTCGCATGCCGTAGTCTCTTTGCCTAGCCGGCGTCGAGATAATATTGAACGTCTCTTCAGGTGAGATGAGAAAAAGTGAAAAGTCCTGCTAAGGGAAGCTAATCATGACCCTCTGTTCTCTGAATGTTATATGCAATTGCCTCCTTAGCTTTTTTCATTTTATGATTTTGTCCAACGCAGTGGACAAATGCCCCCTCACCTTATTTCTTCTTTATTCGAATTTTTCATCGGAAGTGGGGAAATGTCCTACACACGGACAATTCCTCTCATTCCTCGTTAACCTTCCCCAGGCTTCAGTAAGCTTCCTCCGTTCCCCTCGGGTCTTTCTTTTTATTCTCAGATATTTGTGCACCACGACTATGTGTTTGATTTCCCTTAAAAATAGTAAATGTCAATACTATCATTTCATTTTCCTACAGACCTCTTCCCTTTCCCCGCGCGAGCGGAGATTCTGTCGTGGGCAGTCCGTTTCCCGTGTAAAATCATAAAGTTCTAACGTACGAAACGACTTACTAATAAAGGTTCCCGTCCTCACACGGTCCTTCGCTTTTCTCTTGCCAAAGAACAACCCCCATCCCCGGTTTCCCACCCGCGGGAAGGAAGAGCGAGCTGTACTTAGTCTCGTCTTTCTTACTTGACCTTTGAGCTACAGGTGATTCCGCGGTAAGGTTTTTCTCCCTCCTTGAGTCTCAGGCAGAAGGACTCGGGTAAGTCTGGGAGTAAGAGGAAAATATAGAGAGATAGAAAGACAGACAGACTGAATTTGAGACATAAATGGATAAGTCTGGTAATAACAGAAGTGTATAGAGAGAGATAGAAAGACAGACAGACTGAATTTGGGACATAAAAGGTTAAGTCTGGTAATAACAGAAGTGTATAGAGAGAGATAGAAAGACAGACAGACTGAATTTGGGACATAAAAGGTTAAGTCTGGTAGTAACAGAAGTGTATAGAGAGAGAGACAGACAGACAGTCAACGAGTCAGACTAGAAAACAGATTGATTTTGAGATATAAAAGGTTAAGTTTGGTAGTAAGAGAAAGGTATAGAAAAGGAGACAAACAGTCAATTAGACAGACTGAATTTGATATATAAATAGTTAAGTCAAGAAGTAAGAGAAAATTATTGGAAAAAGATAGACAAGCAAACAGTCAATAGATTGGAAAACAGACAGTCAAACAGACAGTCTGGAAGAGAGTCAGGCAGAAAGACTGGAAGAAAGACAGTCAACCAGACAGGCTGGAAGACAGACTAATTTTGAGATATAAAAGATTAAGTCTGGTAGCAAGAGAAGAGTATAAAAAGAGATATAGACAAACAGTTAACCAGACGGACTGAAACACAGATAGACTGAATTTAAGATAGTCAACAAGACAGACTGGAAGACAGACAGACTGAATCTAAGATGTAAAATTTTAAGTCCAGAAGCAAGAGAAAAATACAGAAACAGAGGTAAACAGTCAACAAGACAGACTGGAAGAAAGCAGACTGAATCTAAGGTATAAAAAGTTGAGGGAGAAAATGAGGCAAATAAATGTGTGTTTATGTGTATGTGAATATATTTTCATAATGAGAGGGAGAGGAAGAAAGACATAAAAAAGATAGAAATATAGATAGTAAAAAGGAATCGAGAGAGAGTAACAGGGAGATGGATGAAAAAAGAAATTGAGAAGAAGTGAAGTAGGAAATAGTATGAAATTAGGATGAACCAAAAATAACGACAAAGATGAGTGGAGGAGAGAGGAAGATGAGAATGCAAATGAACAAGAGAAGAGAGAAGAGAGAGAATATGTATATATATATATATATATATATATATATATATATATATACATATATATATATATTTATATATATGTATATATATATGTATATATATATTTATATATATGTATATATATGTATACAT
>NC_134784.1:81016044-81018544 GCF_046742065.1 Oratosquilla oratoria | reverse complement strand
TATTATTATTTTTACTAACTATAGAACAATTTTTACAAAACGTAAAAAGTGCTGTATATAGATATGTAGGGACAACTTTGAAATAGCCTTACGGCAACCAGAAGAAAAGTGAAAATACTACCTGGTATATGTTTCTGAACTTTAAGCAAGCATATGACATTATCCACCGGCTGGCTTTTTGGAAAGTGCTAAAGGATTGCAACATTCCAACAAAACTAGCAATGTTGGTGTAGCCACCATATGAGTAATTAGGGGCAATGAAAAAAGTGAGCAATAAGTTCACTGACTCTTTCGAAGTAATGAGTAGAGTGAGACAGCGGAGTATTCCTTCCTCTCCTCCTCAACCTCTTCCTCCACCTCTTTCTCCTCTTCTTCCTCTTCCCTTTCTTCTACTGGTTCTTTTCTTCCTCCTCCTCCTCCTATTTCTCTTCCTCCCCCTCCTTCTCTTCCTCCTCCTCCTTCTCCTCCTTTGTCCCTCCTACCATCTCCCTCTTTCCTTCTTTTCCATCTCATCTTCCTCCTGCTGTTTAACCCGATGCTGGAAAAGGTTATTAGGTGGATTCCAAGGGAGAATCATGGAGTTGTGTTTGGGCCTGGAAGGTTGAATGTCTTAGATCTCACTGAGAATGTAGACCTAAGAGATACAGGGCAAAAGTAATGGAATACAGGTGAACAATGCAAAACAAGAGCCAATGTAATTGGCCACGGATGTTAATAGAGAAAAAGAAAATAATAATCTTTTTTAGATACTGGATGTGCAGAAGATTTAAGACTTTGGCTCTATGATGGATGATAATAATAATATAGAAACAGATATTGAAAGCAGGATAGCATCAGCCAATCGATGTTTTTAGTCTCCAAAAAGCCTTAGAAAAAGCTAACATATCTAGAAAGAAAAACTGTAGATCTACAACACAAAAGGAACACGTCTTATCTACCTTTAAAAATAAAGGCCTTAGGAAAATGTTTAGTCCAGTGTATGAAATAGATGAACAAACACGGAGACGGCAAAGCAACCATGGACTGAGAGCAGGCAAATCAAGAAAGCTTCATAAATATTGTCAAGGCAAGACGAAGGCGGTAGGTCTGGTATGTCGCTCGAATGGAATTAGACAGAATCCCAAGGAAGCTCATGACGGATAGAATGATAGGTGCAAGAAGTGGGAAGACCCCGAATATATGAATAAATAAATAGAAAAATAAATAAATAAATAAGCAAATAAATAAATGAATAAATAAATAAATAAATGAATAAATAAATAAATAAATAAATAAATAAATAAATAAATAAATAAATAAGTAAATAAGAATAAATAAATATAAATTAATAAGATAAATAGATGAATAAATAAAAAAATAAATAAATAAATAAATAATAAATATAATAAATAAATAAATAAATAAATAAATAAATAAAAAATAATAAATAAATAAATAAATAAATAAAAAAATAAAAAAAATAAAAAAATAAAAAATAAAAAAATAAACAATTAAATAGATAAATAAATATTATAAATGGATAATATCAAACAAGACTTAAGAAATGCTGGGATGGAGAATAAGGAGAAATAGATGACAAGTCCACAAGACCAGCGGCAATGGAGGCAGGTAGTATCGGCAGCGGCGAGGGGACGGGAAGAGGATAAAGATATGTATTCCCATAGATCTGGTTGTGTTTTGGGTGAAGATTCAATGGCTACAAAAGAGCAATGCGGCAGAAGTAGATAATCAAGTAAATGATTGAATTTATGAATAGGTAGCTCGATAAATATACAAATAAATGATAAGATAAAGACAGATAGATAAGTAGATAAATATAAAAATAAATAGATACATTAATAAATGAAAAAGTAAACGAATATACAAATCAATAAGTAAATAGATGTATAAATACACAAATAAATATCTTAACAGTTAAAAAAAAATGAATAGATAGATAAATAGATATATAAATAAATAAGTAGATAAACACATAAACAAATATACATACAAATCAATAATTAGATAAATAAAAAGATACATTAAAAGAAAAAAGAATCTAATACACTGCATACTGATCAGTCCGTGACCCCCGCTTTATCCGCGCGAAAATGTTTCCTACCACTTGACGGCGTCGTCATATTGTAGTTTCTTTCTTAATTGGTCAAAACCCGAGAGTATTTGGTAATGCAGGATCCGGACATACACGAACACTCGCCAGCAAAGTTAGTGAGACACCTGAGGACTAAAATTACGAAAATTTATCCCAGACTGTTGCATTAATGCATTTAATTAGCCTTTTCTTCTAAGGCGGCTGTTATGGGATATAGATACATGAAACCCATACCAACACAAAGTATTTGTCGATATTAAGTTACGTAATTTACTTTTTTTATATTATATTATATCATATTATATTATATTATACTATATTATATTATATTATATTATATTATATTATATTATATTATATTATATTATATTGTATTATATTATATTATATTATATTATATTAATATTA
>NC_134784.1:81008544-81011044 GCF_046742065.1 Oratosquilla oratoria | reverse complement strand
TAGTTTATCACGTGTGTTTTGTGATTTCTTTGCATATATACATATATATATATATATATATATATACATATATATATATATATATATATATATATATATATATATATATATATATAGAGAGAGAGAGAGAGAGAGAGAGAGAGAGAGCGAGAGAGAGTACATGTATGCATAAAAACGCATCAGCACTTGGATGACATATACACAGAGACCTACGATAGAGATAATGAAAACTCAAGTCTAACATACAAAGAAATAAAATTATATCGGTTGATAAACAAGTGGGATGGGTAAGGGGGGAGGATGAGAGAGAGGGAGGAGGGAGAGGGAGGGGAAAGGGGAGAGGAAGAGGGAGGGGAACGATAAATGATGACCGGATATATCCTTGACTTCTCCTCTTCCTGCCACAATCCACGAAGTGTCACCTTTGCCCCCTCAGTTACCGATAGTGTGCTGAAGCTGTTATCAATTAACTGATCTAATCTGTGCAACCTTTGCTAATATTCGCGTTATCATCAAGTGCATGCATGATACATCTGGATTCAATTATGTTTCCGTCGCTGTAAGGTTTAAATGCCACACATGCTTTTGATTTCACCCAGTAATTATGATGATCTGCAACTTTTATTTATACAAATACAACATTCCATACTTGACACAATCTAAAGTTGAACTTAATGTTTCTTATTTCATAATTCCTCATTCTTTTGATAGAGATGAATGATTTTTATAGATCCTAGCACTTGAGGTTTGCCCTAAGTCCCATAATCCATCCATCCTTCTATAATCCTTATCAATTTTATTATTGCTATATATCCTACGGTATGGGACCAACACTGGGTACCTGGAGGACGGACGTCAAATAGAATCATCTCCCTTCCCACATTTTCAAAATCTGTCAACCACCTCGCATCTGTCTGCAGGTGCTACCACGAGGGGTTGGTACTCGGTCTCTCGACTGGGCCCAACTATTAATTTCAATTATGTTTCTTCACACTTGTCTACAGATGAAAAGCTGACAACTGTTAACGACATCCCATCTACTACTACTTCCAACTGTTGACAGAAAAATAATCCCACACCCATACATACAACACTCACCTCTACTTTTTCCTAGAGAGATCTAAATCCTGGTCCACACTTGTTGCATTTCCACGTATCGTATCATTTTTGCGTACCACCTAGTGATACGATACGGTGCAACAGGGTATTGTGCCCACTTGTTGCGTATCTGCCTGTTGTATACGGATACGCAACAAGTGGGTACAATACCCTGTTGCACCGTATCGTATCACTAGGTGGTACGCAAAGATGATACAATACGTGGAAATGCAACAAATGTGGACGCGGATTTAGGGGGATGGCGTGCTACGTTGTCGGCAGCTGCGGGTCTTCGGGTTTCAAATCCACGATAGCCTCGGTACCTTAGCCTACACTCTCTGGAAAGGCTAAGAGTGCGGGGTGGTCTAATAGATCAAATAGGTCAAGGGCTTTAACAAGGATGATACAGGCAAGGTCATCATATCAAGACAGCAGAACAGGACTCGTTGTCATGGGTTTAAATTGGACAAATTTAATTTAAGAAGGAAATAGGTAAGAACTAGACTTGGTAACCATGTGGTGAACGCTGATTTTTTTTTTTTTTTTTTTAAGAGAAGATCAGATAAATTTATGAATAGGGATGACATGACATGGAACTACCTAGTGTAGAACTTTTGGTCTTTTGCTGTTTCCTCCAATTTTAAGTTCTTATGTTCTTATACGAGATGATTGAAACACATGAACTCTTTCGCTACAAAGAATGATTTCCTTAGACGAATAAAGTTGCCTGACGACAGCCATTAGCCATGAGTCGACTTTAGACGCCAAAGTGTTAATTTGGGTTAACTTAACCTTTTTATGTTAACAGTCTTTTACCAAGTTAATTAACTTAACCTAAAGACAGTCATCAACAAAAAAGAACATGAGGCTTAAGGATTAGTAACGTCACCCGTTAGTGTATAACACCAAACGATCTAATTTATCCAGAGAAGTAAATATTAATCTACCAATGAAATGCTTCCCCTTTATCGACTTTTCGTCGTGCGCCGTTCACGACACGACGTCGTGCTCTCAAATAAGCACGTCTTCTTCTTCTTCTTCTTCTTCTTCTTCTTCTTCTTCTTCTTCTTCTTCGTCTTCTTCTTCTTCTTCTTCTTCTTCGTCTTCTTCTTCTTCTTCTTTTTCTTCTTCTTCTTCTTCTTCTTCTTCTTCTTCTTCTTCTTCTTCTTCTTCTTCTTCGTTTTACTATTCTTTGTTTTTGTAATTTCTATCTTTGTCTTCCTCTTCGTTGTCGTCTTTGTTGCCGTTTTCGTCTTCTCCATCTCTTCTTTGTCTTCGGCCTCTTTGTCTTTGTCTTCTTCGTCTTCTTCGTCTTCTTATTTTTTTTCTTCGTCTTTTTTTATCTTTTTATTTTCTGTGCCTTTGTCTACTTTGTTTCTTTGTCTTTGTTGTCTTTATCGTC
>NC_134784.1:80978544-80983544 GCF_046742065.1 Oratosquilla oratoria | reverse complement strand
TGCTTGGTGTATGTGTTGCCTGTGTATATTCACATATATATGTTTTCTTAAAATTGTTTACATGTGGCTGTGTCTACGCATTAGCTTCTGCCGTGTATATATGTCGTTATAAACCTTATACATGTGTCTTGTTTCCTCTTCCATCCTGCTTACAGTCATCATAATCTTTCTTTATTCTCTGTTGGTTTGTACCCAGGTTGCCTTGGCTATCCGTGAGCTGCTTCTCAATGTCATTGTGTTTGGGAAGTTGAACTTCCTGATATCCTCTCTCATTCTCTCTCTCTCTCTCTCTCTCTCTCTCTCTCTCTCTCTCTCTCTCTCTCTCTCTCTCTCTCTCTCTCTCTCTCTCTCTCTCTCTCTCTCTCATTTCTGTCTGTCTGTCTGTCTGTCTGTCTATCTTCTTCTGTCTGTCTGTCTGTCTGTCTGTCCGTCCATCTGTCTGTCTGTCTGTCTGTCTGTCTGTCTGTCTGTCTGTCTGTCTGTCTGTCTGTCTGTCTGTCTGTCTGTCTGTCTGTCTGTTGTTTTGCCTGCCGATACCTGTACCCTCACTTGATTTCTTTTTAACTAAAATTTACCTATTGTTTCATTCAGGTAATTTCTTTTTTTTATTTTGGAAAACCATTTTTTATCACATGAATTTATGACAATAATTGGACGAAGAATTACGAAAAGTAGTACTGCAAAAAGGGAAAGATAAATGTATAGATGACAGAATAGCAGAATATGAAACAGAATTTGTCTTATCTTGATAAGGCAATTTACTGTAATGTTATCTTTTATCTTTATTCTGATCATAATTCAGGTTGTAATGTATTAAAATGTCTACTTCAAATATCGTAATAGATGGCTAATTAAGGAAATTATATATTTCTGATGAATGAATGCTAATATAAGGAAAAAATTCATGACGAACAGAAATATTCAGTAAAATCTTAAAGTATTTTGATAAAATGATAATCGTTATGTTATTTACTGATCATTAGGAATTACTTTTATTCACAAAAACGTTGACATAACGGAATTATTTTCGAAGAGTCAGTCAATGACTGTTGCTACATCGTTTGAGTAGAAACGATTTCGGTCACAATATTCTAGACGTAAGAACATCTCAATAATGTGTCTAACGATATATATATATATATATATATATATATATATATATATATATATATACATTATACATACATACATACATATACCAAGGCTTTTTCCCCCTTCCAAGGGAGGTAGCCAAAAAGGGAAAGGCATAAAAACACTCCCACCCATTTCATCCCTAGATACACTCCACACCCCTCCCACCCTCCCTCTCATCTGAGCACCTCCTGGATGACGGGTCATCCCTGCACCCTGCCCACCGCCCTGGGTCAGAAGCAGTGTCGCAAGACACAGTACATCCACAGCAAGGCCGCTTCATTTAATCGGCGACCCCCCCTCTCCGTCCCCCTCTGCATATAAGGCGAGGACGGGGAGAAATCCCTTCGGGCTGCGTCAAAATTTACTCACACATACTACCCCGGCCCCCACCCCCCGCCTATTCCTCCTCATGCAGTCACAACATCATCCATATACAACCATTCTCCACTCACCTCTGTCTTCCGTCCTCTCCCTTCCTTCCTCAACAGACATTCCCCTCTTCCCCAAAGCCCCCTTCACCCCATCCATCCACCTCATCCTAGGACGTCCCCTCATGTTCACTCCCTCCACATCTGCCTTCCATACCTCTTTTACTAGTCTTTCTTCACTCATTCTTTCCATGTGTCCAAACCATCCTAATATTCTTTCATCAACCCTATCTCCCAAATCCTTTTTCACCCCTGTTCTCCTCCTCACCTCCTCATTTCTCACTCTATCCAGCCTAGTAACCCCCACCATACTTCTCAGACACCTCATCTCAAACACATTCAAACTCCTTCTCTCTTGTATATGTATATGTATATGTATATGTATATGTATATGTATATGTATATGTATATGTATATGTATATGTATATGTATATGTATATGTATATGTATATGTATATGTATAGGTTAAACTTCTCGTTCGTCATGCAGATTCTCACGCTATGACGCAAGACTAATTTGACATTTGAAAAATTGGAAAACAAAATATCGTAACCAAAGTAGCTTCTACTCAAACGAAGTACCAAAAGCAATTATCATGTTAGTGAGAAATGCCTAGTATATCGCCACCTTAGGAGTGTGTGTTGACACTGATAAAGTCGATGTTTGTGCATGTTGCGGTGATATGACGTTTCATCATGTGCGACTGTGGATGACATGCAGAGCATTTCAACTGGGTTCTGCATGATACAGCTATCGTGAGATACAATGTCATTCACTTGATTGAATTCATGCATTTTTCACAGGTGTCTGGGTAGGTCAGTACAACTATTGACGGTTTTCCCTATATGTTGTTTGAACTATCTTCACAAGAATTAAACATGGTTATATAGGATGAATAGTCGTTACTATTGTATCCTTTGGCTGCCCAAGTATATTGGGTAAAGGTGTTTATATCTGTGTAGATGGAAGCCTCTTGCCCGTTGCTTACAATCACACTAACCTCGTTACACTTTCATTGTAATCCATGCATTAAGAAAAATATTTTCTATAATGATTCTCATTACCTATTTGTTTTTATTATTTACTTAGTTAATTATGTGTTTATTCATTACTTTTTCTTCTCCAAGTTTGTGATATTTTCTTTTTGATCTCTATTCCTTTGCTCTATATCTTTCATTTGTAACATTGGTTTCATCTAACTCAAATTATAAAGTTTAACTTGGCCCATTGTCTGTATTTTTTGTGACTTGGCACCATCAATAGATATGTTTTTGTAACCTTTCCCTCTGTATCTCTATCTTCATTCATCTTGAATTACTCTTATCAACTTCTCATCTTCTAAGAAATATCTCGTTCACTCCAATACTTTACCTTACTTTTCACCCTTTTATTCAGTTTCAGCACAATGTGTGTGTGTGTGTGTGTGTGTGTGTGTGTGTGTGTGTGTGTGTGTGTGTGTGTGTGTGTGTGTGTGTGTGTGTGTGTGTGTGTGTGTGTGTGTGTGTGTGTGTGTGTGTGTGTGTGTGTGTGTGTGTGTGAATTCAATAAATATAACTCAGTGAACTATCATTTTGTAAAATCCAATTTAGTGATATGAGACCAACTAGACGCGTCTTTCTTAAGTATTGAAAAAAAAACAGCATACAATGGTGACCCAGCGCTACTCCACATTTAGGTTTGTTGTATATAATCTTTTTTCCAAACAACGAAAAGGTACTTCAGGTGTAGAGATGACATAATCTTCTCAAGGGCAGTCAGGAAAACAGAAATCGATCCCACCTAGTACAAGGGAACATTGGTGAATAGAGATTCGACATCAAACGGTGCAATGAAACCTTTCAATACCTTGTTCAGGAGGAGGTCAACGGCCTCTTCGCGGGATTTCAGCAGCTTTTAATTAGGAACATCAGGAGTTTAAAGGCTTTAAACCAGTTAATATGTCGTGTGAAAATGAGGCTTGCAATTGACCTGAAGGGGATATTCGGTATAACTATTTTCACGTTCTTAGGAGAATAACTGAGCTAGTATTCACAAACTCTTTGGATGGAGTCAGTGCCACATTAACTAGTTGTAATAATATATTTACATTTTGTCTTGACATACACTGCAGAACCCTCAGAAATGCGTTCGAACTTCTTAATATGAACTAGTTACCAGCCATCTGCATGTATTACCTCCCAAGCTATTATGTATCTGCATGCGTTTATATATATGCATATGTATAACCGCATGACAAAGCTGAAAAACGAAAAATTGGTAGAACGGCTGGATCAAACTAAGGAACAGAGTGAGAGTGAAAAGGGAAACTAAAAGAATCATATATCTATATATATATATATGTATATATATATATATATGTGTATATATATATACATATATATATATGTATGTATATAAGTGTGTGTGTGTGTGTGTGTGTGTGTGTGTGTGTGTGCACGCGTGCATGTGTGTGTGGGGGGATGCGTACGTGTGTGTGTGTGTGTGCGCGTATGTGTATGTGTTTTTTACTTCTGGGCCGAGCATCCAGAGGCCTGAAGGGAAAAAGAGAAGAACAGAAAGAGACGGGCCCGGTATCTAATGCACATGTTCATTTCATTTTTCGTCTTCTCACATTTCTTTTGCCAGATTTATTTCCGCTATTCTTTGGATGTCCTACTAATGACTTCCACTTCACATTTTTTTTCGTGAAGTTCACTCACAAGGACATTGTATTGGAAAGAAAAAATTCCCACATTTCGCTAGGGATAGGTGGTGGGGGCCTTGTTCAGGCTTCGGTGTCTTTCTTCTCTCTCTCTCCTTTTTTTTTCTCTCTCTTTATTTCCTTTCTCTCTCTCTCTGTCTCTCTCTCTCTCTCTCTCTCTCTCTCTCTCTCTCTCTCTCTCTCTCTCTCTCTCTCTCTCTCTCTCTCTCTCTCTATCTATCTATCTATCTATCTATCTATCTGTCTATCTATCTACCTGTGTGTGTGTGTGTGTGTGTGTGTGTGTGTGTGTGTGTGTGTGTGTGTGTGTGTGTGTGTGTGTGTGTGTGTGTGTGTGTGTGTGTGTGTGTGTGTGTGTGTGTGTGTGTGTGTGTGTGTGTGTGTGTGTGTGTGTGTGTGTGTGTCTGTGTGCGCGCGCATCCGTGCGCGTGTATATGCGTGTCTATATCTATGTGTGTGTGCGCGCGAGTGCAAGCATAGATGTTTGAAAGCAGAAGCATTGCTTTCAGAAACCTCCTTGAAGGTGAAGAAGAACCTGTGGATCTGTAGGCAGGCGGGCGTCGACGATCTTGTCCGAGTCTTGTTCCCAAATATATTCCTTAAACACTTTCTCGAGTGGGAAACTTTGAGGAAGCACCAAGACTCACCTCAAAGCCAGCCTTGAAAACCTTCCTATAATTATGAACTTTTGGAGGCGTTGAGTGTGTGTGTGTGTGTGTGTGTGTGTGTGTGTGTG
>NC_134784.1:80968544-80971044 GCF_046742065.1 Oratosquilla oratoria | reverse complement strand
CACTTGCTATCATTAACGCTAGATTGTCTTTTGTTTTCCCTGGTTTGACACCGATACGTGCAGCTGTCTGGTCACACAACTCGGCAAGTCCGCTTGCGGAATCAGTTGATCAAAGGATTACAAAGGCGGAGCATGCTGACAGGAGACCTTTTGGTTCATAACTAGGTCAGATGTGAAAAAGAATACATAAATGATAAAAAAATTGATAAAATAAAATAAAAATTATAATATTAATAATAATAAATAAAATAAATAATACATAGGTATAGTTAAATGATAAACAAACAGGTAAATAGTAAATAATAATTAACTGACAAATAAATAATGATAAATGGAAATCAAGCAAATATTCAATAAACAAATAATCAAATAATACATAATAAATGGCAGTCATTACAGCATCTTAACAACAACAACACAGGCCGCTATGGAGGAAGCAATTCCTGGATTTGCTCTGCCCATAGTACTCTTGCCACTTGTTTTATTAGCCAGTGAGGACTCAAAGACAAAACAAACAAAAGTAGATGAAGCCATGGCCAGTAACAAAAGACAGAAGGGTGTGCGCTATCTCCTCAAATAGCTTCCTCTTCAGCGTCTTCTTGGAATAGTAGGGATGTTTGATGTTCCAAAGGACTTCATACTCACAAACTTTTTCTATGAGACTTATCATAGCCTCGTGGGACCAGTGAAGTTGACCCGACATGTTTTCGGCCTTGTGAACAAATTTTTTTTTTTGCTTGCATACCACCGAGGTCATACGAGAACTGAATGGTATATTTCCTTTAAACTGATTTTTTTTTGAGAGAGAGAGCTTTCTTGTATTGTTTATTTTTTCCTATTCATTAAAAGTCCTCAGAAAAGAAGTGGATTTTTTTGTATATATATATGTTGGATAAACGATATTTCGTAATACCTCCCACTCGTCTACCACTATGGCTATCACTGGATACCAGGGAAAACTGATCTTATGGCTCGCTCAAACCAGCAAAAATCAGTAGCCGGTGCATCGCAAGTGGCTAGCCAATCAAGCCGTATCGCTGGATTCAGCAATTTCAGAAGCTAGTGTGGTCGAGGCTTTAGAGGACCCTCTGGTTTAAGACTCATTTTCAAGACCCTCCATTTTAATTTTTTTTTTTTTGCATCCTTTCCACCATCTTTAATGAGACCCACCTGTCTTACTAAGTCTTACTAAACTTCTAGTGCCATGAGGTCTTCTAACTAGATACTTTGTTGAGCCTGCGTTTTGTAAGAACTTTACTTTTGTAAAACCTTTCCTTGAGTATTTGTATAAGACCTCTCGATTTACCAGAGCCTCTCTTCTGTACATCATTCCATTTTTTGAGACCCTCTCTCTGAGAAGATTCTTGTGAGAGACTATTCTTCCCAAGACCATTGTATGAGACCCTCTCCATGAGACCTTCAGTCATGTGAGACCTTCCGTCTAATGAGTCTTCTCTTTGAGATATTTCTCTTCTTAGAGACTCTTCTGTTTTTGTGGCCTTCCACCTGATGAAACTGCTCTTTGAGGTAGTTCTCTTCTTTGAGCCCCTCATTCTTGTGAGACCTTCCGATTAATATGACTCCTCTTTTAGAGCCTTCTCTTCTTTGAAACCCTCCTGTTTTTTAAACCTTTCCACCTTATGAGACTCCTCTTTGAGTTCCATCTTTTCTTTGAGACACCCTATCACTCTTCTTCTCTCTCTCTCTCTCTCTCTCTCTCACACACACACACACACACACACACACAAACACACACACACACACACACACACACACACACACACACACACACACACACACACACACACACACACACACACACACACACACACACACACACACACACACACACACACACACACACACACACACACACACACACACACACACACACACACACACACACACACACACACACTCGACTCGGTGGCGCAGTTGGTAGAGCACTGAACTGCCACAATAGTGGCCCGCAGTACCTGGTTCAAATCCTGCCCAGGGCCGAAATTATTTCGGTATCGCTGCGCTTCGGGTCGTTACTCTGACTCTCGTGGGCGGGGAGTTGGGTGTGTGTGTGTGTGCAAGGTCATAGCATTACCCATAGATCGGTCATACGAGCTCTGACCTCTCTTCCGGGAGGGAAATAGCTGTCGATCACGAGTCCAACACGTGATCCAAAGACCAAGGTGAATACACACACACACACACACACACACACACACACACACACACACACACACACACACACACACACACACACACACACACACACACACACACACACACACACACACACACACACACTTGTGAGACCTTCCGCCTGATGAGGGTCTTCTTTGAGACCCTTTTCTTCTTTGAGACCCTTCTATTTTTTGAGACCTGCAGCGTAATGAAACTCATCTTTGAGATCCTTTTCTTCTTTGAGACCCTCACTATTGTGAGACCTTCCGCCAAAGGAGACTCCCGTTTGAGACCCTTCTCTTCTTTGAGACTTCTGTTTTTG
>NC_134784.1:80961044-80963544 GCF_046742065.1 Oratosquilla oratoria | reverse complement strand
CCACTACCACTACCACTACCACTTCCACTACCACCACCACTACCACTACCACTACCACTACCACTACCACTACCACAACCACCACCACCACTACCACTACCACTACCACTACCACTACCACTACCACTACCACTACCACTACCACTACCACTACCACTACCACTACCACTACCACTACCACTACCACTACCACTACCACTACCACTACCACTACCACCACCACTACCACTACCACTACCATTACCACTACCACTACCACTACCACTACCACTACCACTACCACTACCACTACCACTACCACTACCACTACCACTACCACTACCACTACCACTACCACTACCACTACCACTACCACTACCACTACCACTACCACTACAACTACCACTACCACTACCACCACCACTTCCAACATCACCACTACCACCACCACTACCACTACCACTACCACTACCACTACCACTACCACCACCACTTCCAACATCACCACTACCACCACCACTACCACTACCACTACCACTACCACTACCACTAACACTACCACTACCACCACCACCACCACTTCCAACATCACTATCAACACTACCATCACAATCACTACCACTACCACAAATACCTTCACCATTATTATCATCACTGCGAACACCACCACCATTACCACCACCACTACCATCATCACCATTATCATCAACAGCATCACCGTCATATATCCTCACCATCGTCTTCGTCGTGTAGCAGATTGGCTACATAAGGGGAGCTTAGCGGATGATGTAAAGCTTTTTCGGTTTTCTAGGTTTTATTGTACGAGATGATTTGGGATTACAGCTTGGAATATAATCTCCCAAGATGAGTATTGGGAGAGAGATTCCCCTAGCTCCTCTCCTAGGTTACTCACCTAGGCTCCCTTGTCTGTGTGGCGAATGCAGTTGCTCGTATAAGTATTCCTAATTAGCTACATTAGCGCTCTTGTTTAGGGTTGCCCTAACTTATCCTCTATAGTAACATAAGTAGGTTAGTTGTATCGTAGTGAAGGTTTTAAGTACTGTATTTATGTTTGTTAGTGTGTCATGAAATGGTGTATGGACTGTAGTTACAATCATGTAGCTTGGTAGGTATAAGGAAAGGTAATGAACTGTCTGGTAACATTGGGTACTTGTGTCGTTTCCTTGCTGGACGATGGCGCGATGGCGTTGTTGTGATATTGTTGCATTCTCTAAGTCAGATGCTCTGATTAGGAAATTATATAGTCCTCAAGATTGGAGGTATTGGGAAAGGTGGGTACCTTCTTACATGTACGTGAATCACGTGTCGTGGCATGTGACCTCTCAGTATGTTAGTAATGGTATATGAATACAGTCGGTGTCATCGTCATCGTCATCGTCGTCGTTGTCGTCATGGTTATTGTTGTTATTAGTATCAGTGATGATGTTGATCTTTTTGTAACCTTAGAGTATATACAAAAATAATTAAATACAGAGGCGACAGCCTGAATGAAAAGATAATTACGTGTGTGTGTGTGTGTGTGTGTGTGTGTGTGTGTGTGTGTGTGTGTGTGTGTGTGTGTGTGTGTGTGTGTGTGTGTGTGTGTGTGTGTGTGTGTGTGTGTGTGTGTGTGTGTGTGTGTGTGTGTCTGTGTGTATGTGTGTGTGTGTGTATGTGTATGTGTGTGTGTGTGTGTGTGTGTGTGTGTGTGTGTGTGTGTGTGTGTGTGTGTGTGTGTGTGTGTGTGTGTGTGTGTGTGTGCACGTGTGTGTGTATGCACGTGTGTGTGTGTGTGTGCATGTGTGTGTGTATGTGCTTTATAATGCAAAATTCGGATATATATGGGGTAGGAGGTGGTGAGTGTCCTGTAATAACTGAGTCTTCAAGGTGTCGCTAGATTTTTCACGAGGCAAGATTCTCTGGTGAACCACACGCAATATCTTATTCTTCGAGTATACGATGAAAATAATATTTGGACTACTTATTGTGAGGAGAGCGAAAGAACAGAGAGAAAATGGTGAAGGCGAAGATGAAGAGTCTTATAAATGGGGTAATATGAAGGATAAAAGACAAAAATAAATAGATAAATGAAAAATACATAAAATGCAATGTCGAATAAAAAGAGAAAAACATGGAGACAATGACGAACCAACTGTGAATTTTATAAAATGAGGAGAGGGAAGTGCAACAGTGAAAAATATCAGTAAGAAAAATGAATGTGAAGGAATAGCAACTGAGGAACTAAGACGGCTGAAAAGAAATGACAAGGTAAAAATGCCAAAGACAAAACTGGACTAATTTATATGACACACGAGGAGGAAAAAACATGGAAGTCAATGGGAGACATCTGGACAGGAGATAAGAGAATGCGTTTCAGGAGATAGCAAGAGATAAAAGGCATTGTAAGTACCAACCATATACAGATAAAGGGGCTCAAATGTTGGGACTTAACATATGTTTCTTTTTTCATATTAATATTTTTCTTATTTTATACAAATTTCTTCACGTCTCCTCGAGCGTT
>NC_134784.1:80948544-80951044 GCF_046742065.1 Oratosquilla oratoria | reverse complement strand
CCTCCCTCCCTCCCTTTCCTCCTTTCTTCTATCCTTCCTTTCCTTCCTTTCCTCTCTCTCCATTTCACTCTTTCCCTCCTCCCTTCCCTCACTTCTCCTCCCTCTCCTCCCTCCCTCCTCCTTTCCCTCTCTTCCTCCTCTCTTTGGCCTGTACTTTCAGACACCATAAACTTTCTTTGAAAATTCATTTTTCATCGTTTTCTTTCTCTCTTGTTTGGCTCCCCTCCTTTTCCAACTTTTTTTTATTTTTCTTTCTTTCTTTCTTTCTTCATCCTCATAGTTATTGTGACACTCTTTTCCCTAGGGCTTCTCTTCCATTGACGTAAACATCCTTCTCTTTTCCCCTCCCTCGGCTCTCCTTCTCTCTCTTTCTCTTCTTTATTTCTCTCCGTTTTAGTTCTTCTTTCTTGTCCTCTCTCCTTTGGCCTTCAATACTTTTCTCTCCTCTCAAATATCCTCCTGACCCCTCTTCCTCTTCCCCTCCTCCTCCTCCTCCCTCTTCTTCCTTACTCTCATCTCCTCTTTATCACTATCTACACCTCCTCCTCCAATTCTTCCTCCTCCTCCTCCTCTCCCTCAACTTTCTCATCCTTCTCCTCCTCCCCTCCTCCTCTTCTTCCTCCTTCCGCTCTTCCTCCTCCTCACCTCTTCTTCCTCACTTCCATCTCTTTATCACTATCTACACTTCCTCCAATTCTTTCTCCTCCTCCTCTTCCTCCTCTCCCTCAACTTTTTCACTCTTCTCCTCCTCCCCTCCTCCTCTTCTTCCTCCTTCTCCTCCTCTTCCTCCTCCTCCTCTTCCTCATCTTCCTCACCCTCCTCCTTCTTCTCTTTTTCCTCCTCGTCTCCCTCATCTTCCTCCTCCTCCTCCTCTCCCACTATTCCTCCTCCTTCTCCCCTTCTACCTTTCTCTCATCTCTCCTTAACATTATCTCCTCTACCTCGTCCATAAATTCTTTCTCCTCCTCTTCCTCATTCGATTCCTCCTGCCCCTCCCTCTCCTCCTCCTCGCTCTCATCTTCCTACTCCTTCCTCCTCTTCACCCATCTCCTCCTCCTCCTTTCTTTCCTCCTCTTTTCCCTCCTCTTTCTTTTCCTCCTCCTCTCTCTTCTCCTTTTCCGCCTCTTCACACTCCTCCTTCTGCTTCCTCCTGCCCCTCCTCCCTCCCTCTCGCTCTCATCTTCCTTCTCCTTCCTCCTCTTCACCCACCTCCTCCTCCTTCCTTCCTTTCCTCCTCTTCCCCCTCCTCCTTCTTTTCCTCCACCTCTCTCTTCTCTTTTTCCTCCTCTTCACGTTCCTCCTTCTGCTTCCTCTTCCTCCTCCTATTCCTAGTCCTTCTTCCTTTCTCCTCCACGTCCTCCTCCTTCATTTTTCGACCTTTATCAATAATTTCGATACAAAAAATGAGGTTTTCTTTCCTCTGTCTTCCCCTCCGATCCCAGGTTTTTTCTTTCCGTGCTTCTTTCGTTCATCTATATCTATCAGCCATTCTCCACTCCCTGATAACCCTCTGTGGCTCCTTCCCCTTCCCCCTTCCTCCTTACTCTTTCCTCCTTCCCCCTTCCTCCTTCCTCCTTCCCCTTCCTCCTTCCTCCTTCCTCCTTCCTCCTTCCTCCTTCCCCCTTCCCCTTCCCCCTTCCTCCTTCCCCTTCCCCCTTCCTCCTTCCCCTTCCCCTTCCTCTTCCCCTTCCTCCTTCCCCCTTCCCCCTTCCCCCTTCCCCTTCCCCTTCCTCCTTCACCCTCCTCCTTCCCCCTTCCCCCTTCCCACTTCCCCCTTCCCCCTTCTTCCTTATCTACCTTTCTGAGAATGAGTAACAAGGCTCCTTCACTCTCCTCTTTTCCTCTCTTCTACTCTTTTCTCCTCTCTTTTTATCTTCTTCAACTCCCCTCATCTTGACTTCTCTTCTTTTTCTGGTTTTCCTCTGTCTTCTTTTCTCTTCTCCTCTCTTTTGCTATCTTCTCCTCTCTTTTCATCCTCTTCAATATCTCTCCTTTCACTTTATCTTCTTTTCTCTCCTGATCTCCTTCCTCTCTTCTGCTTTTTTTTTCCTGTCTTCTCTTCTCCTCTCCTCTCTTTTGCTCTCTTCTCCTCTTTTTTCATCTACTTCAGTTACTCTCCTCTTGACTTCTCTTCTTTTCTCTTCTTATCTTCTTTCCTTCTGTTTTTCTTATGTCTTCTCTTCCCTCTTATTCTCACTCCTTGCCTCCTCTCTATTTCCCCTCTTTTCCTCTCCTCTCTCCTCTCCCCTTTCTCTCTTCCTCTTTTCCTCCATGTTTGCCCTTCCCCCCTGTTCCCCCTCTCCTCCCCCTGTTCCCCCCTCTTCCCCCGTCTTCCCACCTCTTCCCCCTTCTTCCCCCTCTTCCCTCCTCTCCCCCCTCTCCCCCTCTTCCCCCCTCTCCTCCCCCTCCCCCTCCCCCCTCCTGTTGCACTTTCCTTATTTTATCCTTGCCTTACCTACACGTTTCCCTCTCTTTCCTTCTGTTTTTTCCCCTCTATCTG
>NC_134784.1:80936044-80938544 GCF_046742065.1 Oratosquilla oratoria | reverse complement strand
TTCCACTTATCATCCTTTTCTACAAAGTTATCTAATCTCCTAAAACAACATATAGTGTCAAGCCTCACTACCTTGTTACTAAATCTATGCCATTCTTTAACCACCCTATTGGTAAACCAGTTCTTGTTTATTTCCTTCTTAAATCTAATCTTGTCAAATCTAAACCAATTATTATGAGTACTACCCTTCGGTTTTGATAAGATGACTTTGCCTGCACCACCCTTGTTAAAATCCTTGACCCATTTGAATACCTCTATTAGATCATCCCGCACTCTACGTCTTTCCCGTGAGTGTAAGGTGTCAGCACTACAAGGTGGCAACACTACAAGGGGGTACATTTCCTTATGGTAGACCTTTGCTATTCTCGATCATAGTTTCTAAATACCTGGGAATATGTTGTGTAGAGGAAAACGTTATTGACAGAGAAACCATGAAGTCTCCACTTTTGGTTGTCAGTTCCTCTTCTGATGCCTGCATTTACTTTTTTCTATTATTTTTTCTTTTATTTGTGAGGTTGAGACCAGCCCTCTTGTTGACTGAATCAAATCGTGGTGCCGACAGCACCTCCATCTATACAATGCGACACAGAAAGAATTTCAGAAAGGGACGAGGAGAAAGTGTGAAGCTTGAGTAAAAATTATGAAAAACAACAATGTGATCGAGAAATTGAAAGAAGAATACAGGAGGTAAGAGTGATAGAAAAAAGGAAGGCAGAATGACAAGACGGGGAATAGGAAGAGTAATTAGTTGAAGAATGAAGGGAGAAAATTAAAACAAAGGGGAGAAATGGAAGGAACTACGAAAAATTGTCTTTATGATAATGAAGATAGGGAAGGACTGAGCAATGAAAGAAAAGAAGACTAAGAAGAAGAAGAAGAAGATAAAGAAGAAGAAAGAGAAGAGGAAGAAGCAAGAAGTAAAAGAAGAAGAAGAAGATGAAGAAGAAAAAGAAGAAGAAGAAGAAGAAGAAGAAGAAGAAGAAGAAGAAGAAGACGAAGAAGACGAAGACGAAGACGAAGAAGAAGAAGAAGAAGAAGAAGAAGAAGAAGAAGAAGAAGAAGAAGAAGAAGAAGAAGAAGAAGAAGAAGAAGAAAGAGAAGAAGAAGAAGAAGAAGAAGAAGAAGAAGAAGAAGAAGAAGAAGAAGAAGAAGACGAAGACGAAGAAGAAGAAGAAGAAGAAGAAGAAGAAGAAGAAGAAGAAGAAGAAGAAGAAGAAGAAGAAGAAGAAGAAGAAGAAGAAGAAGAAGAAAAGAAGAAGAAGAAGAAGGAGAAGAAGAAGAAGAAGAAGAAGAAGAAGAAGAAGAAGAAGAAGAAGAAGAAGAAGAAGAAGAAGAAGAAGAAGAAGAAAAGAAGAAGAAGAAGAAGAAGAAGAAGAAGAAGAAGAAGAAGAAGAAGAAGAAGAAGAAGAAGAAGAAGAAGAAGAAGAACAACAACAACAACAACAACAACAACAACAACAACAACAACAACAACAACAACATTAACAACAACAACAACAACAACAACAACAACAATGAAATGTAGAAGAAAGACGAAAAAGAAGAAAAAAGAAGTTGAATTGTCCTTACTTGGGCTCTCGACCAACCCCCACCCGCAGGCCTTGCTGCTTTCTCTTTGGTTGAGGCGTTAATATTTATGTCGTTGTGTGCTGAATGAAGTTACCAGGTGACAGTTACAATTTGGATACAATTCAGCGAAACTTTTAAGTAAAAAATAATCAGAATTTTCAATACAAGAAGACTTTCACCAAACTCTCAATATTGGTAGCACGTTTCGTTTCATTGCTGAGTTCAAATAAGACTATTCACAAATCGTAGAGTTCTAATCTTTTATTGCTGTACACAGAAAGGACAATAGATAAATTAATGAATAGATGAATACGTAGTTAAATAAATCCTGTTCTATATAGATAAAGCTCAAGTATTATATAGCCTCTATATCAACTGCAATTATCATCGCCATAAATCGTGTATAACAATTGCGACTACCGTCTATATCAACTATTCTCACAATTGTTACATAACATCAATATAACAAATCATAATAATTATGCAAGGCATAATCCCAGTCAGAGCAGATGTTTACTCTTTATTGCTCTTGTTTTGACGTGTATTCCTGCCGCTTGTTAGCAAATGTGACCCGAAAATATCAGGTCATAGCCTATGGACCTCTGCTGTGATCTTGTTTACTACATGCATAAAAGGGGAACCAGCTGCCAGTTGGTTATATTGTTGACCTTCTGTACGTAACTGGGCTGCAGAGGATTTCCTATTCTTAGCGTCAATCCCTTAACATTCAACCGTGAGATTTTCCTCATGTATGAAATTGCTTGGCGGCAGACAGAAAGAAGTATGTAAGGCTGGTTCCAACCTCAGCGGCTAATGATTAGTAGTATATAATACACACACACACACACACACACACACACACACACACACACACACACACACACACACACACACACACACACACACACACACACACACACACACACACACAC
>NC_134784.1:80931044-80933544 GCF_046742065.1 Oratosquilla oratoria | reverse complement strand
CATCCGACTGTTGTTCCGACTACTGCCGCTGTTTTCATGTTGCTCAATATCAAATTACGAAAATCATAGGGGTCCTTTGAACGCGCGCTAGGGGGTGGCGAGGGGTCGGGTGGGCCGGTAAGGGAAGGAATGGGTCAGCGGGCTTGGGAGATAGGAGGAGACGAAGGGGACTAGGGGGGAGGGAGAGGAGTAAGAAAGGAATCTAAGGGTAAGAAACTTACGAAGGAAGGGAATGAAGGGAATGTGAAAGGGAAGGACTAAGGCTGGGAAGGGAATGAGCTTGGGAAGAGAGGGAGTTGGAAAGGAAGGAGTAGAGGTCTAGGGGTATTGGGATGATGGTGGGGTTGAGGATTTAGGGAAGGAGGGAGCCTTAAAAAGTGGAGAAGGGTGGCAGTGGAAGGGACCGGGGTAGGGAGAAGTTGGTCTTGTCGGTGGGAGAAGCTTTTAGTGCATTAAAGGGAGGGATTCTGTGGGAGCGAAAAGGGAGTAAAGATGTGGGAGGAAGCCTTTCTTTAGAAAGGAGGATGAAGGAGAAGGTGGAGGTTAGAAGAGGAGAAGAGGAGTAGGAGGAGAAGGCTGAGAAGGAGGAGGAGGAGAAGAAGGCTGAGGAGGAGGAGGAGGAGGAGGAGAAGGCTAAGGAGGAGGAGGAGGAGGAGAAGGCTGAGGAGGAGAAGGAGGAGAAGGCTGAGGAGGAGAAGGAGGAGAAGGCTGAGGAGGAGAAGGAGGAGAAGGCTGAGGAGGACGAGGAGGAGAAGGCTGAGGAGGAGGAGGAGAAGGCTGAGGAGGAGAATGAGGAGAAGGCTGACGAAGAGAAGGAGGAGGAGGAGGAGGAGGAGGAGGAGGAGGAAGAGGAGAAAGCTGAAGAGGAGAAGGAGAAGAAGACTGATGAGGAGAAGGAGGAGAAGGCTGAGGAGAAGGAGGAGGAGAAAGCTGAGGAGGAGGAGGAGAAGGCTGAGGAGGAGGAGGAAGAGAAGGCTGAGGAGGAGGAGGAAGAGAAGGCTGAGGAGGAGAAGGAGGAGAAGGCTGAGGAGGACGAGGAGGAGAAGGCTGAGGAGGAGGAGAAGGCTAATGATGAGGAGGAGGAGGAGGAGAAGGCTGAGGAGGAGGAGGAGAAGGCTGAGGAGGAGAAGGAGGAGAAGGCTGAGAAGGAGGAGAAGGCTGACGAGGAGGAGGAGGAGGAGAAGGAGAAGAAGACTGATGAGGAGAAGGAGGAGAAGGCTGAGGAGAAGGAGGAGGAGAAGGCTGAGGAGGAGGAGGAGAAGGCTGAGGAGGAGGAGGAAGAGAAGGCTGAGGAGGAGGAGGAAGAGAAGGCTGAGGAGGAGAAGGAGGAGAAGGCTGAGGAGGACGAGGAGGAGAAGGCTGAGGAGGAGGAGAAGGCTGATGATGATGAGGAGGAGGAGGAGAAGGCTGAGGAGGAGAAGGAGGAGAAGGCTGAGGAGGAGAAGGAGGAGAAGGCTGAGGAAGAGGAGGAGGAGAAGGCTGAGGAAGAGAAGGAAGAGAAGGCTGAGAAGGAGGAGGAGGAGGAGAAGTAGGAATAGGAATACTGAAGAGCTACAAATTTTAGAAATTCCCGATGGAGAGACCTGTCTGTATCATCACTTGGCAGCTTTATGGCTTCGGTCAATGGATCTCCCAGGGCACGTTTCGTGAGTTATCTCGTTCCCAAGCCTAGAGGCAGGCACTGGGAAGGGTCCCGAAGATTAGGTATAAGAGAGCCATTTCCATGCAGATTTCCAAGGCCACAAGGAGAGATTCAACCTGAGGCTAGCCGAGCACTTTCGCAGGTGGACTGTCATTAATCCAGAAGATGAAAGAGGAACAAGGTGATCGTGGTAGCAAAAGAAAGGAATATAAGAAAGATGAGGAGAACAATACTAAGGATATAAGTGTGTGTGGGTCTGTGTGTTTGCGTGTGTGTGTGTGTTTGTGTGTTTGTGTGTGTGTGTGTGTGTGTGTGTGTGTGTGTGTGTGTGTGTGTGTGTGTGTGTGTGTGTGTGTGTGTGTGTGTGTGTGTGTGTGTGTGTGTGTGTGTGTGTGTGTGTGTGTGTGTGTGTGTGTGTGTGTGTGTGTGTGTATAAGCTCTCTTCTTTCCCACTTTTCGTGGGAATCATCTCTATCTCAGTGTCTTGAAAAAAAAAAAAGGAAAAGATTCTGGAAGTCCATTAAAAGTAATCCATTACAGCTTCCCACAGGAAAATGATCGATGACTCTAAACACTCGGCCACCTCAACCGCCTTTACCTGTTGAATGACGGATGGGTTAAAGAGCAACCATAATGATTCTGGAGCTCTCGATCCGCTGGTACTCTTTATTTTCTCCTGACTGAAGTTAGAGGATTTCATTCAGTTGGTGTTTGCCCTTAGAATGAAGATGTAAATCTTTCTATGATCACTTATTTCCATAGGTTTCCCTTACTCGAATGAAATTGGCTGTTTATAGACATTATAAAAATAGCCTATCGTGGCAATCGAAAAAAATATTCCATTAGGGAGACGAGTCC
>NC_134784.1:80913544-80916044 GCF_046742065.1 Oratosquilla oratoria | reverse complement strand
ATAAATGCGAAAACTACTATTAGATTGCATAAGAACATAAGAATGAAAGAGACTGCAAGAGACCATAAGGCCTACACTTGGCAGTTCCATGTCCATTAGCACCTGTCATCTCCATCTATAATGTTGTCTAACCGTTTCTAAAAACAACCGATAGTAATAGCGCTTACGACATGATTACTCAGTCTATTCCATTCGTTGAACCCCCATATTAGTAAACCAGTTAGTTTGGGTTAGGTCTGACCTATGATTAGTCACATGTCTACATTGCCCTATGTCCTCAGTGTTTTTTTTTTTTTTTTTTTTTTTTTTTTTGGTAACGCAAAAGCGAACTTCCGTTTATATAAGTGTTCAAACACTGAAGCCAAAGATGATGTCATCTGTCACAGTAAAGGGTAATCACACTTGACTATTTTACTCCAACCCCTGATTAATCGGCATTACTGCCCACCTGCAGAACTTATTCCGACATAAAATCACTATAAAAAACTATATTGTTTGTTCAACAAAAATATACATGTGGGTTACAAATCTACTCAAACAGTCGGGGGGGGGGGAAATAGCCAAGTTGGATGACACCTATGGCATAATCTCGCTGTATATAATATATTCACGTGCAATATCATCAGGCGTTACGTAGTAATGACACCAATAAATTTCACCGAATAATTGATAAATATGTCAAAGCAGTGACTAAGCAATATATCTCTGCTGCATAGAAAGCAATTATGATTCTAAACCTAATACATAGTCCTTTCATGTGATTAACCTGTTACATTCATTAGTGCTACTGTCTGACCCAATTTAGAATATCTTATTTGCCCATAGTCATGTAACTTAACTGAATACAAGTCCAGCAAGGTATAGCAAAGGGACTGCATTCAAGGGTCAGATGTCAACAACTAATGATATGAAAATCAAATGAGAGGTTCAGAGTAGATTCTTCATTTACTCCAATATGGTGATGTAGGGTAGACTAGGCAGGCAGTCAGTTCATCCAAAGGCAAAGGTGGTGTGCTTTATTGGCATTATTTATGAACAGTAGTTTCTCTCTCTCTCTCTCTCTCTCTCTCTCTCTCTCTCTCTCTCTCTCTCTCTCTCTCTCTCTCTCTCTCTCTCTCTCTCTCTCTCTCTCTCTCTCTCTCTCTCTCTCTCTCTCTCTCTCTCTCTCTCTCTCTCTCTCTCTCTCTCTCTCTCTCTCTCTCTCTCTCTCTCTCTCTCTCTCTCTCTCTCTCTCTCTCTCTCTCTCTCTCTCTCTCTCCCTTTCTCCCTTACTCTGGCGGGATGGGGTGATGTACGGAAAAGTGATCTTTCAAACTATTGGATACTTTATAATATTCAAGAATTTCTCTTTCTTTCCTTTTTGGCAACAACCTCATCATTCTATATAGATCTTTACCAAGTTTGGCACAGAGATTCGCATCTACCTCAGAATCATTCACGAACAAAGAGAAGATGACACTCTTCAAGGCAGCTCAGGGAATGACGTCATACAGAAAAACCATCTAGATATATCTCTTTAACAACATGAATCATTTTGAGTATCTGATTCTTGTGAACGATAGGCTGTCTCATCCATCTCATAAGACACATTGATGACGGAGGAGAAAAGAAAACGCGAGAGAACTGTTGTGCTTATTACCGACCTTCCGACACCGTCCAGTTTTTTCTTAAGACAACTGCATCAAGAGATAGTGGTTCTATTCCAGTATCACGCAAACTCAATTTCCCTTTTTTTCACTTCAAAGATATATTTTTTGCATGTGAAATGGTTACCTTAGATTAAGTTAGGTTTGGTTAGGAGCTATTGGACAACGTAAATTTCATATATATATATATACATATATATATATATACCTATATATATATAAATATATACATATATATATATATATGTATATATATGCATATATGTATATATATATACATACATATATACATATATGTATATATATACATATATACATATATATATATAAATGCCTTTTATTGATAAGGTTGTTTAATTTAACTCTTTCTATTTCGTCTCTCCTGCTTTTAACCTGCATGGTCTTTCTTCTTTTAATGAGGTCATTTTTAGCTTTGGAGTATTTGTTTCCTCTAATACTTTTTGTACTTCCTACTTTCTCTGCTGATTCCCTAATGATATTCATTAAATTAAAATTCGTATCATCGACGGTGCAATGGTATAATGACTTTGCTTCATTAAAAAGGAGACCAGAAGGACCTTAGTAACTATCGACCGATTAGCTTACTATCAAATTTTTATAAAGTATTCTCCAAGATCCTTACAAATAGACTAAGTTAATTTTTAGGTGGAAACTAACCGAGGGAACAGGCAGGCTTTAGGAGAAGATATTCGACTCTAGACTATTTGCAGGCGATGAACCAACTAATCGAGAAAATGACAGAATACAATATAACTCTGTGTTTAGCTTTTGTAAATTACGAGAAGGCCTTTGACTCGGTAGAACAAATATCAATACTAAACTCGTTACGCTAT
>NC_134784.1:80903544-80906044 GCF_046742065.1 Oratosquilla oratoria | reverse complement strand
GCCCGTCTATAAACCCTCTTCTTTAGTTTCTATATTCTATATTCCTGCCCGCCTTTCACATACGGGGCCACCACGCCAGCCTTTCTCTCATCCTTCTGAACACACCCGTCTGTATTTTTCAAAGACCCTTTGGAGCTACTCAGTCATGTGTAGTCTCCCCTCGCTCAATATTTTGGACATGCACACCCTCCTCCTCCTCTCTCCCTCCTTCTTCCATTTACTGATTCTGTCACCCTGACATTTCCCTCCTTCAATCCCTACGTCACAGGAACACATTTTATAGTGTCTATTCTGGCTGAAGTCACCATGGAAAAGCAATTAGTAATGTCTATCCCTTGGTTATAATGTCCTTTTATTTTTTACGCCAAGTAATCTCTATCAGGTTGGAGTGAATCATCATAGTGTATAGGTTGGTGTTTCCCGGATTTTTTGGGGTAAATAAAATCGCTTTCCGACAGGGAGAACGAATGTACGAGTTATCACTATCAGTGAAAAGGTTAAAAGAATTTAAAGGTACCCCTAACCCGGTTGACCTCATTTGCCCTCATTTGACCCCATTTGTTCCCCACCCAACCCTTCCATTTCTTACTTCCAACCCAAAGTACTCAGATGAACACCTCGTTCTCTCTCTCTCTCTCTCTCTCTCTCTCTCTCTCTCTCTCTCTCTCTCTCTCTCTCTCTCTCTCTCTCTCTCTCTCTCTCTCTCTCTCTCTCTCTCTCTCTCTCTCTCTCTCTCTCTCTCTCTCTCTCTCTCTCTCTCTCTCTCTCTCTCTTTTTTTTTTGTATCAGAATATCCTTGTGTTCTTCCTGAACGACAGGATAATATTTATGAATAATGAATACTAACGAATAATATTAATGAATAATATGAAGAGAATATTAATGATAACATTAGCAAGAGAGTGATAAAAATAGTAATGAATAAAATTAAGAATTACTTAGAGTTTCATTGACTGGAAACCCGCAGCCCCACAGTGGTTGGCAACGATCTCGGGTCTCCTGTAGATTTCTTCATCATTGGCCACTGAAAGTAGTAGGAAGAAGGGATCAGTCGCCGGTTGTCAGTTCTCCTCACGTGAAAAGGCGAAGGAAATACAATTAAACTTGATAGAAAGAAAACGTAAGCCTAGTCCGGGGACAGAGTATCAGCACATTGGGGTTGCACTTCTAGTGGGAGGTGGCGTGTTTTGGGATTTGGCAGCACGAAGATGATTCTCTCTGCCGTCTATCTTCCTTCCAGGATCATCACTATCAGGTACCCGCCATATGGTCTCCCCGTACCATAGTAATTCATTGCAAGACTGTCTTCTAATTCCTGTGCCATAGTAACGATCTTGTTCAGGCAAATGACGGGCGGTTTAATTCAGTTTAAAGACATTTTTTATGGAGAAATGTTTGTATAAAATCTAAGGAATGAGAGTGAAGGATACTGGAAGTATGCTCCTATCTCGTGTCAAGCAACCTCCAACATTGGATTATTATTTATTTGTTTATTTATTTGTTTATTTATTTATTTGTTTATTAATTTATTTATTTATTTACTTTTTTACTTATTTATTTCTTCATTTATTTATTTATTTATTTATTTATTCATTTATTTATTTATTTATTTATTTATTTATTTATTTATTTATTTATTTATTTATTTATTTATGTATTTATTTATTTATTTATTTATTTATTTATTTATTTATTTATTTATTTATTTATTTATTTATTTATCTATTTATTTATTTATTTATTTATTTATTTATTTACTTATTTATTTATTTATTTATTTATTTATCTATCTATTTATTTATTTACTTATTTACTTATTTATTTATTCATTAATTAATTTATTTATTTACTTATTTATTCATTTAGGCTTTGGGACCATGACCCACCCGGACCTTAACCTTACGGCTGTCCGAAAACCTTGACTTGCCAAGACAGGCTTTAAAAAATGAAATAAATAAATAAATAAATAAAATCTTTTATCGACTAAAAGGTCTCTTGGTGCTTTGCTCAGCCATTGTTTCCCAGAATAAAGAATGAAAAAAAAAATTGAAATATGGAAAAATACAATAGAATAGACCAAAATAAGTGTGAAGTGAGATTGGAAGTAAAATACATGATAGAAGAAGATCTTGATCTGATAAATGAGAGAAAGAAGCTCAAGACAAAAGAGACGATAGGAGAAGCTCGCGAGTGTGTGTGGGAAAGAACACAGGGAATAAATGATGTGGACAGAGGAAACTGAATAAAGGAGGAGATGGCAGGAACACGCAGAATGGTGGAAATGTACAAGTGTCAAAATGTACAAGCGTCAACCCCTTTCAATGCACTGACGAACTTTTCAGATTTTCTCGAGCTAAAAATGTGAAAGGAGATGAAATGTGGTAGGGAGGGAAGAGGAAGAAAATGTAGAGAAAGTAGGGAGACATTGGGTAGCGAGGAAGGAAAGAGAGGAAGGAGGAGTAGAAGGAAGGAAAATGTATAGGAGAGGGAAGGATATGGT
>NC_134784.1:80891044-80898544 GCF_046742065.1 Oratosquilla oratoria | reverse complement strand
CACACACACACACACACACACACACACACACACACACACACACACACACACACACACACACACACACACACACACACACACACACGCACACACACATATATATATATATATATATATATATATATATATATATACATATACATATATATATATATATATATATATATATATATATATTATTTGAGACAAATGAGAGCGATAGGTGGGGAAGAGTAAATGAAGGTGGGCTTAAGAATACGTTTATTGTCCTAACGTTTTGGTCTGTATGATCACAAAATTTATACCTGCAGTGGGAGGAATTCATCAAGCTTCAAGTGTCACGTTTTTTTCAGAGCGTTAATTACTAAGAGACTAGCTGCTTTGGAAGGACATATAAACTCTTCTCTATCGTTGTTGTTTACTTGGATGTTTATATGTGCAGCTTCCACCGTCTTTGTCATTTACTTTTGTAATCCCTTATGTAAAATCTCGACTGTTACACTTTTCGAGGTGGCGAATAAGGGGGTTGGATGTCCTGTGTGCTCTTTTGTCATTTTTGTGTTCGCTCAATCTCTTTTCAATCCCTCGACCTGATTCACCGATGTATGCTAAGGGACAGCCGCTACAGTGAATACGATAAATCACACTGAGGTTGTTGTGACTATCAGCGTGGTCTTTAAACATTTTTCTTATTTCATTTGAGGATGCCTTGGCAATGTTTATCCCACCTTTCAATGAATATTTATTAATATCCTCAGTGTTTTCAGAATTAGGTACAGTTATAAAATGTGGTGTGACATAATCTTTCGTCACTGTACGGTCGTTTGGCCTGGTTGCCTGGACATTTGGTCCGTTGGTCTGGGCGTTTGATTTATTGTGGGTTTTCTTTGCTTTGTGTTTTGTTTTAAAGATCAGGCCACTTTTCCTTCTATGCCATAGGCTTTGATTTTATTTGGTAGTCTATAGTGTGGCACCTTGTCTAACGCTTTGCTAAAGTCAAGGTAAATCACATCGTAATTATCATTGTTATCTGACGACTTATATACTTTAGTGTAAAAGGATAGAAGATTAGTCACACATGACTTGTCCTTGGAGAAACCATACTGTGTGTCACGAATTAAATTATGTCTCTCGATGTCTTCTCTGAGTCTATTTACTATTATTGATTCAAGCATTTTGCCTATAGCCGATGTTAAACTGATTGGCCTTCAGTTGCATGTAGTATATATATATATATATATATATATATATATATATATATATATATATATATACATATATATATATGTATATATATATATATACATATATATATGTATGCATATGCATATAATCATATATATATATGTATATATATACATATATATATATTTATATATATATGTATATATATACATATATATATATATATATATATATGTGCGTGTGTGTGTGTGTGTGTGTGTGTGTGTGTGTGTGTGTGTGTGTGTGTGTGTGTGTGTGTGTGTGTGTGTGTGTGTGTGTGTGTGTGTGTGTGTGTGTGTGTGTGTGTGCGTGCGTGTGTGTGTGTGTGTGCGTGCGTGCGTGTGTGTGTGTGTGTGTGTGTGTGTGTGTGTGTGTGTGTGTGTGTGTGTGTGTGTGTGTGTGTGTGTGTATGTATGTATACACATACACATACTACTTTTATTGGCCCTGAACAAGTGAAACGGCTAGCCCTCAGTTCGTCTCAGAATCGGACAACTTTGGAGATCCTTGAACACCAAAAATGCAATATGTGGTCCTGACTTCAATTTGCACTACCGAGTTGACAGTGCCATACCTGCCTTCTATCCTTCTATCCTTGGAGTCGAGTCTTCTTTGAAGTGCCACACCCGAGTGGCATCAACTCGTACACATTCTAGAGAGTTTTTGACTTTGTCCTCAGTTTCGTTGTTTCGTTATATATTTGTTCTTCTTTTTTTTTGTTTCAGCCATTCGTGTTCTTCAAGTTCTTCTTTGGGTTCGTTCTGTTATGTACATCACCTCGTACACATTCTAGAGAGTTTTTGACTTTGTCCTCAGTTTCGTTGTTTCGCCATATGTCTGTTCTTCTTTCTTTTGTTTCAGCCATTCGTGTTCTTCACGTTCTTCTTTGGGTTCGTTCTGTTATGTACATCACCTCGTACACATTCTAGAGAGTTTTTGACTTTGTCCTCAGTTTCGTTGTTTCGTTATATGTCTGTTCTTCTTTCTTTTGTTTCAGCCATTCGTGTTCTTCAAGTTCTTCTTTGGGTTCGTTCTGTTATGTCCATCTTGTGGGTCATTCGTTCATGCCCTTCCTTCTGTCTACGTTTTTTGATTGGTTACTTCCTTCATGTCATTCTCTGTCCTTTCCTTTATTTCTTTAACTAATCCCGAAACTTATCTTCTTTCCGCTGTTAGGGTTAATTTCTTTTCTTTGCATTCATTACTTTACTTTTTTTTTATTTTGCATAATCGTTTCCGTCTTTTACGTAGTTGTAACCTTTCATTCATACATTTTCATTCAGTTCTTTTCTAGTCACCTTAATTCCACTTCTGTTCAATTTCTTAACTCGTTAAATTCTCTCCCACAATTTATTCAATTATAATTCCTCGTTTATTTTGTTTTGAAGTTTCTCTTTCCTCTGTTATTCATATTCTTTACCTCCCTTTCTTTCCTTATGATTCACTACACTATTTCGTTATAATCGCTTCCTTTCTTACGTAGATTTAGTTCTTCATTTATTTTACTACATCATTTACTCACTTATTTACTTCACTTGTTTGTCCACTTCTAACGCTTGTTCCGTCTCCACTTATTCACTTTGTACCACTGCTTTACTTAATTCACTTTCTTGCAGTCACTTAATTTCTTTGCTTAGTTATTTTTTTCTAGTCCTTAACTCTTTCGGTTGTTCCAGTTCTTCATTTCGTCAGTATTTCATTAATCTATTTATTTATCCATTGGCTCCTGGTAGTTCTTCACTTTTGCAGTTTTCTAGTGCTCTTTCATCTAACTTCCGTCTTTCATACTTCTGATTCCTCTTTTTCTTAATATCCTCTATATACTTGTTTCATTTCGTTATCCTTCACCGTATTCGTTTCGTTCCGGCCTTCTAGCGATTGCTTTGACGATCCCGAGGCTGAACTTCGTTAGATTCTAACATCTTTAGCTCTTTCACTCTCGTGGACTCAAAATAAAAGTTTTATTTTCTAGTTCGATATTGTGTGTTCAGAGGAGGTCGAGCCTTCGATGGACCTCAACTCAGTCTTTCCTGGTTTGTCGTTAAACTACAACTTCAGTCGGTTGGTTGGGGCTCTTCTCATTTTTGAGAGAAAAAACCCTTAATTGCAAAAAGATAAATGGCACCGTGATTAAATAGAATCACCTGACGACAATCAAAAACATACCAAAGATCCACGTCATTTCTATGTCAAACTGATCGTCTTGTAATTTAATATATTTTTCTTCTTCAATCATTCCTTCGGCAATTTACATTCAAAGTAATCAAACAACTTCAAAAGACCCAACACTCCCTTGTACGTTGGTCGCTCCATCGTGTGACGTCATTTTACCTGGGTAGAGCCTGGGTTCACAAATTCGAGATTGAAAATCTGGATTCCGAGTGCTGGTATTCCAAAATAGTTTTCCAGGCAGTGGAATTCCAAAATGTGTCTCCAGGTGCTGGAATTCCAAAATGGATTTCCAAATGCTAAAAAAAAAAAAAAAAAAATGATAATAATAATAATATAAAAAAAAAAAAATGAATAAATGCTAGGATACCAGGGGGGGGAGGGGGTCTCTAAGTGCTGGAATTCCAAAATGGATTTCTATATGAAAGTATTTTTCAGGTGTTGTAATTCCAAAATGGGTTTCTAAGTGCATTAATAATGAAAAATAAAAATAAAAATCCAGGTGCTGGATTTCTTAAATGAGTTTCCAGGTGCTGAAATTCCAGAACGGGTCTCCAGGTGCTAGAATTCCAAAACGTGTTTCTAGGTGATGGAATTCCAAAAGGGATCTCCAGGTATTAAAATTCTAAAACGAGTCTCCTGGTGCTGGAATTTCAAATGTGTTTCATGGTGTTGGAATTCCAAAATGGGTTTACAGGTGCTAGAGTTTCAAAATGGATTTCCAGGTGTTGAGATTCTAAATTAAGTTTACAAATGCTAGAATTCCAAAAGGGGTTTCCAGGTGACAGAATTACAAAATGGGTCTCCATGTGCTGGAATTCCAAAAGGGTTCCAAGGTGCTAGAATTCTGAGTTTCTAGGCGCTAGAATTTCAAGATGATTTTCCAGGTGTTGGGATTCTAAAATGCATTTACAAGTGCTTAGAACTTCACCATCGAATATAGCTCCCATAAAAGAATAGATAAATAAATAGAAAATCACACGTTTTGTTTACATTGTCTTGACAACAGACAATACCCCAACGGACAAAACCCCAATCAGTGAATAGGTTAGGTTAGGTTAGGTTAGGTTAGGTTAGGTTAGGTTAGGTTAGGTTAGGTTGGGTGAGGTTAGGTAACGTTAGGTTAGGTTAGGTTAGGTTAGGTTAGGTTAAGTCCCCCCCCCCCCATTTTTCCAATTGGGGTTTTGCCCGTTGGGGTTTTGCCATGTATTTGTTGAAAATATACTGTGATATATATAACCAGTAACTGAAGGTAACCAACGAAATATTTTCCTTTTGACAGTAGAGTCAATATAATATATCAAGGAAAGGTGAAACCTGCATTTCATGGCCAATTTAAACCAGGGCCTTCCATAGAATGAGGAACTTTTATCTTTAGTAATACTGTCATCAGACTACTTTAGTCATTCTCTCTCTCTCTCTCTCTCTCTCTCTCTCTCTCTCTCTCTCTCTCTCTCTCTCTCTCACTCTCTCTCTCTCAGGGGTGTGTGACATAAAAAAAAAACCAGTCCAACCCCATGTTAACTGAATTAATTCATCTAGCATCTACAGGGGCAAAGACGTCTTTTTAATGTCATGATCATAGTCGAGCGAGGTCGCGAGTATTCTTGTTTCAATCCTGCTTCAGCTAGTCTTGAGAATATAAAATCTAATTTCTTAAAGTGCTCAGACGCTGTTTGGGGAAATATTAAAATATCATCTAGAAATACACTGGCAGTGTTTCTTAACAACCCATCTACAACTGCCTTCATTAATTTCATATAAGTTAATGGGCTATTACATAATCCAAATGGCATTCATTTGAGCTCATAGTATCCTGTTGGAGTAGAAAATGCTGTAAATTCTCGTGAGTCTTTATGCAACTCTATTTGCCAAACAGCAGATTTGATATTTATAGTGCTAGAATACCTATTCTCAGTTCCCAAATTACAAAGAATGTCCCCTATCACTGGTGATGGTAATCGGTCGCGTTTGGTATTCATATTCAATGCCCTATGATCATTAACTAGACGCATGTTACCATCTGATTTTGGCACCAGAATCAGAGGGAACTTTCACTCACTTTTACTCTGTTCAATAATATCCTGCGATAACATTAGAGTGATCAATTTATACATAATGATTAGTTTAGAATGTGGTACTCTGTAGGCAGGTATATAGATAAGATGAGTCTCTGGTTTTAATTTGATCTGATTTTTTAAAAGAGTTGTTTTTCCTAAGGCGTCCCCCGGCAAAGCAATTACTTTGTTGTGCTTCAAGAGTAAAGCAACTAAAGTTTATCCAATTCAGGACAACTAGTAGGTTTTAGTTGATTCTTGTATTTCTTTCCCAACTCTTTTTCTTCCTGAACTGAACAGATTGATGAAATTGGTAATTCCACCTCCTCAAAACTCTCATTTAAATTCTTAGTAGTTTTGTACAAACTTGAAAAGATCCTAAGAGTGTAGCTTTTCTTAAGACTATATATTTATTCAAAGTACTAATCACTAATATTTCTACTATGTTCTTATTTGAATTATATATCCATGAGTACAATTTCAAACCATTTAATCTAATTGATGCTGGGATGGTTAGAATTTTAGGGTATACAGTGGCTCCTTTCAACTGCACTCTACCCTGTTAATTGTTCTGGAGTGTAATGTTGTTAACTTTATAATGCCACCTTCCTCAATTAGCAAAGTTTCATTTGTAGTTGATGAATTAGAAATTTCTGGGATTTCTTGAGCATCTGATTTGGGTTCTGTTAGTCTGGACCACTCTGCCTCGCTATCTAAAATATAATTGTTATCTTTCCTGTCTATTTCTAGGGATTCTTTGATTCCTATTACAGGCTTTAAGTCTGGCTGATTTAAAAATGGAAGTAACTGTGATTTCACTAAGATCCCTAAATCAGCAGGACATACGACTATGTTCTCTTTTTTCATAGTTGCAAGTCCCATCAGTAAATCTCCTGAGAAAACAGATTCTTCTGCAACTATATCTGGAATGTGCAAATGCTCATTTTCATATAATATAACTTCTAATTCAACCTGACGTAATGCTTTTAATTGATTTCCAGTTACTCCTTGCAATGAATAATGGATTGGTTCAAATATTTTCACTCCTGTTTCAATTGGTTTAAAACTACTAGTTATGACATTAAATACAGATCCTGTATCAATAAATATTTGAATAGGTTTATTGAATAGTCTTCCAGCAATGAGAGGTCCTATAGAAGTCAGTCCAATTGGTATAGTCTCTTTACAACTATCTTTGATGTTGGAATTTTCTTTCACCTTTCTATCACTCTTATCCGTAACATAATACCGTCTACGTGTATTTCTACGGGTAGCTCTGTAGTGTTTTTTTATTTTGTGCCTAGGGGTTTTCCTCTTGTTTCGGGGTGCATACAAAATTTTCTACATTCATGTGTTCTATGTCCAATCCTTTGATGATACATACAGAAAGGTGAGTTTCTGTAATGGTATTCATCATGACCCTGATATTTGCAATTTCTACGATTAGTTTCATAATAACAGTCTTGTGGTTTATGCCCCCAGGTATTACGATTGTAACATTTAATTATAGCATTCCTTGTAGGGCCTCTAAGTCTATGTTCAGATTCACTATTTCTATAATCACTTCTAAAGTTCCTAGTTTTGTTATGTTGCATCCCCACTGTCATCACATATGGACTAATTGCTTTAGATTCACTATATCCATGAAGAAGATAATCTACCTCCCTTAAATTAGTAGTTGCCTTGAGATCTTTATATAGCTTTTCTGCCGCTAATTCGTCAAAACTGTTTGCTAGCTAGGCGAAGGTGAGTAATTTAATTACCTGATAAACTTTCATCTTATCACTAGATCATTTTAACCAATCTGAATCTTACAATATAGAATTCATGTCCTCAGATCATCTGTCTAATTTTGCTAAATATTCTGTGTCTGATTCACTTGTTTTTACTTTTTATATCATTCTAAGCAAAGACCTGATAGGATCCTGATCACATTTATTTTTACTTAAAATATTTAATGAATGCCTTTTTATAAGCTTCATATTGGTTGATATATTTCAATTGCTGGAAATTTATTTCAAGCCTAGCTCTACCCTTCTCAGGATCTACATTCTCATTTAAAATTTCTATT
>NC_134784.1:80846044-80851044 GCF_046742065.1 Oratosquilla oratoria | reverse complement strand
CTCCCTTCTCTTTCTTTCCCTCTCTTTCTACCCCACCTCTACTCTTACCTCACTTCCTTCTGCAACCAGTTGCATTATCTCTGTCCTTCTCCTTTTTCTCAATTCCTATTCCTCTTAATTTCTCTTTTTTTCCCTCTTTTTTCTTTACCTAAGTCCTCCCCCACCTGTTCCCTTTCCTTTACCTCTTCCCCGTTTTCCCAATTAATCCTCTCCCTCTTTCCTCTTCCTCCTTTCCCCGTTTTCCTCTTTCCTTCCTCCTCCTCCTCTCTACTCCCTCTTCATTCTTCTCCATTCCCTTCCTCTCCCATTTTCCTTTCTCCACTTCCCTCCTCCCTTCCTACCACTCCTTTCACCCACTATACTTTCCTCATCATATCTCTCCCCCTCCCTTCCCCCTCTTTCTCTTCCTCCCCTCCATTCTCCCCCTTTACTCTCCCCCAATTCCCTTCCCTCCCTCACGCTCTTTCCCCTATTCACTCCCCTCCTCTTCTCTCTCCCCAGTCCCTTCCCTCCCATTTCCCTATCCCCCATTTCCTTCCCTACCCCTTCTCTCTCCCCCCCATTCCCTTCCTTCCCCCCCCGTTTCTCCCCCCAATGTCATTACTGCGGATTAGGGCGGGGGGGAGGGGGGCTCCGGCGGAGCTGTAATGGTCCGGCCGGTGTCATAAACCCTCCTGTAATTTGATGTACCGCGACCAGGTCAGCTGCCACCGGGCTCCACCCCTCTCCCCCTCTCCCCCTCTCCCCTTCTCCCCCTCTCACCTCTCCACCTCTCCCCCTCCCTCGTTTCCTCTCCCCCTCTCCCCCTCTCCCCCTCTCCCCCTCTCCCCCTCTTCCCCTCTCCCCCCCTCCGCCTCTCCCCCTCGCCCCTCCCCTTCCCTTGTTCCCTCTCTCCCTTCTTCCCTCTCCCCCTCTCCCCCTCTCTCCCTCTCCCCTCTCCCCCTCTCCGCCTCTCCCCCTCCCTCGCTCCCTCTTTTTCTTTCCCCTCTCCCCCTCTCCCCTCTCCCCCGCCTCCTCTCCCTCTCTCTTCCTCACCCCCCGTCTCCCCCTCTCTCCCCTCTCGATTTTCTTTCCCTCTCCCTTCTCCCAGCCCCTTTCCCTCTCCCACCCTCTTTCTCTCCTCTCCCACTCTCCCACTCTCTCCACTCTCCCCTACCTCCCCTCTCTTCACTTTCCCTCTTGCTACTCCCACATCCCTCTTCTCCCTCCCTCTCTCCCTCTTCTCCTCTCCCCCTCCCTCACCTTCCTCGTCCTCCCCCCTCCCTCTCCCGTTCTGACCTCAACCCCAATGAGCCCTTCTCCATACCCTCACTCTCCCTCCTCCCCTCTCTCACTCTCTCTCCTCCTCCTCCTCTCCCTCCTTCTCCCTGTCTCTCTCCTCTTCCTCTTCCTCCTTCTCCTTGCGTCTTCCTCCCAGGCCACTCTCCCACTCTCACTCCTCTTCCCTCTCCCTCCCTCGCCCCCTCCCCCTCCCCCTATCTCCCTCTCTCCCTCACTCTTCCTCCCTCTCCCCCCTGTTCCTCGCTCTCTAGCCCCCCTCTCTCCCTGTTCTCAGACCCCCATCTCTCTCCTTCCTATCAGCCCCCTCCTCCCTCTCCCTAACCTCTCACTCCACTCTCCCTGACCTCTTACTCCCGTCTCTCTCCTCTCAGCCCCCTTCCTTCTTTTTAGCCCCCTTCTCCTCTTCTTCCACCCTCTCCCCTTCTCTTCCTCTTTTCTCTTCCTCTTTTCTCCTCTCTCTATCTTCCTTCCCATCTCTCTCTGGACCGTCTTTCTCTAACCTTCTCTCCTTCCTTACCCCCCCCCCCATTGTCATCCTCATAACTTTTCCCCTTCTTCATTTTCTCATTTCTTCTCATTTTCCTCCCCACTCAATTTCCTCCTACTTCTCTCCCTCTTCCACCTCCCCCTCGTCCATCCCTCCTCCTCCCTCCTCCTCCCTCCACCTCCCTCTCATTTCCGTCCACCCCCGCAGTCCCTTTAGTGCTCCTCCTCCATAATCTTCCTTCTCCTCCTCCTGCTCCTCTCTTCCTCCTCCTCTTCCCTATTTTCCTCCTACTACTCCTCCTCCTCCTCTTCTCTTCCTCCTCCTCCTCTTCCTCCTCCTCCTCTTCCTCCTCCTCCTCCTCTCTCTCCTCCTCCTCCTCCTCCTCCTCCTTCTCCTACCTCTTCCTTTCCTCCTACTCCTTCTTTACCTACTTTTCATCTGCTCCTTTTCCTCCTCATGCTTCTCCTCTTCTTTCTCCTTCTCCTCTTCCTACCCCTTTCCCTCTCTTCCTCCTCCTCCTCAACTTGATTCCCTTCACATATCTTCCTGACATTTCATCCGTAAACTCCCTCTCCCCCCCCCCTCTCTCTCTCTCTCTCTCTCTCTCTCTCTCTCTCTCTCTCTCTCTCTCTCTCTCTCTCTCTCTCTCTCTCTCTCTCTCTCTCTCTCTCTCTCTCTCTCTCTCTCTCTCTCTCTCTCTCTCTCTCTCTCTCTCTCTCTCTCTCTCGCTCTCTCTCTCTCTCCTCTCTCTCTCTTTATCTCTCTCTCTCTCTCTCTCCCTTTGTGTGGGCGTGTGTGTGTGCGTGTACCTATCTGCGTGCGTTTGTGTGTGTGTGTGTGTGTGTGTGTGTGTGTGTGTGTGTGTGTGTGTGTGTGTGTGTGTGTGTGTGTGTGTGTGTGTGTGTGTGTGTGTGTGTGTGTGTGTGTGTGTGTGTGTGTGTGTGTGTGTGTGTGTGTGCATGTGTGTGTGTGTGTGTGTGTGTGTGTTTTCCTCCACCTCCTCTTTCTACTCTTCTTATTTATTAAAATTCCTTTTGTCCTCCTCTTCCTCATTTTCTTACTTTTCCTTCTTTTTCTTCCCCTGTTCTTCCTCCTCATTCTTACTCTTCCTCCTCCTCCTTTTCTTCCTCCTCGACTCATCTCATGCTTTATCATTTCTTACCTAATCAAATTTCCCATTTCAGGCCCCTGCCCATTATTTTCCTCTTCTCCTCCCCCCCGCCCCCGCTGCTATCCCCCTCTTCCCCCCCCCCGAACAGATACTGTCCCTCTCCCCCCCCTCCTTTCGTCCCTCTATCCCTCCGCTGAATGGAATCCTCCCCCGAATACTAATTGCAATTTGTACTCAACCCCTCTTCCATTCCTCTATTCCTTTCCCCTCTTCCTATCCCTTTCTTCTATTTCCTTCTACGCTAATCCCTTTAGCTCACCCTCCTTATCCTCTGCTCTTTTCGCGTCGTCTCTTTTTTCCTCTCCTTCTCTTCTCTTTCTCCTTCTACCCTCTCCTTCTACCCTCCTCTTTCCTCCTATTTCCTTCCCTTCCCTTCTCTTCCATTCTCCTTCTCTTCTCTTTCTCCTTCTACCCTCTCCTTCTACCCTCCTCTTTCCTCCTCTTTCCTTCCCTTCCCTTCTCTTCCATTCTCCTCCTTTTCTCTCCTGTTTCATCCTCTTCCCTTTCCTTTCTCCCTCTCCCTTCTTCTTCTTTTTCATCTTTCTTCCTCTTCTCTCCTCTTCCCTTCTTTCTCTTCTTTCCTTATTTTCTATCCCCTTCCCTCTTCTTTCCTTACATTTCCTTCCCTTCCTTTCTCTTTTCTCCTCTTTTCTTTTCTCTCTCTTCCCTATTCTCCCTTCCTCTTCCCTCTTCTTTCATCTTCCGTCCTCTTCTCTCCTATTCCCTCTTCCTTCCCTCCTTTTTTCCTTCTTTTACATCCCCTTCCCTCCTCTTCCCCTTTCTTCTCTCCCCTACATTCCCTTTCCTTACCCTCCTCCCTCCCCTTTCCCTTAACTTCCCTTTCCTCACCTCTCCCTATCATCTTCTTCGGACTCAATGAATCTTCTTGCCTCTACTTCTCCATCTTCTACTTCTCCTCATTCTACTCCAACTCCATTCCTTCTTCTTTCCATTCTATTTTGGTCCTATTCTCCTCCTCCACCACCTCCTCTACCACCTCCTTTACCTCCTCCTCCACCTCCTCCTACCACTCCGCCTCCATGATCTATTCTCTCTCTTCCCACTTATTCTTTTCTTCTTTTCTTCTCCTATCCTCCTCTTCCTCCATAACCTCCTCCTCCACCCTTCTCCTCCTACTTCTCCTCCGACTACCACTCCTTCTTCCTCTTCCTACATCTGTTCTTCTTTTTGTCGTGTTTCCCTCCTCCTCTCCCTCCTCCTCCCCTCCTCCTCCCCCTCCTCCTCCCCTCTTCCTCCCCCTCCTCCTCCCCTCCTCCTCCCCTCCTCCTCCCCTCCTCCTCCCCTCCTCCTCCCCTTCCTCCTCCAATCCTCCTCCTCCTCCTCTTCCCACTTCTCTCCTCATCCTCCCCACTTCCTCCACATGAACCCTTCTCCTTACTGTCTTCCTGTAGTTCCTGTGGTTACAGGACTCTATCCGGATTTCTGTATCCTCCGGTTCGATCCTTGGAGCTGGACACTGATTTAGTGATATGACTGATCCACAATAAATGTCCCCCCTTCCCAATCTTCCTCTCTTCTTTCCACTCCACCACTTCCTCCCTCTCACTCCCTCTTTTTCATTCTCTCTTTCCCCTTCCCCTCCCTTCTCCTCATCTCACTCTTCACTTCCTTCTCTTCCTCCTCCTGTTCCTCTTCCTCCGCTCCACCGCTCCACCTCCCCCATTTCCCTTCCCTGTCTCATTCCACCTTCTCCCTCTCCTCTAACTTCTCACCGTCTACCATCTCACCTCACCTTGTATATATACATATATATATATATATATATATATATATATATGTATATATATATATATATGTATATATATATGTATATATATATATATATATATATATATATATATATATACATATATATACATATATATATATATATATATATATATATATGTATATATGTATATGAGGACAGGAAAAGCTTTGACTTTTTATTACCGACGTTTCGACTCTCCGGTCTTTTTAAAGGTAAAATTTAGAGAAGATATACATAGTTAGATAAATGTTTTGTGGGTTGTTTGTTCCGCCCTCTTTTTCGTCTCTTCC
>NC_134784.1:80803544-80806044 GCF_046742065.1 Oratosquilla oratoria | reverse complement strand
CTTCATCCTCCCGCCCTCCTCCTCTTCCACCTCCTCCCCCTCCTCTTCCTCCTCCCACATTCTTTCCTGCTTTCGAGTTACCTTGCCTCCCTCACCTCTCCTCCCTCTTCCTTTAACTCCCTCCCCTTCCTCCACCAATTACCCTTTCCTTTATTTTACCCAACTCTTCCCCTTTCCCTTCTTCCCTTTCCTCCCCCTTCCCTCATTCCCTCATCTCCCCCTTTCTCCATTTCCTCTCCCCATTTCCCCCTTACCCACAATATGCTTCTCCCCGTTCCCTACGCGTCCTATTATCCTCTACTTTACTCTCTCCCCTCCCCCTCCCCTCTCCCCATCTCTTACTACGTCATCATGAACGAGAAAATGGTGGCCTCATTTTTCGATTACTTCTTCTTTACTCTTCTTCTCTGCATTTTCGTTCTTTATTTTTCTCTTGTTACATTTTACTTTCATCTCCCTCGCTTGGGCTCCTTTATTTGTGTCTGTCTTTGGTTATTTTTCTCATTTTTATTTTTTTCATTCTGTTTCTCCCTTTTGTTATTATTATTGTTGTTGTTGTTGATGCTGATGCTGTTGCTGTTGATTATCTTCTTCGTCTTCTTTTTTCTTTTTCTTTTTTATTCTTTATCTTCTTCTTCTACTTCTTAATCTTCTTCTTTTTCTTCTTCTTCCTCTTCATTTTTTCTTCTTCATCTTCTTTTTCTTCTTCTTCTTATTTTTCCTTTTATCTTTTTTCTTCTTTCTTTTTCTTTTCCTTCTTCTTCTTCTTCTTCTTCTTCTTCTTCTTCTTCTTCTTCTTCTTCTTCTTCTTCTTCTTCTTCTTCTTCTTCTTCTTCTTCTTCTTCTTCTTCTTCTTCTTCTTCTTCTTCTTCTTCTTTTTATTCCTCTTCTTCTTCTTCATCTTCTTCTTCTTCTTCTTCTTCTTCTTCTTCTTCTTCTTCTTCTTCTTCTTCTTCATCTTCTTCACATTCTTCTTCTTCTTCTTCATCATCATCTTTTCCTTCCTTTTCTTCTTCTTCTTCTTCTCCATCATCTTCTCCTTTATCATCTTCTCTTTCTTTTTCTTCTTCTCCATCATCTTCTTGTGTTTCTTCTTCTGCTTCTCTTTCTTTTTCTTCTCCTTCTTCTTCTTCTTCTTCTTCTTCTTCTTCTTCTTCTTCTTCTTCTTCTTCTTCTCCATCATCTTCTTCTTCTTCTTCTTCTTCTTCTTCTTCTTCTTCTTCTTCTTCTTCTTCTTCTTCTTCTTCTTCTTCTTCTTCTTCTTTCTTCTTCTTCTCCTTCTTCTTCTTCTTCTTCTTCTTCTTCTTCTTCTTCTTCTTCTTCTTCTTCTTCTTCTTCTTCTTCTTCTTCTTCTTCTTCTCCATCATCGTCTTCTTTATTTTCTTCTTCCTCTTGTGTTCCTTCTTCCTCTTCTCTTCTCTCTCTCTTTTTTTTTTTTTTTTTTTTACTTTCCTATTTTTTTCAATTATTCTTTTGTAGTTTTTGCTTTCTTCTTTATTGCTACTCCTGGTCTGTTTGTCTTTCTCATTCTTCATTTTCTTCTCTCGCCATTTCTTTACGTTTTCAGCCCCCTCCTGCATTCAAATTTTCTTATGTCGAGTATCACTCCTAAATTAATCAAATTTTATATTTTTCTTTAAGAAAAATTAGTATCTCCATGAAAATGACCATAAAAAAGAAAAGAAAAATATATGAGATTCTCTTTCTGCTTTCGTATTGGGATCCCCTAAGCTGATTAGAATAGCTTAGCAACTAACAGAAGAAAATGGAAAAAGTATGTCACTATTATGGTAATGAATATAACAGACAGATCGACAATGCAGAAATTACAAAAAGAAATATATACATATATATATATATATATATATACATATATATATATTCATATATATATACATATATATACATATACATATATATATTATATATATATATATATATATACATATTGCTATAGTTGGGCAGCAGATCCTCTTTAAGGCAAATGTCATTAAAATTTGCAGCAGCTTCTGCGTTCACGAGTTTTTTGCTGACATTCTCAACTTTTCTAATGCTGGCGCGCTGAGTCGTGCTAAGTTCTTTAATTACCTGACCAAATAGCATTGGAGGTATAAGTAAAGGCATCGGAATTATCTTCTCTAATTTTATGCAGAGCTTTCGCCTAACTGTTAGGCATCTTCAGTGCTAATGAGTACAGTGTGTGGGAAATGATCTTATATACACAATTCACAGATCACAGACACATGCGTGCTGATCCGGTTGACCAATCAGGAGGCAGGAACACTAAGCTCCGCCCCCAGGCCTAGCGGCTGATCCTTAAGGTGACCTCGATGTCTTTGGATGTGGGAATGATAAATGGATCCGGAGTCTGTCTGTTCATCGTGGGGTTATCTTTTATGTATAAGGCTTCTAGGATATGAAGGCGTGTGTGGTTTGTTTCTGTCTGTAAAATAGTGATGCCCTCCTCCAAATTCTTTCTTGTCAATGGGGTCTGATGTAC
>NC_134784.1:80796044-80798544 GCF_046742065.1 Oratosquilla oratoria | reverse complement strand
AATATTACGTTACAACACACACACATATATATATATATATATATATATATATATATACATATATATATATATACATGTACGAGTACATATGCATATACACACACACACACACATATATATATATATATATATATATATATATATATACATATATATATATATATTGCAAAAATAATCACAACAACGCGTGACTAGATGATATTGCAGAAACCACAGGGAAAATAATGTCGGAATATTAAACGTTTTCATCTATTACTGCATCATCAGAGTACCTGAGGATGTCGTAATAGACGAAGACGTTTAGTATTCCGATTTTATTTTCCCTGTGGTTTCTGCAATATATATATATATATATATATATATATATATATATATATATATATATATATGAATGTTTTAAATATAACCCATTGTCGAAATAACAAAGCAAAAGAAACAGACGATCTCTATATTTCGATCACAACTGTGGTCATCTTCAGCAGAAAAGTACAAAGGTCAGATGTCATGAATATATACAATAAGAATGGTACATAACACTGGGGAACAAAATTCAACTTTTTGTCAGTTGCATACATTTTGAGACCTGTTTCTGGGTAAATTGAGGTCACTGATTTCAAATATGGCACCGGTTTTTTTTCTATCGGGTCTAGTTTTGTTGCGGTGAGTTACCTCCCATTTGCTACTCTATATAGTTAGACTACCATATACTACTGCTAAAAATCTAAACCAGCACACAGAGAGGAATTACCAAACACGTAGAATTAATTTCTAATTACTTTTATTTACCTTGACAAGCATATTTTGGATCCATCAGTTGCTTTTGTGAACTATGCCAGATTTATTCAGGCACAAACTTGCGTTTAATGGACTGTCTTGAATATCGCCTCTCAGTGCAGTCTCGCTGAATGCTTCAGCAATAGTCTGCCATCATGTGAATGTCCCAGCGACCTTGATACCTGTCTTCCATGACTTTGATATCCTGGTGAAAGCGTTCACCTTGCTCATCACTCACGTCCCCTAAGTTTGCCGGAAACAGTTCAAGATGACTGTTCAAGAAATGCATCTTAATGCTCATGTTGCAACCTAACACATGAAAAATTTCCATCAAAGATTCAACGAGCTCTTTATAGTCCTTTGATTTCCTGTTTCCAAGAAAGTTCCCTACAACAGAAACGAATGCTCCCCATGCATTTTTCTCAACATCAGTCATGGATTGAGTGAAGGCTTGGTCTTTAATCAGCGTCCTAATTTGAGGGCCGTCGAAAATACCTGCTTTGAGTTTTTCTAGCGTTAAACCAGGGAACACTTCACACAGATACTTAAAACAGTCACTGTCATTATCGAGCGCCTTGACAAACTGTTTCATAAGGCCCAGCTTGATGTGAAGGGGCGGGAAAACAATTTTTTCACTTTCCACTTGGGGTTCATAAATGATGTTCTTTTTCCCAACATTGAGGCTTTCCCTAACTGGCCATTCCTTCTGAATCCAGTGTCTGTCTTTGGCTCTGCTGTCCCAGAGGCAGATAAAGCAAGGAAATTTTGTATTTACCCACCTTGCTGTCCTAGCAAAAAATTGACCATTTTTAGATCAACACAGATGATCCATTTGTGTTCTTCATATTTGAGTAGCTCCAAAACCGTTTTGATGTGTTCATATTTTTCTTTCAGGTGTACTGAGTGTCCTATGGGTATTGCGCCAAAGATGTTGCCTATATGTAATAAAACACACTTCAGACTCCGCTTAGAGCTATCTATAAAGAGGCGCCACTCTTTCGGATCATAACCTGGAGCTCCCATCGCGGTGACTAATCCAGGAATATCACAACAGTAGACGAAGTCAAATTTAGAATCAAAGAACTGTAAGAGGTTCTTTTCTCTGTTGCGAAAGAATGTTACCTTTGTGTCTATTTTCAGCAAGTTTTCATCTTTTAACCGTGAAGCCAACAATTCTGACAGATTTTTAGACAGACCCAGATCTCGAACTAAGTCATTGAGTTCTGCTTGGCTAAATGTTTCCGGTTCTGTTGATTTGCCTGCAAAATCTAAGTCATTTCTGTTAGTTGACTCCTCTGTGACCTCAGTGTCACATTCACTGTCAGATTCAACAGAAGCAAGTTGAGTGAAGATAGGCTTTGGAACATCATCTGAATGGGGCACAGGCCTGATTGCTGAATCTAGACTAGGGTATGTGATAAGATGACGAGTTTTACTAGTGAAACCAGCAACACGAGTCACGCAAAAGTAACAGTCTGTGACATGGTCCCGTGGCTCACGCCATATCATCGGAATACCGAATGTTATTTTGTCTTTTCCTTTAGTCCATTGACGCAAGTTTTCTTCGCAGGAATGAGATACCTTATGCGGTGCCCATGGTTTGTCTTGATCTCCAATTTTCACTTTAAAGTAGCAAAAGTAAGCTCTCTTCACAAATTCACTAATGTTCCTTCTTTGCTTTGGAGCTGTCAATGCACCACAAATGTAGCAGAATGAATCCGGGCAC
>NC_134784.1:80786044-80788544 GCF_046742065.1 Oratosquilla oratoria | reverse complement strand
CATCATAACCATATATATTCTGATACCCTGTCACTCCAGGTACTTGGATAACTATATTTCATTAAAAAGATAGGTTAGAGTTAAGGGTTAAAGTTAGGTGGGGTATGGTGTGGTAACACACCACTACTGTAGTATCCCCTTAACGTGCATAGCACTTTTGTGACAAAAATTACTATGATTAAACAAACCATTGAATGTGTCCATAAATGTTATTTATATTTGTGAAATTAATGTTGCCACAAACTACGATAGCCTTTGTAAGGAGAAAGCATGTAAATGTAAAATGATTGTATAATTTTACCAAATGTTGAAATATTGATTATTTTTATTTGATATTATCGCGGGCGGGCCAGTTCTAAGATGTTTGTTTCAATTCTTCTCTTACGGCCGAGTACCGTTCACCATGTAGTGTTAACAATCCACTACAATGGTTAGCTTAAGGATTATTCACGAACTCCGCCTAGGTTTTTGCAGATAGACCCCTATAATCACATATATTCTGAAACCTTATGATCCAAGGTACTTGAGTAACTATTTTTCATTTGTCTGTTTGTCTGTCCGTCTGTTTGTTTGTTCATGAACTCCTCCTAGGGTACCCTATCACTCCAGGTACTTGGATAAATATATTTCATTTCTAGAAAAATATTTTCATTAGGGTTGAGGGTTAAAGTTAGGTGGGGTACGGTTAGGTTAGGGATTTTTCACGAACTCCTCTTAGGATTTTGCAGATAGACCCCAAAACCAAATATATTCTGAAACCTTATAACCCAAGGTACTTGGATAACTATCTCTTATATGTATCTACTATGATAAAGCAGTAGCCTCTGTCTGTCTGTGTTTGTTCACAAACTCACCCCAAACCATATCTATATATTCATCATAACCAAGGCTACTTGGATAAGTATATTTTATTTCCAAGGGCGTCTACCTCCTCAAATTGATTTTTTTTTTTTTTTTTTTTTTTACTTTGTTAACACTTTTTTTTTTTTTTACATTTTCCATTGAATTATATTGATACGTGTAATTTTTCTCCACAAATTCTATCAAAATTAAAATGATCATCATTTGCCCACAGCAACACGCGGGTAATTTGGCTAGTCATTCATGTAAATAGTGAACATTATCGGAAAAAAATACAGATCCTCGTGGAACTCCGCTTATTATATTTTCCCAATTTGAGTTCTCATCTCTAAGTACCACCCTCATTTTTCTTCCGTTCAAGAAGTCTTTCATCCATTCCAATAATTTTCCTTGTATTCCACCTGTTATTTCAATTTTTCTTAGTAGCTTTTTATGTGGTACTTTGTCCAAAGCCTTTTGTAAGTCCAAAAAATCATAATCTGCCACCCGTCTCTTTCTTTTATTATTTCTATTAATGTTGAATAAAACCATATCAAGTTTGTAGTACATGATCTTCCACTTCTAAAACCAATTTGTTTAATTAACTCACTTATCTTTAATAACTTTTTTTGCATATTTTTGGTACAATATTTGCATTTGGTACAATATTTGGATTTTTCCAATCTTGTGATACTTTTCATTCTTTGAGTGAGAAGTCAATTATCTTGTGTATTTTGTCTGTAAGTCCTTCTATACATTCTTTCATTATCCAGTTCGCAATTTCATAAGGTCAGTGTGACTTTCCGACGTCAAGGTTCTTTATTTGGTTCCTTATTTCTTTCTGTGTCAACGTTATTTCTTTCATTTCGGGGGATCTTTCTCGCTGTCCTTCATCCCAAATTTGTGGGCTTTCAAAGGCGGAGCATGTCGACAGGAGACCTTTTGATCCATATCTAGGTCGGATGCGAAAAAAAAATCATATTAATAATAAAATAATAAATAAAAACTATGATAATGTAAATAACAAATAAAATACATAAATAAATGCATAGGTATAGTTAAATAATAAACAAACAGGTAAATAGTAAATACAGACATAAAATGCCTGGCCGTTACTTCAGCCATTTCTACATCTTGTATACATTCTTTGTTTCCTTCTCGCAGTTTCACTGTTTTATGTTTGTCTTTTAGTTTGTCATTTACATATCTGTAAAATAGTTTAGGTTGGTCTTTGCATTTGTCTGTTATATCTTTTTCGTAGTTTCTTTTTCCCTCTCTACGTATATCTACATATTCATTTCTCAGTTTCATGTGTGTTTGCAATTTGGTCCTTTTTCCATCTTTTCTGGGCTTTGTCTCTTCTATCTTTAGCATCACTACAATTTTTGTTATACCAACACTTTATGTAAACCCTTTTTTGTTTCTTTTTATGTATATATTTATCTGATTTTTGTTTTGATTGGACCGAAACTTTTTCCTTTAGAGGATGCGCCTATCCTATACACGTCCTCGATTTCCCTCTCCACCTCTTGACCCTCGTGTGTGTGTGTGTGTGTGTGTGTGTGTGTGTGTGTGTGTGTGTGTGTGTGTGTGTGTGTGTGTGTGTGTGTGTGTGTGTGTGTGTGTGTGTGTGTGTGTGTGTGTGTGTGTGTGTGTGTGT
>NC_134784.1:80776044-80781044 GCF_046742065.1 Oratosquilla oratoria | reverse complement strand
CTTTTCTTATATATTTGTATGCTCGAGTTACATACACATACACGAAAGTTTGCGTTCAACCCATCTCCACTATGGTAAGTATACATTTTTATCAACCACAATGCACTTACATAAGAACATAAGGAATAAAGGAGACTGCAAAAGACCATAAGGCCTACACTAGGCAGCTCCGTATCCATCACCACCCGTCATCCCCATCCATAAAGTTATCTAATAGTTTTTTAAAACAACTGATAGTTTCAGCGCTCACTACATGGTTACTAAGTTAATTCCATTCATCGACCACCCTTTAATTCTAAGCCATCAACATCGGAAGAACCGTGGAGGCACATGCAGAAATTGAAATGTGAAGTAATGGTCTAAGGCACTACTGCTTGGTCACGTGCTAACCGTAGATTCGAGTCCTCGGGCGTACCTCGTTTCAATTTCTGCATGTGCCTCTACGGTTCTTCCGAAGTTGATGGCATAGAATTAAAGTGCATTGTGGTTGATAAAAATGTATCTCTAGTCACTGAGACCCATTCAGTGTTGTACAAATACTTTCCCGCGTTCGTATACTTACCAAATATACTATCATAGTGGAGATGGGAGCTTCGTTCTTCTGGAGAATAGCTTAGATTTGAGGATATCGATAATAGGCCAGCTGCCGCTATTCATATTTTCTCTTCTTCTTTCACTACATTGTCTGATGTGAGTGTTGACCTTAAATATAACAAAGGATTTCAAAGGAGGGGCAGGACAATAGGAGACCTTTTGGTCTATGATAGGTTGGATTCGAAAAAAATAGATAAATAGATACATGAATAAATAAGTAAATAATCAAAATAAATAGATAAATAAATAGGTAATGATAAATGGTAAACAAACAGATGAATAACAATGAAATGAAAAAGATAATGATAATAGATAAAAAAAATGTTAAATTAAAAAATATATAATATGATAGAATAAATTGCAAGTATTGCAGCATATTACTTAGGTGTTTCCCTAAATGAATCTTAAAGCTTCGAACTGTACGACATTGCTCGATCTCTGCAGAAAGTTTTTTCCATTCATTTACTACATGCTTGGCGAAGTGGTTTCTACCCACATTCATGTTAAATCTACTTCCTGACAGTTTGAGAACATTATTTGTTGTCTGATTTGCACTCAGTGTGAAAATTTTGTCACTTTTGATGTTGTCAATTCCCTTTAGAATCTTAAAGATCTGTATGAAATCACCCCTGAGTCTACGCTTTTTTAGAGAAAATAGATTCATATGATTTAGTTGATTTTCTTATGATTTGATCCTGATGTAATGAACATGTTTTGTGGCTCCTAGTTGTCACGGTCTTAAATTAGTCTACAACGATTCTCAGCCTATTGGCTAAGATCAAAGTGTAGTAAATTGTTTCTTTAACTATGATAACGATAAAGATAGAAGAAACATTGCTTTGAGATGGCAGGAGTTAAAACTGATTCATAGTATTTCATTTTCATGGTTGTCACAGCCTCCCTGACCCGAATCTATTGCCTGGCAAGAGAGCCTTCGATAGAACGAATGAACAAGTCTGTTTTCTTTTGAGCGAAAACGTAGAGCAAGTTACTATTTTCGAATTTATTCAGTCAAAGGTACTACACGCTAGGGCTTAATAAGTGTGATAGTTTTGCAAATCAGATTTTTTTTCGAGATATAACACTTGTTTCTCGCAAACTGGCCCACCGGACCAACAGAGCATAAGTACGACAGATTTGTAAACCAGATTTTTTTTATTTATCTATCTATTTATTTATCATTCTAGAGAGACAGACAGACAGCCAGGCAGAAAATAGACAGACAGATAGACAGAGATAAGTCATTCGTCTCTTACTAAAGCAGATTGAAGGAATGAATATGAAATCTCACCAGAGGAATTACACACCCATTAAACATACCTTAGTTAATTACCGTAAGGTGAAAAAATTATGTAAGATTTTAATCAAGCCATTTAAGATAACAAATATAAAAAAGACAGATTTCAGTATGTAGTTTCTGTCTTCATGGAAATGTATCTTAAAACATTGACCTCTAGTTGTTTGAGCCACGTGGATACCGTGGCAGTATCGCAGCCAAAGAAGAACTACGCGGTTGTGTGAACGCCTCTACTGACTTACATTTTAACTGAACCGCTAGTGTGAACAGGGCCTATTACATAACGTGACTTATGTTGCATGTTTGACTATGTGGTTGATCGAAAATCTTTCCGCCTTCTTCTCGGTTATGTGCAACAAAAGATTAAAGCAAAAACAAATGGAAATAGAAAGACACGCAAATATTCTATATTAAGCCAAGAACAGAGGAACAGTGAGTGCAATCTGTCCATTAAACCTACGTAAAACTGAACACGTTTTCCCACTCAGTCGTTTTAGACTTGTTCGAGTGGAAGGCGCGCCTTTCAAAATTTTCATCTTTCCATTACAACTACTCGAACATTCTTAGATATACACGGATTTATTTTAATCATTTTTATTCTCCTCAACGTATTGCTTCGATTTCTATTTAGTTATTTATTTGTCCGTTCATTTGTCTATAAGAACATAAAAATGGAGGAGACTACAAGGCACCATAAGGCCTACACTAGGCAGATCCATGTCACTTACCACCTGTCATTCCTATCCATAATCTTCTCTTAAAAAAAAAAAAAAAATCAGTGCTCACTACAATGTTACTAAGTCAATTCCATTCTTTCAACGCTCTGTTGGTAAACCAATTCCTGCCTATTTACCTCTTAAAGTTGTCCAGTCCAAACCCATTACTACAAGTGCTGCCCTGCTGTCTTAATATAAAGACCTTGCCTGCATCATCCTTGTTAAAGCCCTTGACCCATTTGAATACCTCTATCATATCAACCTGTACTCTTTGTCCTTCCAGAGAGTCTAAGTTGAAGTGTTTATTTATATGCTTATTTGTTTTGTTTTGTTTAATTTTATCCTATTTTATCGTATTAGCCTGGACCAGTGATTCATTTATTCACCATGGTCTTGGATCACGTGTTGGACTGGTGATCGACAACTATTACCCTCCTTGATGGGATCTCAGATTGAAAAGGAACGTTGTCTTTCACTGGACGCTAATGTATTTAGTTTCCAAATCTGACCCTCGACTGAATGAAATCACATGGTGACATCCAGAATAAGAGTGAATTCGCAGGCGAGCGCGGTACCATTACACTAGCAAACGTGCAAGCGTGTGTTTGCTTGATCTAATTGTGTGTGTATGAATCTCACGCAGTCTCCTTCATTCTTATGTTCTTTTGTGTGTGAATGTGTGCGTGCGTGAGAGTATGTGTTTCCTTGAGCTAATTGTGTATATGTGTGTGTACGTATGTGTGTGTGTGTGTGTGTGTGTGTGTGTGTGTGTGTGTGTGTGTGTGTGTGTGTGTGTGTGTGTGTGTGTGTGTGTGTGTGTGTGAGCGTGTATGTGTGTTTGTGTATGTGTGTGTATACACGCACGCATTCATACGTGCACGTATATTCCATACATTTCTACCGTTCACAAATATCTACAAACATTATTCACCATAACTGGAAATACAGTCAAATAGAAATACACATATTTTTGGTAAACGTAGATTCTTTCCATCACATCCAGCAGACAAAACTCCTTTTGGGTCTGTGCTCTGTGAGCGTAATAAAACCTTTGATGGAGCTGTAAATCATATCTCAAGCGAATCAAAAAGGTCTGGTAAATATGCTTGGGCCATTTTCTTGCCGTCTGGCTCTGCTTGTAGGGTATAAATGTAGTCCTCTACGATAGACAGGAAATCGAAATGTTAGTGTCCCAGATGTCTTTTTTTTTTTTTGCGAATGATTAATTAAATCTGTATTTTGTTGTTGTTTCTCTGTATGTACTTGTTTGTTTGCTTTTTTTTCAATTTTATTGTAAATTTTTTAGAGCACAGATATCGCATTTCTATTCGATTGAGGTCATGTTGTCGGCAGGGTACTTGAGGCAATCGTTTTCCGTTAATGTGATCCAAGTCTTGATACTCAAAATCAAGATAGCATTTTATATATTTATTTGTTTGTTTATTTATTTCATTCTGTTTTACAAATTTGTTTTCCACTTTTTGTTTATCGATTCATCTATTTATTCATTCATTTATATCTATTAATTGTTATTATTTATATTTTCTTTTTAGTTTGTAAGTTTGTGTTCCCTCCATGAGATTTTGTCCCACTGCTCCCAACGGGAATTATTCCCGCCTTATCCAGCTACTCCCGCTGGGAGATCGTGGCTTCTGCTCCCGTCTGGAGATTTCCTTTTATTGCTCCCCTTGGGAAAATTTCCCGTCCGGCTCCCCATTTTTTTTTTCTTTTCTTTTTTTGCCTGTGAGTTTTCTTTTTAGCCCAATAAACCAGTCAAGAGGTACAAGGTCTCTAAAGTGTGCCATCCAGACGAACCTACTCGAAGTATGTGATTATGCATTACCATATGAATAAATTATGCCATTGATATCGTCACCCCTGACACCATTGTCGAACCGATGAACGTATTTTGAACATTGCCAACCATTATTTAGCAGTAGTTGTCATAAGATAACTTAACCTATCCAAACATAACATAACCTAGCCTACGGTAGCCTAATCTAGCCTAATATAGCACACCTTTAGCCGAGCGTAGCTAAAGCTAACTTAATCTAACCTAACCTATCATAGCCTATCCTAACCTAACTTAACCTAATTTCATCAAACCTAACCTAAAGTAACCTACCCCTATCATAATCTATCCTAGCCTAACTTAACCTAATTTCATCAAACCTAACCTAAAGTAACCTACCCCTAGCCTAGCCTAGCCTAGCCTAACTTACCCGAACATTGCCTAGCCTAACCTAAGATAACATAACCTAGCTAATATATATATATATATATATATATATATATATATATGTATATATATATATATATATATATATATATATATATATATATTAGCATAGCCGAGTTTAGCCTAACGTTGTCTGTTATCAATCCCTTCGATG
>NC_134784.1:80766044-80768544 GCF_046742065.1 Oratosquilla oratoria | reverse complement strand
TTGTTTCCTAACAACACTAGCCTGGAGGGGAGGCGATCCGACGTCGGCCTTAAAAAAAAAAAAATGTTTGCTGCTATTCAAAGGGCTCTGATCTACCAGGGGTTTCTCACTTCCCACTGTGTGCGAGTAGTATGGTGAGTTGAGTGAGTATAGCTTAGTTGGTGAAATGTAGAATCTGTTCTATGCTTTCTGTGCAATGACTGCATCTTGGGCAGTTTTTTTTATGTGCCCAGGCGTATTTTGTGTTGGCATTCTCTGTGTACTGGATGGTGACCCGAACGCAGTCGCCTAGTCTTAACCAGAATAAAAGTTGATAAAACATGTTTGCGTATTGAAGAAATTACACCCTGTTGCCTTGCGGTTCACTAGCTAGCTTGTCCTTGGCTCCTCCCAAACTCTCTGTGAAGAGACGTTGGATTTATATTACTGTGTGTCTGTTTATGTGACATTGGCTACTTGGAGGGGGGTGAATAGGGGGTGAGGAAGAGGAAGAGAAGGAGGGGAGGAGGTGGAGGAGGAGGAGGAAGAGAAGGAGGAGGAGGAGGAGGGGAGGTTGAAAGGAGATGGTGGTCGTCGCTGGTTGCCAGCTTTCCTTTCGTGAAAAAGTTAGGGTTGAAAATTGGCGAAGTTGATAAAGATCTTGGCTCCATGTTAATTGGAAGAGATAAACAACATCCCTGCTTCAGTTTTGGAGATAGCGATCAGTACTCCAGTTAAACTAAGTAGAGATATTTCAGAATTAAAAAGTTAGAGATGATGATGGACTTACGTAATGAAAGACACACTTTTTGGTCATGAAAAACAGATTGCTGATAGAGGTAGTTTGAAAAAGAAAGGTCTTCTTTTTTATAACAAAGATATCGTGCAACGAATATATATATATATATATATATATATATATATATATATATATATATATATATATATATATATATATATATATATATATTTATATATATATATAGAGAGAGAGAGAGAGAGAGAGATAATATATATGTATATATATATATATACGTATATACATATACATACATACATATATATATGTATATGTATACATATATATATATATATATATATATATATATATATATATATATATACATATATATATACATACATATATACCTATATCTATACATATATATACATATATATATATATATATATATATATATATATATATATTAAAGTGCATTGTGATTGATAAAACGTATCTCTAAACACTGGGACCCATTCAGTGTCGTACAAATACTTCCCGCGTTCGTACACTTACCATATGCATTATCATAGTGCAGATGGGCAGAACTCAAAAATACGTGAAAGTGTATGTACTCGAGCATACAAATATATAAGAAAACTTGCGCTGAGCTTATAGCTCTCTTGATGGTGTATTGGTTTAAGTCTCTGGGCACTTGGAACGTTCTCGCCGCGTGGGTTCGAGTCCTTGGGCGTCCCTCGTTACAATTTCTGCATGCGCCTATATGGTATAGAATTAAAGTGCATTGTGGTCGATAAAACGGATCTCTAAACACTGGGACCCATTCAGTGTCGTATAAAATATATATATATATATATATATATATATATTGATAACGATATTCATTTATTTGTTTATTTATCTATTTTTCGACTTAATGGTTAGGACACCGATCATGCTTGTTTCTATCAAACATCTACTATACTCCCTTTACATGCAGTTTACCCTTGCACCTCACCACAGTGGCTGAATCCTTATTGGCAAGGTTGTAGTTTGTATGGTGAGAAAAGCATGTGAAGTGTTTTTTGGTATGTTGGAATGGCTGTGGTTGTGAATGACGTCTGAAATATGTGGTCTTGTCTTGTCTTGTCTTGTCTTGTCTTGTCTTGTCTTGTCTTGTCTTGTCTTGTCTTGTCTTGTCTTGTCTTGTCTTGTCTTGTCTTGTCTTGTCTTGTCTTGTCTTGTCTTGTCCTGTCTTGTCTTGTCTTGTCTTGTCTTGTCTTGTCTTGTCTTGTCTTGTCTTGTCTTGTCTTGTCTTGTCATGTCTTGTCTTTGCTTGCCATGTCTTGTCTTGTCTTGTCTTGTCTTGTCTTGTCTTGTCTTGTCTTGCCTTGTCTTGTCTTGTCTTGTCTTGTCTTGTCTTGTCTTGTCTTGTCTTTGCTTGCCATGTCTTGTCTTGTCTTTGCTTGTCATATCTTGTCTTTTCTTGTCTTGTTTTTTTTTTCTTGATGCCCCGATAGACTATAATTTAGATGGAATATCGTGAGATTGATATTATACAACAAGTTAAATTTATGATTAGGTGACACAATACAACCTTATTTCTATTAGATTAAAAAGTTGTCTGTAAGCACCCACAGTCTGTTCACGAAGACTGATTAGATAAGCAAAATATTCTTCAAAGAATAGACTAAAATTTCTTGTCAAAACACATAGTAAGAAACGATTGAGCCATACGACATTGTGAAAGCCTTTAAAATGAATAGAATAGTCTGTAAATAGCATAGAATATCTAGTATG
>NC_134784.1:80758544-80761044 GCF_046742065.1 Oratosquilla oratoria | reverse complement strand
GTAATCTTTTTTGGGTACGGGTAGATCTTCATTTTTCAAATTATTTACTACTCGTTCAACAGCATTTAGAGCGCCTTTTATTGATACTCGAGTATACAAAGAGGTGACATCGTAGCTGGCTAGTTTCTTGTTATTGAAATCTAAAACTTTTAATCTGTTAATTAGATCCGACGAATTTCGTAGATGTGCATCACTAATAGTTCCTAAAGTATTGGATAAAGGTTTAGCCAAATGTTTAGCTAAACCTTTATCCAATACTTTAGGAACTATTAGTGATGCACATCTACGAAATTCGTCGGATCTAATTAACAGATTAAAAGTTTTAGATTTCAATAACAAGAAACTAGCCAGCTACGATGTCACCTCTTTGTATACTCGAGTATCAATAAAAGGCGCTCTAAATGCTGTTGAACGAGTAGTAAATAATTTGAAAAATGAAGATCCCGTGTAAAAGCTGTCCCTCTTCATATTTTGGTGAATCTGGTCGCGGACTTAATAAAAGGATAAATGAACATAAAAATGACGTAAAAGCCCATAGGACATCTAACTTCATAGTATTACATGTGGATAAACATGGTCACCTTCCAGACTGAAACAACACAACCGTATTAAATAAAGGATCATCCAAGAAACTAAGGAAGACAATTGAGGCAGCATATATCAACACTAATAACAACATTGACCATAGAGAAGGATTTATATGTTTAGTAAAAGCCACAAGCTAATTAATAATAAAAGAATACGCAGATAAAATAACAAGATCTCCGAAGCGTCCCATAAGATGACCCGTCCGTGTATAAAATATCCGGTTACGTTTGAGTTGTTAGCTTTGTGATCAAGACCCTGCGGGTCGAAACGTTAAGGCGTAAAATTCTCCCGTTTCTCCTCGTCAATTTCTTTCACCTTCAATCTTATATATATATATATATATATATATACATATATATATACATGTATATATGCATATACATATTTATATATATATATACATATATATATATATATGTATATATATATACATATATATATATATATGTATATATATATGTATATATATATATATATATGTATATATATGTATAAATATATATATAAATATATATATATATATGTGTGTGTATGTATATATATATATATACATTTATGCGGCTGGCCGCTTGATACTTCGCGAGGCAGAGCGTAGGAGGACGAGAGATCAGGTCGATCGTTAACAAAATAGATATATGTGTTACCTTCTGCCGTACTGCCAAGGGGGTCGAAGATGTCTCTCTCCACGGTACATTGTGATTTCATTTGTACGGACACAGTTGTACAATTAAATAAAGTGTTATGAGTAGGAGTATCTCTAGTAGAATATGTCTTAAAGTTTTATGGCTATTTGAGAAATAAATCAATAAAAATGAGTAAAAAGTGAATAAACAAATAGGTAAATAGACAAATAAATGATCAAATAAATAATTGAATAAATGAATGAGTACATAAACAAGTTAATATGTAAATAAATAAAAGGATAAATAAGTAGATAGGCAAATACCACTTCTTGTCCTACGGGTAAACAGGTTGAGCCCGCAATGACATCCTGCGGGTACTTAGTGTCCTTGTGTCACGTGATCCCTTGTTGCCCGCTCAGTCTTCGCCGTTCCTCTAATGGGTTGTGCCCAAGGGAGGCATTAACGGAGTCCTCGGAGTCTCGGACGAGTCCACATCACTCCACAATACTCCACATAGATGGAGGAGTCATACAAAGTAATACAAAACACCTTTACATTGTCAGTATATGTATGTGTGCTAGTGAAGTCATCGAAAGCGTGCTGGTCTCGTATTCGCTTTGTTGTGGGTTCGAATCCTGCACTCCTGTTTGTTCCCAGTAGTGATTGTTACCTGTCCCAGGAGTCCAAGCGCATATGCTCCTAACCTTCAATATAAGGACTATGTGTGTCGTTTATTAAGTTTGTGTTAGCATCTTGGGGTGTCAGGACAATGGTACCGAGTACGTGTCACCGTGATGGATAAGATCAACCAGACGGCAAATGTAACTCTAAAGTCACCCAGTATAAAAGGGTTCAATCTTTATTAAGTTAACTTAAATCCTTTCATGTAACCATACACGATTCTAACTAGCTTAGAGAACGTCAACGTTTCTAAGGGGATTGAGTGTCTATTAACCCTTCCACCACGGTGACTCACTTTATATGATTTATTCTGTCAAATGAGACTACATATGTTTATCACGCACAGCTTAAGTGGTCTTACTATATACGTAAGCCAAATACTAATATGCACAACACATTGTAACAGTCAATCAGTCATTCACTTAATCAATCAATCAATCAACTGTTGTTATGAGTTTCTCTAAACGGTTTGTGTGTGTGTGTGTGTGTGTGTGTGTGTGTGTGTGTGTGTGTGTGTGTGTGTGTGTGTGTGTGTGTGTGTGTGTGTGTGTGCGCGCTCGTGTGTGTGTGAGATTCATCATGGTCTTGGATCACATGTTAGTCTCGTG
>NC_134784.1:80723544-80746044 GCF_046742065.1 Oratosquilla oratoria | reverse complement strand
GGATATATGAAAGCGGAACTAAACAAGTTAAGGAATTTAGGAACAAGTAAATGTTCCCCATCGCGCAGTTCCTTATTTCTCTTTTTCTTTAATTATTCCCTTTCCCTCAGACCTCTCCTCCTCCCCCTCCTTCCCTCTCCTCCCCTCCTCCTCTCTCCTCTCCCTCCATCTCCTACTCCTTCCCCATATATCGCATTCTCCACTCCTCTCTTCTTTCTCCACAATCTCCTCTTTTCCTTTGCTTCATCCATCCTCTCTCTATTCTCTTCTCTTTTCTTTCTCTATTTCTTCTATTCCTCTCCCATTTTACCCTCTTTTCTCCTCTTTTCTTCCTTTCCTTCTTCCCCTTCGTCTTTATTCCTCTCTTCCCCTCCATCCTCCTCCTTCTCCCGTGACTCCTCCCCTCTCCTCCTTCCTTCCTTATTCCCCCTACTCTTCCTACCCCGGGGAGGATTCTGAAGGAGTTTCAAGGACCAATGTGTCCATTGGGTAAAAGTTCGCTGGACAGAAGACTCCACGTGTCCTAATGACATCTTCTTCCTATCACAGTTCTCTCTTCAACTCTTCTTCCTCCTCCTATTTCTCCTCCTCCTCTTCCTCCTCCTCCTCCTCCTCCCCCCTCCTCCTCTTCCTCCTCCTCTACCTCTTCCTCCTCTTCTTCCCCGTACCTGCCGCCTTCTTCTTCTACCTCCTCCCATATCCCCTTCCTCCGCCCTTACACCTCATAATTCTTTCAACCAACCCTCTTGTCTCTCACATATTCTCCTGCCTGCCTCTCCCCATCACCCTTTCCTTTCTGTCACCCTTCTCTTCACCCTCACCTTCATTTTTCTCTTCAACTTCCCCTTCATCCTCTACCGACCAATTCACCCACTCCATTACCCTCACCCTTCCCTTAGTCTTCCCTTTACCTCATCTTCCTCCCTTTACCCATAGCCCTTTACTCTTCCCTTAACCCTGTTCTCCCCTTTACCTCTTCACCCTCCCCCTATTCCCTCTTCCCTTTACTCACTCCTATAACTTCACCTTTACCCTCACCCTTACCTTTACTCTCGTTTGCTTCTTCACCCTCACTCTCACCCTCACCCCTGCCTTCACCCTTTCCTTCACTCTCACCTTTGCTGTCACCCTTTCCCTTCTCTTTCCCTTTCCTCTCCCTCTCCCTCTCCCTCTATCCCTCACCCTCCCTCTACCACTCCCCCTCCCTCTACCCCTCTTCCTTCTCTTCTCCCTCTACCCCTCCTCCTCCCTCTTATCCCTTGACCCTTCCCCTCCCCCTTTCCCTTTCTCTTCCTGTCCCCCATCTACCTCCACCCCCTCCTCCTCCTCCTCCTCCTCCTCCTCCTCTTCCTCCTCCTCCTCCTCCTCCTCCTTCTCACCCTGCTTTGGACACCCTCGTTCTGTGGTTTCACACCTGCCATTGCCTTCAGTTCTGTACACCCCACTCCCTCTCCCTATCCTCCTTCCGCTTACCCCCCCGTCCCCCCTCTTCACTTCCTCCCCCCTTCGACCCCACCCACGAATCAAGGACTCTTCTCTCCATTTCGTCAACTGAATTATAGATATTACACAGTTTGTCATATTCAAGTCATCCAACTCCGAGAAACAATTACTATATATTTTTTTGTTTGTTTATATGGATATATATTCATCAATTTATTTATTTACTAATTTATCTATATCATTATGTTTAACTACATTCGGTAAATAAGGAATTAAACATATACCAAACAATCCAAAAGCATTTGAGATTCTATTCCAGCTAATGCTGAACGATTCTATTCAGTAGCGTGACTTGACAGTCTGACGTCTGCATGAGGGGACGGCGATTTGATGGGTGGGGTAGCCTATGCCGTGTAATTGAAGCTGCCTTGCTGTGGACGTGCTGTGTCTTGCTGCATTGCTTCTGCGGGCAGTGGGCAGGTGACCGGGATGACCCTTCATCCACGAGGAGCTAAGATGAGGTGGAAGGAAGGGTGGTGGATGGGAGTGGAGTGGTTTGGAGTGGGTGCGTGGTTTTGATTTAGCTACCTCCCTTATAAGAAGGTAGAAGCCCTATATAGATACATAGATAGATAGTGATGTGATCTATCGGGAATTCACCAAAGGCCCTAAAATGTTAATACCATAAATCATACAGTCAGTACCTCACAAGGGGAAAGAGGAGGGTTATCGCCGATAAGAAATACAATTGCATCAACTAGCATTAGGATATAAAAAAAGAATTGGTATATCAGTAAAAACCTTTAGCTGTAAGTCTCTTGGCATTTCCGATCCTCACCTATTCTGTCCCTACCTTTCATAATTAAATTCAACAGTTGTACAGTAGGCTTAGAAAGTATAGCAGCAGGGCATTTGATCCATGACTAAATCAGCTGCGAAAGTGGTAGTAGTAACACTGTAGTAGTGGTAGTAGTAGTAGTAGTAGTAGTAGTAGTAGTAGTAGTAGTAGTAGTAGTAGTAGTAGTAGTAGTAGTAGTAGTAGTAGTAGTAGTAGTAGTAGTAGTAGTAGTAGTAGTAGTAGTAGTAGTAGTAGTAGTAGTGGTAGTGGTAGTAGTAGTAGTGGTAGTAGTAGTAGTGGTAGTAGTAGTAGTAGTAGTGGTAGTGGTAGTAGTAGTAGTAGTAGTAGTAGTAGTAGTAGTACTAGTAGTAGTAGTAGTAGTAGTAGTAGTAGTAGTAGTAGTAGTAGTAGTAGTAGTATATATATATATATATATATATATATATATATATATATATATATACATATATACACACACACACACACACACACACACACATATATATATATATATATATATATATATATATATATATGTATGTATATATATATATATGCATATATATACATATTTATATGTATATACACACACACACACACACACACACACACACACACACACACACACACACACACACACACACACACACACACACACACACACACATATATATATATATATATATATGTATATATATATATATATATATATATATATATATATATATATATAAATATGTAACATATCATATATGTAGTAGTAGTAGTAGTAGTAATAGTAGTAGTATCTATATCAGGATTAATTGTTTTAATAGCGATAATTGTAGAAAGTGGTATAATAAGGTTGATAGAAAGGATAGTGGGAATATATATAATTATACTAATACTTAAAATGCTGATAGTGACAAAAATAACAACGGGTAGAGATAATAAGCTGTAATAATCATAATATTGAAAGAATAATACAAAATAATTCTTACAGTGAATGTGGTAATGGTCATGAAAAAAGAAAAGGAGAAAATTAGGTATCCTAATTATTTCCCAGTTCTTTTTTCGTTTTGTTTTAATACTTCCCGTGCGTACAGGAATGTCCTTTGTTATTTCCTTCACGCACACGCACACGCACTCGCGCTCGCACACACACACACACACACACACACACACACACACACACACACACACACACACACACACACACACACACACACACACACACACACACACACACACACACACACACACACACACACATACACACACAAACACACACGCACACGCAGGGACTTCCGTACAAGTGTTCATATACTCGTATGTTTAACGTATGTACACACGTACACATGCACGCGTACACAAACAAATAGTAACGAACGTACAAGAATTCATATGGACGAATGTATACCGTATGTGCACACACGCGCGAACGCATGCAAACAGCTGTTCGGTGGCGTCTGTGCCTTTCCTATCAGTTTTCCCTTTCGCCACCCGCTGGTCACCCGGCCGCACCCTCGACCGACCTTGGCTAGCAGCTAGTTAACCTCCCCTTCCCCTATCTAGATCCTGTCTGACCCCCTCCCCTTCTCCCCTTCCCCCCCTCCCCTCTTCCCCTCCTCCCCCCATCTCGTGCCTTTTGCTGTGCAAACACCAACACCCTCACTCTCCCGCTTCCGTTCTCTCCCCCCCACACCCTCCCCTCGCCCCCACCTTCCCCCCCCATGCGCGTTAAATGCTTGCCTTCCCTGTATACTATATCATGATTTACTGTTTGCATACACATGGCGGCCTGTGTACCATTACGTCACTGCATGACCGAGTCTGAGCTTTTGTGGTGATGTATGGCCTGGGTAGCTAAATGTGTGTGTACGTGATTCACCATGGTCTTGGATCACGTGTTGGACTCGTGATCGACAGTTATTTCCCTGACGGAAAAAAGTTCAGAGCTCATATATGACCGATCTATGGGTAATCATGTGACCTTACACGCACTCACACACCCAACTCCCCGCCCACGAGATTTGGAGTAACGACTTGCAGCGCAGCAATACTGAAACTATTTCAACCCTGGGCGGGATTCGAACCCGGACCAGTGTAGTGGCTGCCGCGAACACTACCACCACGCCATCGACTCGTTTGTGCGTGTGTGTGTATGTGTGTGTGTGTGTGTGTGTGTGTGTGTGTGTGTGTGTGTGTGTGTGTGTGTGTGTGTGTGTGTGTGTGTGTGTGTGTGTGTGTGTGTGTGTGTGTGTGTGTGTGCGTGTGTTTGTGTGTGTGTATGTGAAAGTGTGTGCATGTTTTGTATTCTATTTTTTTTCATTGCCCCCGCATCTAGCGGTATGCCTCTATAGTGTTGCTTGCAGTAGGCAATGGTGCATTTTTTCATGTTGCAAACGCACAGGCACAAGCAAAAGCTCCGCCTCATTTACTATATATATATCATTCAGTCCTCAAATACAGTTTCTATTGTAGTTCGTATTTACACAAAAAATTAGCATTTTTCTCTTGTTCTGAGAATGCTTCCATAAAGTTGAAAAAATATATATTAAGTACTCAACATCGAACCTAGTGTTGACATAGACCAATAAGTTGGTCCGAGGCTATAGCTTGTGTCCGTATTTGCTTTACGCCATTGTATGCACCCGTGGCTGTTTGTGCCTTCACTGTGATACACTATCCCCATTAATGTCTATATATCATCGGGTGTTTGTCCTTGAATCATAACATTCAGCTCCGCAGTCTTAATTATTGAACGCCCGCACCGGCTGCCGTTGTTGTTCCCCACATGTCACCCACTGGTACGCTAGTATGCTCGCAGTATTTTTTTTTTTATGCTGTATAGCACAGGCGACCCTTAACCCCCTCCTCCTCCTCCTCCTCTTCCTCCCTTCCTCCTCCCTTTCTTCCTCCTCCCACCTCACCCTTTCCTCAACCCCATTCTACCGCAGGCACACAGGGCTAAGTGGAATGCATTCCCTCACGCTTCACAATGAGGCTCGCCCATCCTCCAACCAACGCCCGCACATCTCTATGGCATGGTCGGGCCCATCCTCATGCCTTCCTTTTGTTGGAGTCGAATTCCTTCTGGACCGATCCTTGTGAGAACTGAAGAAGTTCCTGGGCAAATTGCGTTGGTCTTGTAATGCTGGGGAATTGCTATTCGCTAATGGTTAACAATAAAGACGGGACTCCACGAGTTCTAAACTCAAGTCGGATAACAGAAAATGGGTTTCGGTCTTTGCTGGGGACAGTGAAGAGTGCATAGCCACTCGATTAAGTCCTTAAAGTTAGATATTTGTTAGAAGCTATTCGTTGGCGACATACCCCCTTTAAATATTGTTTAATCTATGTAGATCTTTTGAAAACCCTCACGTAATTCCTTAAGATTTTATATAACCTAACGAGTCCGCTCTGACCTACTCTCATAAGAAGCAGAATGCTTTAGAAACGATGCGGTTTATTTTTCAGAAGTTGTATTGTCTGACGAGGATATATAAAATCATGTACATCATAATTACTTCATATCAACAATAAAAAAAAAAAGAGCCGCTTAATATTGTCTCCAACTTTTCAGGGCCTCATTCTTGGTAGCTTGAAAAAAGGGAAGTAAAGAGAAATGTTTAGGAATAAAACTCGCCCGTAATGGTGCCTTCCATCTTTTCTGTCAAGCCATCTATGGCAGAGACATTCTCAAACTCAACCAGACTTGGCAGCAGAGGGCAGAGGAAAGGCGGTGCAAAGGAAATATGGTGATTTTTTTTTTCAAAGTTGTGCTAGTTCTTGAATACTTGTATATTGCAATCAGGGTAAAAGGGAAGGACTAGTTGGATAATGTTGAAATACTCACAGTGATTAATGTTATGTGAGTATAGTTTTGTGTGCGTGCGTGTGTGTGTATGTGTGTGTGTGTGTTTGTGTGTGTGTGTGTGTGTGTGTGTGTGTGTGTGTGTGTGTGTGTGTGTGTGTGTGTGTGTGTGTGTGTGTGTGTGTGTGTGTGTGTGTGTGTGTGTGTGTGTGTGTGTGTGTTTGTGTGTGTGTTTTGTTTCTGTCGGCCCCTTTTGGTGTTGTTTGTAGGACTTCATGTCGTGTGACCGTTTGTGTTGATTGTTTGTGCAACTGAGCTTTTGTGTGTGGTTCACTGTTGGACCATTTGTGTGGTTATGTTTTGTGATGTTTCCTTTCGTTGTCGTAGCCGTCGTTTGGTGTAATTGTTCCATGTGGTTATCTGTATACACTCGTGCTCTGTGACAGCGTTTTGTGTATTTTTTCTTCCCTTTTTATCTATTTTTCTATTTGATTGATGGGGTGTATTTTGCGTGGCAGCTTTACTGACGTTTTCTGTGGATGTGATTTGAGCATACATACACATGATTTCACGGTTTGTGCCTCACCAGATAACCTTATTTAGTTAAATTTGTATCGTTGTGTTGTTTGGCTACGCTCGCATGCATTCTAGTCAGAGAAACTGAGTTTAATTATATAATGATTTATGGTGTGTGATTATATCCTGTGATATATCTTTTCTGATTTCATACTAAATAGTTTTTGCCTGTGAAGTTCTTTTTCCTTTATTTGTGCATTTTACGAAATAATCTTTACTGTGGCAGACTGGTAAATATCGTAATTTATTCCATTTGATATCAGTTGATTGCTTGTTCTAACCGATTCGTTTTGTCTTATGTTTCACGTGTACTTGTGTTTGAATATGTTTTTGTTATAATCTAGGTATTCACTGCCAAATATCTTTTCCATCTTTGTTCAACCTCATATTTCATATATCCATGATGGTATATTTATAGGCTTCGTTTAACATCGCACCTAACACGTGTGTGTGCGTGTGCACGTATGTGTGTGTGTGTGCGTGTGTGTATGTGTGTGTGTGTGTGTATGTGTGTGTGTGTGTATGTGTGCGTGTGAGCATCCTGTCCACAGTTGAGAGTTCTTATGAGTAAAAAGGACTTCAATTACAATACTCTGTTTTTCAATATTCTAAGTATCAAATATATTCCCGTCATTTATATTAAACTTGAGTGATGAACTTAGAAGCTGTGAACCTATACAAATCTTATACATGCTGTTGAAATGTCTGATTTTCATTTATTATCACTAGTTATATGTCAATTTATTATTATTTACTATTTACCTGTTTGTTTATTATTTAACTATACCTATGCATTTATTTATGTATTTTATTTGTTATTTACATTATTGTAGTTTTTATTTATTGTTTTATTATTAATATGATTTTTTTTTCGCATCCGACCTAGATATGGATCAAAAGGTCTCCTGTCGGCATGCTCCGCCTTTGTAATCCTTTGTAAATGTCCTTAAAAAAACTATTTCTGTAAGGGAAGTCATGTTCTAATTATTCAAATGGAGGTTGAAGATAGGATGTCGGAGGAAAAATAACTGAGTGTGATAGACCCCTTTAGGTTGAATTATAATATTCTGATGAATAAAACTCGACTGACGATAAATGAAATGATTTCCTCATTGTACGCGAATTCGTCGGTTCTTCGGTGCTGCTCCGTGTGATGTGGAGGTAGTACGTTACGTTGTGTGATGCATTTTTTTGCAAATTGACGTTGTTTGCGCTGCATTGTATTAAGACGTATGATGGTATGTTGTGTAGTATCAAGTGGTATTCTGTAGTATCGTGGAATGTTGTATAGGTATAATGGTGTCATATAGTTTGCCAATCTATAGTATCGAGCTGTATATGACTGTGTAGTGCAATATAGTATATTTTCGTGTATTGTATTATGATTTCTTGTAATACAATGTAGTGTGATGTATTGTATTGTATTGTATTGTATTGTATTGTATTGTATTGTATTATAATGGATTGTATTGTATCGTAATATATTGTATTGTATTATACTGTGGTGGAGTTAAGTGTAATGTTTCAATGTAGTAGTGTGATAAAGAATTGTATGCTGTGTTGTGATGGGTTGTGCTCTCTCGTGCTGTCTTTTAGTGTATTGTGGTGACAAACCTATGTAATCTGATGTGTTGTGATGCTTTGCTATGTAATCCTGTGTCTGTGTTTCGGGGGGGGGGGGGGGTTAGCCACCCGTCCGGTCTGGTTAGGCCCGTTAGACCCGGGCGCTGTGTCGGCCTTGTGTGCATGTGTAGTTTGTGTCTTTGTTTTTCTGTTTGGCCGCTTGTTTGTGCGTTTGTCTGTTTGTGTGTTTGTGCGCTGTAGTATTCCTTGTGACATAGTCGCCCGAGTATTTTGCTCGGATATTGTGTTCGTTGGTATGTCGCCTTTGACGGGATCTTGTATTTGTCAAACTGCTGTGTGCACGTGTGTGTGTGTGTTTGCACGTGTGTGTGTGTGTGTGTGTGTGTGTGTGTGTGTGTGCGTGTATGTGTGCGTTTGTGTGTGTGTGTGTGTGTGTGTGTGTGTGTGTGTGTGTGTGTGTGTGTGTGTGTGTGTGTGTGTGTGTGTGTGTGTGTGTGTGTGTGTGTGTGTGTGTGAGTGTGTGTGTGTGTATTCACTTGGTCTTTTGGATCACGTGTTGGACTCGTGATCGACAGCTATTTCCCTCCTGGAAGAGAGCTCAGAGCTCGTAGGTCCGATCTATGGGTAATGCTATGACCTTGCACACACACACACACACCCAACTCCCCGCCCACGAGAGTTGGAGTAACACCCCTCAGCGCTGCGATACTGATATTATTTCAGCCCCGGGCGAGGGTCGAACCCGGACCTCCGTAGTGGCAGGCCAGAGCTCTAACCACAGCGTGTGTGTGTGTGTGTATGTGTGTGTACTCTCGCCTGTGTGTCCGTGTGTGTGTGTGTGTGTGTCAATGTGTGGTGTTATACATGTCTGTATACGTGTACATGTGCGTGTATCTGCCAGGGTGTGTTCTTAGCCTTTATCAGTCAATGCTTGTAAATACATATTTCCGACTCCGAAAAAAAAAACTTTCTTTCAGGAGTCTTTTCATCGGAAATAACCATCACTTCTATCCCATGGGAGGCTACCTCGCCTAGGAGATGGCGTGGTATAGTTGGTAAAAGAGATTGAACATAAGAAGAAATGAATGGAGGAGACTAGAAGAGACCATAAGGCGTACGCTAGGGAGTTCCATATCCTTTCCACCTGTCATCCCTATCCATAAAGTTATCTGAGCTTCTCTGAAAACAATCAATTGTTTCAACTCTCACTACGTGTCTACTAAGTCTATTCCCTTCATTATCCATTCTATTGGTAAACAGGTTCTTGTCCATTTTCTTCATTTGGATACGGATGGCACCCGGGGAATCTTGTCATTAAATATGTTTCCACGATATTTATTCGGAGAAAGGAGGGACAATTGAAGTTAGAACTAATCATAATTTTCTTTCTTAGTGTAGAGGTACGTCTTCAATCACAAAAAATACTGCGTGGCTCAGGCTGTCACTCAAGTGTCCAAATCGTTGATTATATTTAGTTGGGAAAATAGTTTCTGCCTGAAAGAGAATGAATTTCTCTGAATTTGATCATACTATTATCTGTCAATATATATATATATATATATATATATATATATATATATATATATATATATTTCCTTGGTGGTTTTTCCGCATATATATATATATATATATATATATATATATATATATATATATATATATATATATATATATATATATATATTGGTCATTCAGATCCCTAATGTCCTTTCTCAGCTCCATTGCGTCGCCTTTCACGGCACATAGAGAATATAGTGATGGTATTCTTTTTCCCACAGAGTAAGAGAAACAACAAGAAGCAGAGTCTCAGTGTAGACAGGGAGAGTCTGCAGTGAACGTCATTGGGTCCAGTGAGCTATCTAAGAAAACTAGAAACTCTTAGGTTGATAAGTAGGCATTCTGTTACCAAACTGAGTGAAATCATCTTCCGTTAACCATAATAAAATCTTCTAGGTGCGACAAGGACACAGACAAAGCGAGACAATTTCTATCCATTTGTGGTCGCACTTCCATCCCCATCCCAGTTGATCATAATATACATAAGAATGGAGGAGATTGGAAGAGACTAAAAGGCATAGACTAAGCAGTTCCATGTCCCTTAACACCTCTCATCCCTACACATAGAGTTCTATTCTCTTCTCTTAAAGCACTCAATTGTTTCAGGGCTCACTACATGTTTACTAAGCCTGAATAAAATCGCCTGATGTTTGTAAGAATCAGACCTAAGAAGAGCATCACGGGGACAAAGAGGTAGATGCTATCTGGGAGATAGCGAGTCGCAAGGTCTCCGCACTACCTCTACCACCTCCACTCACTTGGGCAAGAAAAGGTACAACCGTGACCTAATTAATATGGAAATTCCTCCTCCATTATTCTGGAATTAAATCTAGACGTTATATGAGATCTAATACTTTTTTATCATTTGGATATGGACGGCACCCGACGAAGCTTGTCATTCAATATGTTTCCGCGATATTTTTTTGGGGGAAAGAGAAGATGGGAGGGGGAAGGGGAGACGGGGAAGAAGAGAAGAAGGGAGGGGAGAAAAGGGGAGGGGGGAGAGGATGAGGTGGGGGATTCATTAGAAAATCAAAGAAGAGAATGGTCTCTGACGGTGGATAGAAAATGAGTTCTTCCGGAAAGGTGAACTTTGGAGATTTTTCTGTGAAATGGTAAGGTTAGGCTAGGCTTGGTTAATGTAGGTTTTGGAGGTATTAAGTAACGTAATTTTCATGAATATCCATGTTTACGTGCTTCCAGAATTTTACTGAGATTCTAATCCTCTGAAAGGGATATTTGTGAATACAACTATATCAGCACCAGGAATGCGGGTTTACGTACTTTGGGCTCTATAGTAAAAGAGATGTGGAAGGCAGAGGTGGATGGAGTGAATTTGAGGGAATGACCGAGGAAGAAATGGATGGATGGGGTGAATGGGACGTTAAGCAAGAGGGTAATGTCTGCTGAGCAAGGGAGGGAGAAGGCAATAGATAGGGATGATTGGAGAGTGACTGTGTATAGATGATACTATCATGCAAGGAAGAGAGGGGCCAGGGGTTGGTGATGGGTGGTACGGGGTAGGGGGTGCGTATGTGTGAATTATATTTTGACGCGGTCTGAAGGGATTTTTCCTCGTCTTCCCTGTCTCTGCTTGAGGGGGTGGAGGGTCGCCAATCAAATGAAGCGGCCTTGGAATAGACATACTGTGTCTTGCTGCATTGCTTGTGGCCCAAGGCAGTGGGCGTGACACAGGGATGATCCATCACCCATAAGGAGCTAGGATGAGAGAGCGGAAAGGGTGGATATGTGTACAATGGATGGGAGTATATACGGGTCTTTGACTTGCTACCTCACCTTATAAAGGGAAAAACCTCTTGGTATATAGATAGATATTTTGGGCTGTCGGAAGAGGAATACCTAAGCCAGAAGTGAGAAAACAAGTTCAAATAGTAGTAGTAGTAGTAGAAGTAGTAGTAACTCGTAGTATCGTAATAGTAGCAGGAGGAGTAGTAGTATTAGTAATAGTAGTACTAGTAGTGGTAGAAGTAGCAGTACTAGTACTACTAATACTAGTGGTAGTGGTAGTGGTAGTCGTAGCGGTAGTCGTAGTAGTAGTAGTAGTAGTAGTAGTAGTAGTAGTAGTAGTAGTAGTAGTAGTAGTAGTAGTAGTAGTAGTAGTAGTAGTAGTAGTAGTAGTAGTAGTAGTAGTAGTAGTAGTAGCAGCAGTAGCAGTAGTAGTAGTAGTAGTAGTAGTAGTAGTAGTAGTAGTAGTAGTAGTAGCAGTAGCAGTAGTAGTAGTAGTAGTAGTAGTAGTAGTAGTAGTAGTAGTAGTAGTAGTAGTAGTAGTAGTAGTTGTAGTAGTAGTAGTAGTAGTAGTAGTAGTAGTAGTAGTAGTAGTAGTAGTAGTAGTAGTAGTAGTAGTAGTAGTAGTAGTAGTAGTAGTAGTAGTAGCAGTAGCAGTAGTAGTAGTAGTAGAGAAACCTTATGTAATTGATGTAGAAGTCATATATTTTATGCTGTAGAAGCAATGGCAGTAATAGCAGTGGTATTTGTGTTGGAAGTAATATTTGTAGCAGTGACACATACTTTTTCTCTTCTCATCCCAACCAACTCTGCCCTCGTTTCAGGAGTTCTTTTTCTCTTTCATCCTCTCCCTCTGACATCCATCCACAGTTGCTACCGTCACAGTGAATCTGCTGCTTTGCTCTACATCCCATCTGATGCTTCTAAAAGTCCCCCCTTTTCTCTATTCATTCAATACTCGACTTTTCTTTTTCTCTTTTTTTTTTTCCTTCATAGCATTTGGTGTCATTCAATACGGTAATCCATTACAGAATAAAACGCACTTTTTTTTTTCTCTCCAAAGTCCTAAAAGCTTCGGAGACCCTATCTCATTCATCGCTCGTTCTTTGTACCTGTGTAGTGACTTAATGGACACAGTGTTGATTACTACTCGAACACCCAGCACCTGGCCCTCATCCTCAACATCCCAAGATCCCGCAAATGGAAAAAAATAATTTAACGTTATATATATATATATATATATATATATGTATATATATATATATATATATATATATATATATATATACTCATAACAAGGGAATGAAATTTTTTGAAATAATTTAACGTAATATATATATATATATATATATATATATATATATATATATATATATATATATATATATATATATATATATATATATATATACTCATAACAAGGGAATGAAAAAAATGATTTCAAATCCGTTGACACGTATTTCGTCTTTGGCAACTATTTTGTTCACTCTTAAACATTTTATAGAACTCTTCCCAGTCATTGCTTTCGGTCACTGGGAATGAGCTGATTCTTGACATGGATGATTATATATATATATATATATATATATATATATATATATATATATTTTTTTTCTAGGGCACAGGTTTTCACGTAAATAATTCTGATTAAAGTCAACTGCGCTAATAGCTTTGGCTATTTTGAGACAGAACTTCTTCAGTTTGAAGAATACTTTTTTGTCTCCATAGTTCAAAGTGTGGACAAAATCATTCATAGTGTCAATTCCATGGAAAAGGAGGCGTAGAGATAGGAGCTGATGAAAGCCGAAAAACATAATAGTATTATGCTAACAGTACATGAAAATATGTTTACAGTTGACACTGACACCGAAAACTTGAGTTTTTTCGCCTCATACAGAGACTTCTTCAGGGTGAGAACTACGACTCCGATAGCTATAAAGTCTACTTTCGATGAAGAGTAGGCGAAGAATAATGCAAAGTAGCTGACCGTCACACTTTATGAAGAAGGGAAATTTGTGAAGTAGGAGAGGTCACCGAAGATCACTAGGCGAGGTCACTGGGGGAAAGGAAGGTCCTGAGTGAGGTCACTGGGGTAAGACAAGGTCCCAAGAAGTCTCTAGGCGGTGACGAAGGAAGACTCTGGGAGAGATCACTGGGTGAAGTTGGCGAAATTGAAAGAAGTCCCTGGGTGAGGTCACTAGGAGGAATAGGGAAGGTCAGCATTCTCGTCACAGATTGCATAGAAGAAGTTCTAGCTTGGCTTCTGGTTCTTGGTCCTGTGTGATGGGGGTATTGGTGTTGCTGAGGGTCCTGGCAACCACTATGTTCCTAGGAGGGTTCAGAATCGTGTTTTCTATGAGATCGTTGATGGGCAAAGTGTTCCTGGGGGCGGGCTGATGGGAAAATGAAGCCTGCGGCTTGTTGTATGTTGATGAAGGGCTGTTGAGTTGTAATAGGTACAGGTTCAGCGATCTGCATTCTTTTAAAACTTGTTTCTTTGTGAAGTATAATAGTGTTGTGTATCAAAATGTTCATTGGGGGCTTCATGTCGTGGTGGTCAATGTGGTGTTGAGAAATGAAGCCTTGGTTTCGTTGGTGTTGGAGACGTCTTTTTAGTATAGTGGAAGTTCTACCAATGTAGGAAAAGGAGCCGTCACAGCGGCCCTCCTGGCATGTAAACTTGTAAACTACGTTGGTAGAAGCCTCATTCGGTATCTTTGGTGTGGTGCTATTTTTCATGATTAAGGATCTGGTCAGATTAGCCTTGCAGAAAATTCTAACTTTAATAGAAGAGTCTTTGTCTGTAGGAATGACTCCTCTTTTTAAGATACCTTTAATGGCATCGCATTCTTCTTTGTAATGGCTATGGAAGTGATTTTGGTGGTATATGGTGATTTGATTGGTGACCTGGTTTGGAGCCGGATCTTGGGTGGCGTATTGATCCAGTTTCTTTTTAATAACATCTTCGATCAATTGGTCAGAGAACCCGTTATTAGTGAGAAGTTGTCGGATACGGTCGAGTTCCCTGTGCGTCTCCCTCCAGCTGCTACAATGGGTAAGCGCTCTGTTAACATATGCTGTAGCCACAGATCTTTTATAGGCTGCAGGACATTCCCCACGGGCATTTAAATAACGTCCAATATTGGTATCATTGGTGTATACTTTGGTGTTAAAACCATTTTCAATTTTGCTGATGTCTAAGTCGAGGAAGGGAAGACGTCTCTCTATACTCTGCTCGTGTGTGAAAGTCAAGCAGGAGTTGTCCAGGAAGGTAGAAATCAGGTTGGGGACGTCTTCGTTTGAATTGGTGGTGATAAAGATGGGAAGAGATGATATATATACATATATATATATATATATGTTTATATGTATGTACATATATATATATATATATATATATATATATATATATATATGTGTGTGTGTGTGTGTGTGTGTGTGTGTGTGTGTGTGTGTGTGTGTGTGTGTGTGTGTGTGTGTGTGTGTGTGTGTGTGTGTGTGTGTGTGTGTGTGTGTATTGATATACATATATATATATATACATATATATATATATGTATATCTACACACACACGCACATAAACACACAAACGCACACACACACACACACACACACACACACACACACACACACACACACACACACACACACACACACACACACACACAAACACATATATGTATGTATATATATTGTAACGTAATATTAGATATTACGTCATATGTGTAATTGTTATAGAATTGTGTTCCTTTGTATTACATAACTATGTTCATATTTCTTGTCTATGTATGTATTGTAACAATGTTAAGCAGTAACGCCCGTCCATTATATGTAATCTCGCCTACGTGCGGAGAGAGGTGCGCACTCTTGTAGAACAAACAGACAAGCGAAATCCTGAATAGTTCGGAGCGCACAGATTTGACAGTTACTAAATAAATAGATTGTTCAAGCGAGTCGAGGGTCCTAAAACTACCCATGTTGACGTGTTAACTTACCCTCCTCCCCTCCTTTCACTCACTCGCACACTCACCCGGAAGTATTCAGTTTCCGGTCCAATGGTATATAAGCGGTGGAACTCGCTGACTCCTTGTCATATTCCCACATATTGATCTCTTGATAAAAACTAGAAGGTTTAGATTCATGAGACGATTGGTGTGAAGTGATCACCCTTTTTGCCTACATTACGTGTCTGATATACATTGCATTACTTTACTTATATTTGTACTTATTACTTATTCTGATGCATGTTCCTGATCTCTTTGTACTTAGATAGTACCATATTGTATACTTATCTTGTTTCTTTATTTGAACGATAATTTCCATATTCTCGTAATCATGTAACGGTCCCATTGACCCTACTGCCCATTCTCTTTTGTGTTGATTGCCTGTAAATATTTTCCATTAATAATTTCGTTTACTAGTTTTATCGCTAGTTTAATATTCCTTTCCTGGAATCTTCTTTGTTACCTTTACTTCTAGTCTTACGAATTATCTAGGCCCTAACCAGATAGTTCAGTCCTACAGTGGCTTCTAGAAGTGCGCTGGTTCTTAAGCACTTAGACGTTATACGTAACGTCTCTTCACATACCAGCAGCCCGTAACAAAGTGGCGACCTTGCCAGGATATTGGATCAGGTATTTAACACATTCTTATAGAGATGGATGATATAGTTCAAGAATTCGTTCAAAATCCCAAGGTAAGTTTCTTAAAGAAACAAACTAAAGACACTTTGATAGAAATAGGCAAGCACTTTGGAGTAGACATTGATACAAGTTTGCGAAAGAAAAAAATACTTCAGGAACTCGTTGAAAATCTGATCGAAGATGAGATCTTATCTCCAGAAGAGATTACAGCTATACAAATTCCTTCAAATAGGTTAGAAATAGAGGCACGACTAACCGAACTTAAGATTAAGGAGATTGAATTAAAGGTCAGGAGAGTAGATTTTGAGGAGGAAGCTAAATTGAAACAAATGCAAATTGAGGCAGAATTTAAAGCTAAAGAGGAGGAAACTAAACTGAAACAAATGCAAATTGAGGCAGAATTTAAAGCTAAAGAGGAGGAAACTAAACTGAAACAAATGCAAATTGAGGCAGAATTTAAAGCTAAAGAGGAGGAAACTAAACTGAAACAAATGCAAATTGAGGCGGAATTTAGAGCTAGAGAAGAGGAAGCTAAAGCGAAACAAGTAGCTAAAGAGGAGGAAACTAAACTGAAACAAATGCAAATTGAGGCAGAATTTAAAGCTAGAGAAGACGAAACTAAAGTCAAATTGGCAGAGTTAGAATTAAAGAAGGCAGAAGTAGAAGCTAGGATTGTTGATAGACAACCCGTAGTTCAGGAAGGTCGTATAGATATTTCCAAGTATGTAAAACTTTTACCCATATTTTCAGAGGGAGAGCCAGAAATTTTCTTTCTTCAGTGGGAAAAATTGGCGCAACAGTTACAAATCCCTAAAGAAAATTGGCCATTAATCATTCAAACACAATTTAAGGGTAAGGCTCAGCAAATTTATACTTCTCTTTCAGAAGCGGAAAGCGAGTATGATAATATGAAAGCTTGTATTTTAAAAGCTTATGAACTAATACCAGAGGCCTATAGACAGAAATTCCGTAATTATAGGAAGACACCTCAGTTAACATACGTAGAATATGCGGCTCAACAAGAGAGGTTATTCAATAGGTGGTGTTTGGCTAGTGAAACGGACACCTTAGATAGACTTAAACAGTTGATTTTATTGGAGCAGTTTAAGAATACCTTAGAGACAGATCTTAGGATTTTTATAGATGATCATGTTCCCGAAACTTTAACTAAAGCTGCTGTATTGGCTGATGAGTTCACACTAAATCATAAACCTAAGTCAAGACAAATGGAATCCCAAAAGTCAAAGTCACATATTCCAGATTCAACAAAATACTCTGATCCTTGGTCCCCAAAGAAACACTTTGAAAATCAGTCTAGCCCATCACATTTCAGTTACAGGTCTGATTTCAATCAATATCCTCCAAACCAACCTTGGCAAAGAATGGAAAGGTTTAAGACTAATCCCCCTGTAACTTGTTCATATTGTAAACAGGTTGGCCATCACATTTCTAATTGCAGAAAGAGACTGACACCCTCATTCTCCAATAAGACACCAACTCTTGTAAGTAATATAAAATCAGATGATTCAAAATCCTCTATTCAGGATATACTACCAAAGAAGCCGGTATTGTCAAGTAATGTAGAACCCCCCTCATCAGATCATGATCCTTGTTTCAAACCATTTGTATCTTCAGGAACTATATCTCATAGTAGTAGTTCACAACAATATCCTATTTCCATACTCCGAGACACAGGAGCAAAGCAAAGTCTGATTTTAAATTCTGTCTTGCAGAATCTGGGTGAGTCATATACAGGTTATGATATATTGATAGAAGGAGTTGGAGGAATTGTAAAATGTCCATTACATAATGTTTTCTTGCGGTCTGATTTAACAACCGGAATGGTTAAAGTAGCAGTAGTAGACTCTCTTCCCATAGTAGGAATATCCTTATTGTTGGCCAATGACATCGCTGGAAGCAAAGTCATTTCTCCCTTAATAACAAATAACCCTAAGACCTCAGTAGAACCTTCAGATAACTTACAGTTGTTTCCCGCTTGTGCTGTAACCAGATCTCAGTACAAGAAATCTGAAGAGGAGACCTATAATTTAGAATCCCTATTCTCCCAAACTGACCCATCTTCTTCTTCACCAGTTTCTCGATCTAGAGCAGAATTAATCAAAGAACAGAAGTCAGATCATTCTCTTAAAAATTTGTACGAGATTGTTTCTTCTCCAGAAGAAGTTGAAAATATGTCACGAGGTTTCTATATAGAAAACGGAGTCCTAATGCGAAAATGGAGAGCATCCACCGCAACCGCTGACCAGCCATGGCAAGTAAGGAATCAAATAGTCCTCCCTCTTGGTTTCAGGAATAATGTTCTAAGATTGGCTCATGATACTCCCTTAGCAGGTCACTTAGGGGTAAGAAAGACCTTGTTCAACATAACCCAACATTTCCATTGGCCCACGGTTGTCAAAGATGTTGCCCAATATTGTAAAACATGTCATACATGTCAACTTGTAGGTAAGCCCAACCAGAAAATTGTAGAAGCTCCACTCCATCCCATTCCTGTAATGGAAGAGCCATTTAAAAAAGTTCTTATTGATTGTGTAGGACCTTTACCTCCTTCAAGTAAAGGAAATCAGTACATTCTCACAATCATGTGTATGAGCACTCGTTTTCCAGAAGCAATTCCTTTGAAAAATATTAAAGCTCAAAACATAATCAGAGAAATGTTGAAATATTTCACTATGGTAGGATTTCCTAAGAACATTCAAAGTGATCAAGGAAGTAATTTTCTTTCCAACAAGTTTAGAGAAACTCTTGTAACACTAGGTATAAATCATGTAACTTCCTCCGCCTATCATCCTCAATCACAAGGTGCTCTAGAGCGCTTTCACCAAACGCTCAAGACAATGTTAAGAATCTTCTGTGCTGAGAACACTCGAAATTGGGAAGACGGACTCCCCTTTTTGTTGTTCGCCACCCGAACAACAATTCAAGAAAGCCTTGGATTCAGCCCGTCAGAATTAGTCTTCGGTCATGAAGTCCGTGGCCCCCTAAAGATACTTCATGAACAATGGATGAAAGAAGAACCACCAGTTCCTTCTTTGAAATACGTGTCCCAGGTCACCGAGAAGTTGTTAGAAGCTTGGAAGTTGGCAAGAGAGAACTTGACGAATGCTCAACGAGTAATGAAAGGTCGGTATGATAAAAATTCTAAACTTAGAACTTTCTCTCCAGGAGATCAAGTGTTACTTTATCTTCCCATACCAGGAGATCCATTGCAGGCTAAATACAAAGGACCCTATGAAGTCTTGTCCAGAGCCAGTGATCTCAACTACATAATCAAAACTCCAGACAGAAGAAAGAGTTCCCGTCTCTGTCACATAAATACCTTAAAACCTTATCATTCCAGAGATCCAATTCCAGCTTGCAGCTCTACCACAATAAAATCGGAAGAGCCTCCTGATAACCTGCCTAATCCTCCTGAGATTCCCTTGGAAAACTCTCAGATACTACAAAATCTTCAGATAAAAGTAGGACACTTATCTGAGAAACAAGATGTAGCAGAACCATTGACTGACCTGTTGAGAAAAGACCACGACTTCTTGTGGACACCTACCTGTGAGACGGCCTTCAAAAACCTGAAGTCCCTTCTCACTAACGCACCAGTTCTAAGGGCACCCGATTTCCAACGACCCTTTCTTCTGCAAGTCGACGCCAGCGACACCGGTATCGGTGCCGCCCTCTTGCAAGAACACAACGAAGTTCTTCACACTATCGCCTACTACAGCAAGAAGCTGTCCCCTGCGCAAAAGAACTACTCCATACTTTCTAGAACATAGCTTTTCAACAGAAAGTGAAAAGCTTTCCCAAACGGTGGAGGTGTAACGTAATATTAGATATTACGTCATATGTGTAATTGTTATAGAATTGTGTTCCTTTGTATTACATAACTATGTTCATATTTCTTGTCTATGTATGTATTGTAACAATGTTAAGCAGTAACGCCCGTCCATTATATGTAATCTCGCCTACGTGCGGAGAGAGGTGCGCACTCTTGTAGAACAAACAGACAAGCGAAATCCTGAATAGTTCGGAGCGCACAGATTTGACAGTTACTAAATAAATAGATTGTTCAAGCGAGTCGAGGGTCCTAAAACTACCCATGTTGACGTGTTAACTTACCCTCCTCCCCTCCTTTCACTCACTCGCACACTCACCCGGAAGTATTCAGTTTCCGGTCCAATGGTATATAAGCGGTGGAACTCGCTGACTCCTTGTCATATTCCCACATATTGATCTCTTGATAAAAACTAGAAGGTTTAGATTCATGAGACGATTGGTGTGAAGTGATCACCCTTTTTGCCTACATTACGTGTCTGATATACATTGCATTACTTTACTTATATTTGTACTTATTACTTATTCTGATGCATGTTCCTGATCTCTTTGTACTTAGATAGTACCATATTGTATACTTATCTTGTTTCTTATTTGAACGATAATTTCCATATTCTCGTAATCATGTAACGGTCCCATTGACCCTACTGCCCATTCTCTTTTGTGTTGATTGCCTGTAAATATTTTCCATTAATAATTTCGTTTACTAGTTTTATCGCTAGTTTAATATTCCTTTCCTGGAATCTTCTTTGTTACCTTTACTTCTAGTCTTACGAATTATCTAGGCCCTAACCAGATAGTTCAGTCCTACAGTGGCTTCTAGAAGTGCGCTGGTTCTTAAGCACTTAGACGTTATACGTAACGTCTCTTCACATACCAGCAGCCCGTAACAATATATATATATATATATATATACATATATATATATGTATATATATATATATACATATATATATATATATATATATGTATATTTAGTATATAATATATATATGTATATATATATATATATATATATATATATATATATGTCTATATATATAGAGATATTACTGGTGAGAAATGTAGTAACACATTTGGTAATCACAACTAACACCACAGTCGGACGAAAGAGGTGAGTAAGCGAAACTATATATATTCGATTGCTAACTGCAATCCTCCTCAGTAGTACAAAGTTGGAGGATGCTGTCTTAAATAACAACCCCTTACAAAGGAGAGGGATCTTGGAAATTAATAAACATCACTACCCCCACCCTTATGTGATCTGAAGATGTCATGAGGTTGGGTCAGAGGAAGGGGGTTGAAACTTGTTAACAATTTGTTTGGTGATGAATAATCCTGATATAATGTCTAGGGTCCATTGACCCTTGGAAATATTCATCGTGGGCAGATATTCAATTTAAGTGGATTCTACCATTTTCCTTCTGAACCCACAGCCAGATTTATAAATAAGATCGGATTTTTCCCAGTCCATCCGGTGATTTGATTTATTCACGTGTTGAGACACGGCTAAACTTTCATATTTGATAGACCTTTTGTGTTCGTTCAATCTTGTCCCTACGTCTCTCTCTCTCTCTCTCTCTCTCTCTGATCTATGAATGAAAGATTACAATCTTTACATGGAAGGGAGTAAAAACCTGGGATATAATCTTCTCTCAACCTCTGGAGAACAATAACAACTATTTTTTTAATGGTATTTGTGTAATCATGAATTAAATTTACATTCTTTTTGGAAAGAAATTTGGACAAACGACTAATGGACTCTGAAAAGAGAATGATAAAGGGGATTTTGTCTCTTTTTTGACTTAGTGGAAGGGGGTTTATAGAACTAGTTCTGGCTTGGTTGAGGGTTTTATCCAGGAACCACTGAGGGTAAACTAATTTTGTTAATTGGAACCTAATGAAGATTAATTCATCCTCTAAAAATTGAGGGCCACAAATCCTGAAGGCTCGGAGATAAAGGCTCGAAGCTACACTTCTATTAATGTGATCTGGGTGATGACTAAAGAAGTGAAGGCAACTTCCTGAATGGGTGTTTTTTCTAAAAACAGTAAAAGTAAGCTTATTCCCATTTCTCATGACTAAGCTGTCTAAAAAGGGGATTTTGTCATCTTTTTCCCATTCTACTTTGAACTTGATATTAGTTGCTAAATGATTGATGTTTATCTAGAAAAACATCAAATGGACCCCAACTCTCATTCCAAAGAGTGAAAATATCATCAATATATCTGGACCAAATCATACATAGGAGCTTTATTGTTGGAAAAACACTCTCGCAGTATTCCATGTAAAGATTAGTCAGAACAGGAGAAAGGTTAGAACCCATGCTATAGCCAAACTTTTGCCTAAAAAACAAAATTTGAAAGGAAAAAAACATTAGTTGTCACAGGTGTGTACAAGCGTAATGACTTTGAAAACCAGGAGTGGGAATTTGTCTTGGAATGATTGTAGCTTAGTTTCTAGAAAG
>NC_134784.1:80706044-80718544 GCF_046742065.1 Oratosquilla oratoria | reverse complement strand
TCCTCTTTCTCTTTTAATTTTACTCCTTCATTCTCACCCACTTTTTCTTCCTATACCTCTCTTTCCTTTCCTCTCTCTCTAACTCTCTTTTTTCCGTTTTCTCTTTCTCCCTCCTTTCCCTTTACCTTTATTTCTCTCTCACTTTTTCTCCCTCTTTCTCTCCCTCTCTTACTATCTCTTGTGGAACAACTTAGAACTAGGAACCTATCTGAAATCAAGTATAACTGATGGGAGCGGAGGTCATACTTTATATTGCAATTAAGAATCAACGCAAACACGGCACACGCACGCACACACAAACACACATACACACACACATACATAAACACACACACACACACACACACACACACACACACACACACACACACACACACACACACACACACACACACACACACACACACACACACACACACACACACACACACACACACACACACACGATATAAAAATATTTTAATAATAACCAGAATATATCAATAGTGTCTGACGGGCTCTAATGAGTTTAGATGGAAGCTTGGGGATGGGGGGTGGGGGTACACCACGTTGAAGAAAAGTATCAAGAGAAAAAAAGGACACATTTTTTACCTAAAATCTTGGAGGAATGTGGGGGAGATTCTGAGAGGCGGGAGAGGGAGGAAGGGGGAAGAGGAGGAAGAGGGGAAGAAGGACCTTGTGGGTGGAAGGGCAAGGGGAAGGATACGTGTAAGGACACAGTAATTGCTGTTCTGGACAAGGAAAGGGTCCAACAATATAGCGAGGCTAACAAACGGGCCTTTTTATTAAACCACTCGAGACAGTAATGTACCCCCAACCCATTTTTTTTAATGGGCTTTGATGTGGTAATTAACAATTACTTATGTATATCATTGTACGGTATTTTGCGGAAACTGCAGCAGGAATATATTTGCTTAGTCTTGTAACGTTTCATTTTGGTTTGCGAGACAGGGTCGTACAAACTTTAGTAAAGGGATATATCTGGCAGGTTTTATTTTTTTCTTCTGTTACTCTTTTATGTGGTATTGGCCAGAAACACAAAAGGAAGCAGAAACGGCCTCAAATGAAGTCCAGGGGTGGAGTCATAAAGTCCCGAAGAGTTTAAGACTCGACTATGAGTACTGAGGGTCACCGGAGGTAAATGAAAAAAAAAAAAAAGTGAACAAACATTCAGAGTAATGTTCACTCGGTCTTATCTTTATTCTCTCTCTCTCTCTCTCTCTCTCTCTCTCTCTCTCTCTCACACACACACACACACACACACACACACACACACACACACACACACACACACACACACACACACACACACACACACACACACACACACACACACACACACACACACACACACACACACACACACACACACACACACACACACACACACACACACAAGCAGACACACACGCACGTAATATATATATATATATAAATATATATATATATATGTATATGTATATGTATATGTATATACGAGTATATAACAATGTCATTGTGTGTGTGTGTACGAGTATGTGTACATGTAGGTGTATGTGTAAGTGTGTGTATCTTCATTCGTGCTCGTTAACGTGTGTCTATGTGTGTGTGGTTTTAAGAGAAGGCGTGAGTTATATTTCCAGTCAAGAAAAAATCAGCCTCAAGTCGAAAAGGTGAAAAGGAGCAATAGCGCCTCATAAGCGGAAACTTTAAGAGGTGACCTGGCTAAGTATTTAATGGCTCAGAATCTCTCTCTTCTCTCTCTCTCTCTCTTTCTCTCTCTCTCTCTCTCTCTCTCTCTCTCTCTCTCTCTCTCTCTCTCTCTCTCTCTCTCTCTCTCTCTCTCTCTCTCTCTCTCTCTTTTCCTTCCTTTCTCTTTCGCTTTTCCCCTTTCGTCTCCTCTCTTTCTCTTTCTCTCTTTTCTTTATCTTCCCTCTCCTTTTCTCTCCTGTTATCTCCCATTCTAATTCTTTCTCTTTCTCCTCCTCTTTCTATGCGCTCTCTCTTACCCTTGGCTGAACTCTTCTTGGCTTTAGTCAATTTTTGTCACTAAAATTTCAAAAGGGTTTGTTTTAGTTGCCTTTAACTTTTCTTTATTTCTAATTATTCCTTAACCTATTCATTTCTCATCTCTCTCTATTCTTTTTTTTTCTATATTGTAGGAGTATATGTTATATCTCAACTCTTTATTTCATTTTTCTGTGGACAAAGAACATATTTTGTGCAGAAATTACGCTGAATAATATATACTACCTATGGCAATTCGATAAAGAAATGAAGTCTTGTAATATATCAAGAGAAATAAACCACTGTTATACCAAAAGAGGGAGTGATTGGCCCAGTAGTTAAACAACACTCAATTAGCTCAATCTCTAGTTCGATTCTTATTCCCTGTTCACACTCGCGGTTTCAACCGGTTTCAACCGGTTCAAACTGCCCTTTCCGTCACACCTGTGAGTGAGTGAGTTCGAGTAGAGGCGACTGAGGTTACAAATCTTTAATTTTTCGAATCTCCAAATGTCAAATCACCTTAGCCCAATGACGACCAAGAGAAGCTGAGGATATTATTAAACAGATTGTTGAGTTGTCCTTAGGGAAGTCTAAAAGACTGGAAGCGATGTCGTCTTCCAGCATTTGACGAAAAACTTGAATGTCTGACCAGGGCGGTGGGACAGGAAGATCTCCTGAGGTTGGACAAAACCTCCTCTCCATACTTTAATCTATGATGTGACAGTAATTACATAAAACACGTGAATAAAGATATTTTGCTTGAAACCACGAGGAAATCAATGAATGGAATACTGAACGTTTTCGCCTATTTAAGACATTTTCAAAGTTCTTTGAAAATGTCTTAAATAGACGAAAGCGTTCAGTATTCCGTTCTTTGATTTCCTCGGGCTTTCAAGCCCAAAAAAAAAAAATAAATAAATAAATAAATAAAATAAAATAATAATAATAATAATAATAATAATAATAATAATAATAATAATAATAATAATAATAATAATAATAATAATAATAATAATAATAATAATAATAATAATAATAATAATAATAATAATAATAATAATAATAATAATAATATAATAATAATAATAATAATAATAATAATAATAATAATAATAATAATAATAATAATAATAATAATAATAATAATAATGATAATAATAATAATCTACATCATTACTGCCGCCAGACGATTTCATTCAGATAAAGGAAACCATCATCACAGCAAGAGATTTATGAATTATACAATTTGTGAAGTACCCCAACTAACAATACTTTATCAACTTTATCTAAAATAACGAACAGTAGAAAGTACAGCTCAATTACTATAATTTGTGTAGATAAGAAAATACACATAGCACGCCATTCATCTACAAACGAAATCAACCAGGTGGATACCTTAAAGATATTTGTAAAGTACATAAGTAATTACTAAGAATTAAATGTTAAATATGTGAGAAAAAGAAATAATTTTTGTTTCCCGACACTTTTTTTTTTTTTTTTTTTTAAGAAATTAGGGTAACTTAACCTGTACTGACTTAGCCTAAGCTAACCTAACCTAACCTTGTTAACCCTTTTGGGTATGTCTGCCAGAAAAAAAAAATCTTCAATCGAGCAAATTCCTTTCAATGTACCCAGAAGAAAATATGTGAATCTGGACACCACGCAAAGTATCTGAATATTTATATATGGAAATATTGGCCACTCCCACAAAACTCCAGGAAAAGGCTAACGGTAATTTACCGAGGTTTAATAATTGCGCTCGATATGTTTGTAATCTAAATGTTTGCGGGCACTAATAGACATTCCTATGCTAATGTTTGGCTATGCGTGTCGGCTGAAGTAGCTGATTGTGAAATATTAATACTGAACAGTTACAATGTGGGTATACTACATAGTGCCACCCCCCTCACTACATACACAACTCCACACCCTCGTATCGCACTGGGCATCTAATTTGTACCAGCGTGGACACAGGTTCGAGTCCCAATGATTAACCTGGCTCTTCAAAGACGGAGTAAGTGTTACAGATGTGTGTGTGTGTGTGTGTGTGTGTGTGTGTGTGTGTGTGTGTGTGTGTGTGTGTGTGTGTGTGTGTGTGTGTGTGTGTGTGTGTGTGTGTGTGTGTGTGTGTGTGTGTGTGTGTGTGTGTGTGTGTGTGTGTGTGTGTGTGTGTGTGTGTGTGTGTGTGTGTGTGTGTGTGTGTGTGTGTGTGTGTGTGTGTGTGTGTGTGTGTGTGTGTGTGTGTGTGTGTTGGGAGCGATTCTACAAGTAATCCTCGGGCACTGCTCAGCGCCTCCAGGCGTAATTCACTCTCCTCTCCTTGTATACTGACGAAAGGTCAACATGAGGCCAATGTCCCTTAGCGTAGGTTGGATGTGTTGTTCTTACGTTATTGTTGGTGTTGCAGGTTATTGTTTTTATTATTATTGAACGTATTAGTATTTGTCAGTGATAAGCAGTGGTTTTATTCTTGAATATCAAACTGAAGAGATTTAGTCGTCGAATGAGGGAAGTAGAGCTTTATGGATAGTGTATGGAGAGGATAGAAATCAATATCCTATACGTGGTATGCTGCTGCTGTTGTTGTTTTCTGAAGGTTTTTGTTGTTGCTGATGCTATTGTCGTTGTTTTGTTGTTGTTGTTGTTGTTGTTGTTGTTGTTGTTGTTGTTGTTGTTGTTGTTGTTGTTGTTGTTGTCGTTGTTGTCGTTGTTGATGATGTTGTCGTTGATGTTGTCGTTGCCATTGTCGTTGTCGTTGTCGTTGTTGTTGTTGTTGTCGTTGTTGTTGTTGTTGTCGTTGTTGTCGTTGTTGTCGTTGTTGTTGTTGTTGTTGTTGTTGTTGTTGTTGTTGTTGTTGTTGTTGTTGTTGTTGTTGTTGTTGTTGTTGTTGTTGCTGTTGTTGTCTGCTGCTGTTGTTGTTGTTGTTGTTATTGTTGTTCTTCTTCTTCTTCTTCTTCTTCTTCTTCTTCTTCTTCTTCTTCTTCTTAATGTTGATGATATTAGCATACCCATGTACTTTCTGTATCTTACGAGTATTTCAATACTAGGTTATTTTAAGAGAATATTGGAAAAATCTATGTATAGGGGTGACAGGTGGCAAGGGACATGGAACTGCCTAGTGTAGGCCTTATGGTCTCTTCCAGTCTCCTCCATTCGTATGTTCTTAGTTCCTACACTTAGCTGACTAAATCTCTTTTTTGTGAACCATAACAAAAACGTTTAAATCTATCAACGTTGCGGAAATTGTTTTTGGGAAGAATAAACGTGTATTACTTTTTTCTGTCTATCGCCTTACGATTTTATTCATCGCTATAGACACTGCCACACACGTGAGAAAATAGACCATTACCAAATCAATTGTACAATTTCCCCACCATATTGATCAACTATAGAATCTCCACCCCAACTAACATGCTATAGGTTAGCTTACGTTAGGTTTAGGTTAGGTTGGGGTTGGGTCGGGTTGGGTTAGGGTATCCTCAGAACGAGTTTGCTAGTCAACCAAAACCCCCCAAATATTAGCTTATAAAACTAAACGAACCTCAGATACTCGGGCATTCCGGATCTTTACAACGCTCCACGTATGTATCCGGGGTGTACTGTACAGAGCCTACCAGAACCCATGGCCATTAAATCCACTGGCACGACTATTAGGTCCGACAAACTGTCTGGTATGCAAATGGTCACAGAACTACAGGCTGTTCCGCCCAGGAGCACAAGGACTCGAACTAAGTCTTCTAGCTTCCAAAGTCATTGTCGCGTTCCAACTGACTAAAGGCGTTATCACCTTCACCAACGCCGATTATTGAAAACTTGAGTAAAAACGACCTCGGTTACAATATTTAATTTTTCTAAATCTCCAAATATCAAATTATCTTTTCGTCATATAGCAAAGCTAAATGATGAACTAAGAGATTGTACCTATGCAAATGTTAGACATACTGTTGAAGTGTCCTTAGAGAAGTCTAGATTTCTGTAAGCGAAATAATATCTTATTTATTAATGAAGGTTGTGAGTACCCCTTAACGTGTCTACTGTTATGCGTTGGTTTCCACCTCCTCTCCTAATAAGCTGATTCGGGTTCGAATCCAGTAGTTAATGGTGTTTGATGATTGCCCTGATGGTCTAGGCAGATAGGACACATGAGACGACTTTGTCATAACTAAGCGTCTCATGGCGTAGGCTTTCCTCCAATCATACTGAAGCCGTTTCGAGCACCCCCTTCCCCCCCCAAAAAAAAAGAAAAATCAAAAGAAGTAAAATAAAATTTACAACCCGTTTAACATATTTTCACTTTACCCTAGCAATCAAAAGGACACATGATTTCGTGTGTGTGTGTGTGTGTGTGTGTGTGTGTGTGTGTGTGTGTGTGTGTGTGTGTGTGTGTGTGTGTGTGTGTGTGTGTGTGTGTGTGTGTGTGTGTGTGTGTGTGTGTGTGTGTGTGTGTGTGTGTGTGTGTGTGTGTGTGTGTGTGTGTGTGTGTGTGTGTGTGTGTGTGTGTGTGTGTGTGTGTGTGTGTGTGTGTGTGTGTGTGTGTGTGTGTGTGTGTGTGTGTGTGTGTGTGTGTGTGTGTGTGTGTGTGTGTGTGTGTGTGTGTGTGTGTGTGTGTGTGTGTGTATGTGTGTGTGCTTGCATATGCATACATACGGACGTGCATGTGTGTCAGACCCTCCAGAACCACACCCTAACAGCATATCCACACATTCGCAGGAGTAGTGCGACCCCTTGTTTTGTCCATGCATCTCTATAGCCGCATTCGACTTCAGAATTTCCCTGTGATGCGTGATGCACACAAGCCTGGTCGGTCAAAAGCAGCCCAAAGTGCAGATATGCAGGTACGCGCTCCTGCGTTCAGATCTCTCAAAGGCAAATGCAGCGACTACAGGAATGAAGTGAATACACGTAAATACAGTAATCCAGTGAGTAACTAATGTATTCTCCTCCTCAGAGCCTTTGCCCTCCTCGAAATGTATACAAATATCATGCAACGGGAATACAGAGGGAGGGGGAGGGGTACCATGGAAATGCATACCACCAGATCACCAAGTATTTCCAGTTCCAGAGCCAGGTATCATTTGGTGATAAGAGCTTAAGAATGAAGGAAACTGCAAGAGACTATAAGGCCTACGCAGGGTAGTTCCATGTTCATTTCCGTCTATCAGCCCCCTCTCTTTTTCCTTCGCTCGCTCTCTCTCTCTCTCTCTCTCTCTCTCTCTCTCTCTCTCTCTCTCTCTCTCTCTCTCTCTCTCTCTCTCTCTCTCTCTCTCTCTCTCTCTCTCTCTCTCTCTCTCTCTCTCTCTCTCTCTCTCTCTCTCTCTCTCTCTCTCTCTCTCTCTCTCTCTCTCTCTCTCTCTCTCTCGCTCTCTCCTCTCCTCTCTATCTATCTATCTATCTATCTATCTATCTATCTATCTATCTATCTATCTATCTATATATGTGTCTATCTATCTATCTATCTATCTATCTATCTATCTATCTATCTATCTATCTATATATGTGTCTATCTATCTATTTCTCTATCTATCTTTCTATCTATCTCTCTCTCTCTCTCTATCTCTCACTATCTCTATCTATCTATCTATCTATCAAACTATCTATCTATCTATCTATCTACAGTAATTATCTATCTATTTATCTATCTATCTATCTATCTATCTATCTATCTATCTATCTATCTATCTATCTATCTATCTATCTATCTATCTATCTATCTATCTCTCTCTCTCACTCTCTCTCTCTCTCTCTCTCTCTCTCTATCTATCTATCTATCTATCTATCTATCTATCTATCTATCTATCTATCTATCTATCTATCTATCTATCTATCTATCTCTCTCTCTCTATCTATCTATCTATCTATCTATCTATCTATCTATCTATCTATCTATCTATCTATCTATCTATCTATCTATCTATCTATCTATCTATCTATCTATCTATCTATCTATCTATCTATCTATCTATCTCTTTCTTTCTTTCAAGTAACTATAGGTACACTGACCAACGCAATTTTGCGTTTGAACCTCCATGTTTTATCGTCGAGTAGACTGACGGTGTAATGAGAAGCGTGCTGACCTCCCATTTGCTTAGCTTGGGTTTCATTCTCACACTTTTCTCCGATTCGCATCAGTAACTGTTACCCGCCCCAATAGTCCAAGCGCATGGTCAATAAGTCACAAGTGTAGGCTTCGGCCGCCGCTACTCAGCGCCTCCTGGCGTAGGCTCCTCACCTTATTACGAGTACCTTAGACATAGACATGGGCTTAAGCTCCGAATGACCGCATGAGCAAACTTCGTCACAGGCTGGCTTGGATTTCGAACCTTCTCCCCACTGGACCACCACAATTTAATATTCATATACGCATGCCTCTATCATTCTTTTTTCTTTTTATTATTTTTTATTACTTTCTTCCTTATGATGATTATTTTTGGTCTTATTTTGATCATTGTTTATTCGATTCTGTCTTATCTTATTCTATGTTATTACATTTCATTTATTTTTTATCGTACTCTTCGTTTTATTTTCTTATTAAGTTTGTTTTATTTTGATGCATTCTAATTCTAACTTATTGTATTTAATCAATTTTTCTTTTTTTACTTCAGTCAAATCTCATAAGAACATCTCTCCTCACCAACTCATTTCATCCCTACGCAATTAACGCATTACAGGAAAGCGTATTAATACAGACGCATGTACGCACGCACATGACCTTAAACACGCAAATGTCCGGATGAGCATCTTTTTTTCTTAATTTCAGCATATTCATTTACATCTCTGCTTTTTTTTTCTCATGTGTATTCATGTATTCATATATTTTGTATATTTGTTCGTCTACTTATTTATATATATGTCTGTTTGCTTTCTTATTTATTTTTCGTGATTTTGTTTATTCTATGTATTTATTTGTTATATATTTTCGTTTATTCATCTATTTATTTCTTTATGCATGTATTTGTTTGTATATTCATTTGAATAGTATGTGATGTTTTTCCGTTTGTAAGAGTGCTTTCATACTACCCCTATGGATTTTTTTTTTTTTTTTTTTTTTTTTTTTTTTTTTTTTTTTTTTTTTTTTTTTTTTTTTTTTACACAAACCTATGGAAGGCTCTATAACTTTCATGGACAAACCAGCTCATTTCTTAATCGTAAATTCCCTTTGAAGATTGCGATAAGGGCTTGATCACTGAACCTTTACCACGGAGGGGAGGTGCCTTAAACACTGGACCACCCCAACTCCACCATTGGTTCTTATTCAACGACACACACGCACAAGATCTCCCACACGATATTAAGACCACGGAGATGGCATAATGTGCAATTGCACCAACTTATGCATGTTTTCCAGGAAATGATTGTTCCGGTATGAGTATAATTAGACGCCGGACTGCTAGCGAATAACTACTCATTTGCAAAACATTTTTAACTCAGACTTGCATCCATAATGGCGAAGGCCCAGTCAGGTGCTAGGGTCCCTCATGCCCTTGAGTCAGTCCCTGGATTTTTTTTTTTTTTTTTTCGTGGTTAGCGAGATTGGTACCCGCCCGAACCTCAACCTTGTAGACGGTTCGGAACAGTTCATGTACAGGGTGGGGCGCGGAAACTTCCCGATTTGAGGATTGAATAATAAACTGCTTACACTTCATAATTCTTTGTTTTGATTTAATGTCTGACACAAAACATGGGAGATTTACTTTGGCACAGTTTTACAGACAACATGTTTTAAATGTCCACCTCCATTGTCAGTGCACTGATTCAGACGATTTCAGAAGCTTTGGTCTTCTTTCTCTAGCACGGTGAGCGGTATATTGGCTATTTCAGTGTGGATGACATTCTGTAGGTCTTCCAGGGTCTGTGGACGGTCGTTATAAAACAGGGATTTGAGATAACCCCACAGGAAATAATCACAGGGGTCTAAACCAGACGAGCGCGCTGGCCAGTTTAAGTCTCCTCTCAGGGAAATCAGCGCGTTCGCCTGATTTGGCCCCGTGTGATTATTTCCTGTGGAATTATCTCAAATCCCTGGTTTATAACGACCGTCCACAGACCCTGTAAGTCCTATAGAATACCATCCACACTGAAATAGCCAATACACTGCTCACCTTGGTAGAGAGAGTAGAACAAGGCTTCCGAAATCGTCTAAATCAGTGTATTGACAATGGAGATGGACATTTAAAAATGTTGTTTTTAAAACTGTGTAAAAGTAAATCTCCCATGTTATGCGACAGGTATAAACTTGGAATAAAGAATTGTGAAGTGTAAACAGTTTATTATTTAATCCTTAAATCGGGAAGTTTCCGCGCCCCACACAGTACATGAACACAGGAGACGGTGTCCACGATATGCAACTGCAATGGCGATACTTGGAGGAAGCTGAGTTCAGAGCGGAAGCCCTTCCTAACCTCTGCAACATGGCTAGGATTCGAACATACGCCCGAAATCCCCTCGCGGTTACCAGAGACGCGGGATACCAATGTGCTATGGTTGGCCCCCAGTCCCTGGATCGTCCACCGAGAACTGGAGGCGATTCGTAAAATGTTAGTTCTCTCATTGTTGAGAATCTCTGAAATTTGGAATCATTTCTGATTTACTGTATGAAGAAACTGTACCGAAATTTAGATTATCTAATACACAAAGGTTTTTCAAATGGCCTGGTATATTTTCAGAAGGCGGAATCCTTTCGAATATTGAAAATATCTTAATTACATAAGAGCATAAGAATAAAGGAGACTGCAAAAGACCATAAGGCCTACACTAGGCAGCTCCGTATCCATCACCACCTGTCATCCCCATCCATAAAGTTGTCTAATCGTTTTTTAAAACAACTGATAGTTTCAGCGCTTACTACATGGTTACTAAGTTTATTCCATTCATCGACCACCCTATTAGTAAATCTAATAAATTCCTAATAAAGGAGAATGGTTAGAACAAGCACCAGAGCATTCCTTTTGAATGTCCTGCATAGAATAATGGTAGCGTCAATGCCAGCCGCACAGCCAAAGACTCGAGTCCTAGTGGCAGAGCTAGTTAGTGCATAACTATCAAAATCAAGGTGACAAAATGACTCCAGGAGGTGACTAGCAATAAATATTCACCTTTCCCCTACGCGCCTGGATAGCCATCTTGAAAGTATAATTGATCATGTTGTATGACAAGAGCATAAGAAAAAAAAATCGACGCTGATGATATGGGTAACACACAATTCATGAATTTTTATTTTACTGTATTATTATTATCATTTTTGTTTTGCTGCAGTCGGGTGATTTTATTCATTTGAAAAAAACTTTACTTATGCCTAATAGATGGATAGTCACAACCTTGAATAAAGTAGTCTCACGGTAGCCAGAATAATGGGATAAGTAACACCTGGTAAACTTACCTCGATTATTATTCTAAGTACATTGAACTTTTAAGTTTAACCTGCTTGGCCTGTGTCGGAAATCGATCTAGGTCAGAGGGTAGCCAGAAAATAGACATGGCTGGCGTGCAGCTCATTCTAATATTCATGAACACTGGTTAGTCTAAACACAGTTTTGTCCTAAGTCTGTGACAAACGTCCTTTAGCACGCAAGCGTATTGTAATGACATATGAACCCAAGCATGAGAAAGCCTTGTCCCTAACGAACACGAGAAAGACTTGTGCATGGCGAATATGAGAAAGATTTGTGCATGACGAACATAAGAAAGATTTGTGTATGATGAAAATGAGAAAAAATGTGCATGATGAATATGATAAAGCATTGTTTATGACGAACATAAGTCTTGTGCTTGACGAACATGAAAAAAATGTGCATGATGAACATGAGAAAGCATTGTGCATAATGAAAATAAGATAAAAAAATGTGTATGACGAATATGAGAAAGCATTGTCTATGACGAACATGAGAAAGCCTTGTGGATGACGAAGATGAGAAAACATGATCTGTGACGAACATGAGAAAGCCTTGTGCATGACGAACGCGAGAAAGCATTGTGCATGATGAAAATAAGAAAAAAGTGCATGACGGTCACGAGGAAGCATTGTTTATGACAAATCTTATTATTGTGCATGACAAGCCTGAGAAAGTCTTATACGTGACGTACATGAAAAAGCATTGTGCATTAAAAAATTGTGCATGACAAACATGAGACAACCTTGTGCATGACGAGCATTAGAAATTCTTTTGCATAATGAAAATGAGATATATGAGGCAACTTGTGCATAACAAAAAAAAAAAAAAAGGAGAAAGCATTGTACATATTGAATATGAGAAAGCATTGTGCATGACGAGCATAAGACAACCTTGTGCATGACGAATATGATAAAACCTTGTGCATGAAGAATTTTTTTTGCATAATGAAAATGACATACATGAGGCAATCTCGTGCATGACAAAAAAAAAAAGAAGCATTGTACATACTGAATATGAGAAAGCATTGCACATATTGAATATGAGAAAGCATTATACATGACGAACATAAGACAATCTTGTGCATGACGAACATGATAAAAACCTTGTGCATGACGAACATGA
>NC_134784.1:80693544-80696044 GCF_046742065.1 Oratosquilla oratoria | reverse complement strand
GAGAAAAAGAGGAAAGGTGGGGAAGAGGTGGATAAAGAAGACAGAGGAGAATTAGAGAAAGGAAAAGGTAGGCAGAGAAGTCGGAGAATTAAAAAAAAAGAGACAAAATAAAAATAAGAAAGGGGGGCAGACTTGGATGGAGAGAGCCGAGCAGAATTAGAGAGAGAGTAAAAGAGAGGAAGACTGTCGGAGGAGAACTAAAAAGAAAGAGAAAAAGAGTAAAAGGGTGAAGAGTTGGATGGAGAAGACGGAGGAGAATTAGAGAGAGAAAACGAGAGGAAGAGAATTCGGAGGAGTATTAAAAATAGAGAGAAAAAGAGAAGAGGACTAGGGAGAGGTGGTTAGAGAGGGAGGAGTAGAATTAGAGAGAGAACAGGAGAGGAGGGAGAGGTTATGAGGTGGGTAGAGGAAATGGGGGAGAAATAAAAGAGGGAAAAAGAAAGAGAAAAGAGGAGGAAGGGGTGGTTAGAGAAGGTCGAAGAGAATAAGAGAGGAAAGAGAAGAAGAGGAACCAATGGATGTGGATAGAGGTGGGGAGAGTTAGGAGTAAAGAAGAATAAAATGATTAAGAAAATATAAAAAAGAAAAAGAGGGGAAATAGAAAAGACAAAGGAGAAAGAGAGAAAAGAAGAGGAATGAGAGAAGTGATACAAGGAGAGGGATAGGTAAAGAGAGAGAGAAATAGAAGATGGAGAAAAGGAGAGATTGGAGGAGAGCGAATGAGTTGAAATGGAAAGAGGAAGAAACGGAGAAGAGAAAGGTTTGAATGAGAATGGAAAGGAAGAGGGAGGATAGAAAAAAAGAGTGAACAGGGAAGAAATGAAGGAGAAAAAAAAAGAAAGAGAGAAAAGAAGAGAGGAAAGGAAAAAGGAGAAGAGAGTAGAATACGCAAAGGAAGAGAGTGAAGAGGGGATGGAGGAGGGGAAGAGGACTATGGAAGTAAAGAAAGGAAAGGAGTGGAGGAGGAGAGGAGAGGGAAGGTAAGGAAAGATGGAGTAGAATGAAGAAGGAAGAGGTGGCGGAAGAGAAGAGGGATCTGGAACGAGAAAAATTATAATCTTATGGGTTGCAGGTCGGAGAACGCCAATGAAGAAGAGGAAAAAAAAAAAAAAGGAAAATGAAGTAACGGGGGGGAAGAATAGCGAAGAGAAAAGATAAGATAAAGCAAATGAAAGATAGCGGTAGTAAAAAAGGGAACAAGGGAGATCCGAAAGTCTTGATGATGTAATCGATCTGAGGAAGAATGGAGGAAGATATGTGGAATAAAAGGAATTGTATAGATTGAGAAGGAATTAGATATATCTACAGGAAGGGGGTGCTACAAAAATGGTGAGTACATAATGATTGATTGTGATTGGTTCATTTTAATGTCACGAAATTCTCCTATCAGTAGGGACGGTGCCCTCACTGAAGACTTTTGTAGTGTGAAATTTAATAAACCATACCCTTGGTCCAACTCGCTGGCGGCGAGTTCGAATTGTAGATATGATGAATAATTATATCATGGTAGTTAATTGGTACATATAGTGATAAATGGTTATATTATTGTAGATACTAATGACAAATAACTATATCATAGTAAGGGCTTAATAGATATAATAACAAATAATTATGGTAGGTACTTGATAGATATGATAATCAATTATTACATTATGATATGAACTTAATGGATATGACAATAAGAAATTATACTGTTTTATAGATTCATGTGAAAAATGAATTATGAAGCTAGACGGGTTTTAAATATCTATGGAAAAAAGTGACTAGCATATGCTACACAAAAAGAGTAGATACTAAGTATAATGAATAATTATATATATAACATGATCAAATCATCACCTGTATAATTACCTCTTTATTTTTAAGACTGAAATATTCCCTGAATAGAATTATCGAGTGTGAACCAGAATGAAATAAATGATTCCTGATCATCATTTTCTGTTACTGAAAATGGGGTTTTCCTCGGCTGTTTGGGGGCAGCTCGCATAAAAACACGAATTTTTAAAACCATGGAAAGGGTTACTATAGGATTTGCGTAAAGCCCCGCGGAGGGGACGGATCATTGTCTCTCAGTTGAATGAAATCGACTGACGAAAGCATAGGTCATAAGATTCAATGAAAGAGTGGAAGTGAATGATCAAGAGAGAAGGAGACTTCTCTGTAAAACGACGCGTAAGGAACTGAAACTATAGATGATTTAAGCCAGAAAAGATGGTGATTCCATCATCACCAAATAAAAAGTGGGTGGGGTGGGGTGAGGCGTGGCGGGACCAGGAAGAAGAGAATGAAGTAAACGTAGGAAAGAAAAGTAGTGAGGAGTGAGTATAGAGTGAGAGGTTGGAAAAGGGAGTGTATGGATAGTAAAGTGAGAGTAGGGAAGGGGGAGTATAGAATGAAGACACGAAGGGAGTGTGGAGTGTGGAGTGAGGAGTATAGAGTTAAAAGTAAGGAGGAAAGAGTATGGAGTGAAAGCATGAATGGAGACAATGAAGTTACATAG
>NC_134784.1:80678544-80681044 GCF_046742065.1 Oratosquilla oratoria | reverse complement strand
GGAGTAAAAGAGGGAGGGAGTAGGAGCTAAGGAGGCAGGGAGTCGTTGAAGAAGTCAACAACGATGGCGAAGATGAAAAGGGAGTTTGAGGTGATGAGGAACGGAGGGAGGGTGGGGAGAGAGGGAGTTAGGGAGGGAGGTAGGTAGGAAGGAAGGAGTTAAGGAGGCAGGTAGTCAACAACGATGGCGAAGAAGAGAAGGGAGTTTGAGGTGAGGGAGGGAGTGGAAGAGAGGGAGTTAGGAAGAGAGGAAGGAAGGGAGAGAGGAAGAGAGGAGTTAAAGAGGCAGGGGGGGTCGTAAAAGAAGTCAACAACGATGGCAAAGAAGAGGAGTTTGAGGTGAGGGAGGGATGGAGGAAGGGAGTAAGGAAAGGAGAAGTTAAAGAGGCATTTAGTCGAAAAGAGGTCAACAACGATGTCGAATAAGAGAATGGGGTTTGAGGTAAGGGATGGTGGGAGGGAAGGAGGGAGGAAGGGAGGAAGGGAGGAAGGGAGGGAGGGAGGAAGGAAGGAAGGGAGGGATAGAAATGAAGAAGAATGAAGTTGCTGGAGAAGTAATAAATGAAATGGAAAGAAGGAATAGGGTTATTGGAGAAAGAAGGAAGAAGAGAGGGGATGAGGGAGAGAGAGAGAGAGAGAGAGAGAGAGAGAGAGAGAGAGAGAGAGAGAGAGAGAGAGAGAGAGAGAGACAGACAGACAGAGAGAGAGAGAGAGAGAGAGAGAGAGAGAGAGAGAGAGAGAGAGAGAGAGAGAGAGAGAGAGAGAGAGAGAGAGAGAGAGAGAGAGAGAGAGAGAGAGAGAGAGAGAGAGAGAGAGAGAGAGAGAGAGAGAGAGAGAGAGAGAGAAGAGAGAGAGAGAGAGAGAGAGAGAGAGAGAGAGAGAGAGAGAGAGAGAGAGAGAGAGAGAGAGAGAGAGAGAGAGAGAGAGAGAGAGGAGGGAGAGGAGCATCAGAGGTAAGGAGGTGGTGCAACCTCCTCCAAAGGAAAGACGCTTGAGGACGCCGACATCGAAGAAGAGGATCAGTAATGGGATGAGAAGATCGGAAGCTGTGAGAGGAGGAACCAGCTGCAGGAGAAGAGGAAAGGAGAGGAAAAAGAGCAGGAGGACGAATATAAAGTGGATATGGATAAAGGAGGGAGGATCAAGAAGAAAGAAGAGGAAGAGGAAGAGAACGAATATAAAGTGGATATGGATAAAGGAGGGAGGATCAAGAAGAAAGGAGAGGAAGAGGAGGAGAACGAATATAAAGTGGATATGGATAAAGGAGGGAGGATCAAGTGGAAAGGAGAGGAAAAAGAGGAGAACGAATATAAAGTGGATATGGATCAAGGAGAGAGAGTCAAGAAGAAAGAAGAGGAAGAGGAGGAGAACGAATATAAAGTGGATATAGATGAAGGAGGGAGGATCAAGAAGAAAGAAGAGGAAGAGGAGGAGAACAAATATGAAATGGATATGGATAAAGGAGGGAGGATCAAGAAGAAAGAAGAGGAAGAGGAGGAGAACGAATATAAAGTGGATATGGATAAAGGAGGGAGGGTCAAGAAGAAAGAAGAGGAAGAAGAGGAGAACGAATATAAAGTGGATATGGATAAAGGAGAGAGGATCAAGAAGAAAGAAGAGGAAGAGGAGGAGAACGAATATAACGTGGATATGGATAAAGGAGGGAGGATCAAGAAGAAAGAAGAGGAAGAGGAGGAGAACAAATATGAAATGGATATGGATAAAGGAGGGAGGATCAAGAAGAAAGAAGAGGAAGAGGAGGAGAACGAATATAAAGTGGATATGGATAAAGGAGGGAGGGTCAAGAAGAAAGAAGAGGAAGAGGAGGAGAACGAATATAAAGTGGATATGGATAAAGGAGAGAGGATCAAGAAGAAAGAAGAGGAAGAGGAGGAGAACGAATATAACGTGGATATGGATAAAGGAGGGAGGATCAAGAAGAAAGAAGAGGAAGAGGAGGAGAACGAATATAAAGTGGATATGGATAAAAGAGGGAGGATCAAGAAGAAAGAAGGAGTATATGAACGAATGCAAAGTGGATACGGATAAAGTAGTGAGGATGGAAAAGAAAGACAATGAAGAGGAGGAGTATAAGAAGGAATGGAAAATTAAGATAGATCAAGGAGGTAGGATAAAGAGGAAAGACGAGGAAGATGAGGAGAGGTAAGAGTAGGGATGGAAAGTGGAGATAGATGAATGAGTGAAGATGAAGAGGAAAGAAGAGAACATAAGAACATAAGAATGTAGAAGACTGCAAGAGACCATAAGGCCTACACTAGGCAGATCCGTAACCTAGGCAGCTCCGTAGAAGAAGAAGAGGAGTATAAGAAGGGATGGAAAGTGGAGATAGATAAAGGAGGGAGGATAAAGAGGAAAGAAGAGGAAGAGGAAGAAGAGAAGTTAGAGTAGTAATGGAAAGTGGGGAGGGATGAATGAGGGAAGGTAAAGAGGAAAGAGGAGGAAGAGGAGGAAGAGGAGGAAGAGGAGGAAGAGGAGGAGGA
>NC_134784.1:80671044-80673544 GCF_046742065.1 Oratosquilla oratoria | reverse complement strand
CCTCCATTCTGAAATCGGAAAAAGACACCTCCCGACTCCGTATATTAGAATCTCTTTACATTAAAGAGAAAAACCCTTCCCTCAACTCCCAAATCACTGATATGTACATTGTTCCTAGTCTATGAAACTTTAACTCGAGAAATTGTAAGGGAAGAAGACGAACACTGAGCGGCTTCGACAGGTTCGCAAAAGGGGTCCCAGGACAGTGCCTGAATCCCTATTGGCAAGTCTCGACCAATCACGTTTCAGTTTTTCTCCCAAGCTGCACCTACCCTCTTTATAAACTGTTAGCTAAGTTGGCTGTATCAGAACATGAAGATGACGTATATAGTTATAACAAAACTATTCCTTGCGTACAAGAACTCGTTATGTCCCTCGGGCAACTTTTATGGGAACCTTCTGCTCAACGTTCCATCGTCAGAGACGTAGAACTCCTCAACAAGAAAGTCGTGAACACAGAAGTCACGCACATACACACAAAATCATGCATACACACACACACATTTGCATATACGAAATCACCCACGCAAACTTTCGCGCGCGCGCACACACACACACACACACACACACACACACACACACACACACACACACACACACACACACACACACACACACACACACACACACACACACACACACACACACACACACACACGCACGCACACACACACACTTGCATACACGAGGTCACATATACACACACTCCCCTTTTAACGCCAACCTGGAAACCCAAGCCCACAAACAGCATTCAAACGTCTCGTGTCAAATATGTATATACGCGGAGACAGAGCTCAGCCGGAACAGACAGACAAAGAGAGAGACAGACAGACAGACACGACGCGAGTGTCTGTGACGGTAGAGCTCCTTCAAGTTACTCCCTCGGTCCTCCTCCATCGCTATCACCCCATCTCTTCTTCGTCTCTGTGTCCTCCTTCCCACTCCATTTCCTCCTCCACCTTCTCCTCCATTTTCTCCTTTACTTGCTCCTTCTTTCTCGTAACCTTTTCCTCTTCCTAATCCTGTAATTTTCTTATCCCCCTTCTATTTCCCCCCCTTCTCCTCCTCCTCTTCTTCTTCCTCCTCCTCCTCCTCTTCCTCCTTCTCCTCCTCCTCCTACTCCTCTCACTCCTCCTTCAGCTTCGACTTTACCTGCTTCTCCTCTTTGTCCTCCTGATATATTTTGTCCTCCTCATACTCTGCCTTTAGTTTTCCTCCTGCTCATTCCTCTCTTCCTTCATTTGCTCTCCTCCTCCTCCTCCCCCTCCTCCTCCTCCTCCTCCTCCTCCATCTTCCTTTCCATTTTTTTCAGCCTTTCCTTTCGTCAAACCTCATTTTTTTTTGGGTTCATATTTTGCCTTTTAATTTTTCAGTCCACCTTCCATATTTTATGCCTTTCCTTAACCACCTGTTTCTTATATTTTAATGTAAGATGGATTATAGAATTAATGAGACATGTAAAGGCTTCATGACCTACACCAAAATGGATTGAGTAGAACCTAAAAAATGTATTACCGTAGTGAAAAGGTTAACCAAGAATATGTCTGTTAGCTCTATTTGTTTATTTGTCTATCTGTTTATTTATTTGTTTTTGCATATTGGTGTATATATTTCTTATTCTTTCTGTTTTATTCGTTTACTTGTTATCGATTTATTTGTTGATTTGTTTAATTTTATTTATGTTTGTTTATTTTCATTGTTTTATTTACTTTATTTCACTCATTCTCATTATCTAATTATTTATTCATTTATCTTTTATTTACTTATCTCTTTTTTTATTAGTTTATTTACATATTTATTTATGTTTTTATTTCTACTATTACAACTTAAATTGCTGCATAAGTGTATTTGAAATTAAAAACATGACTCTTAATGTTATAATTTTTACTTACTGGTGTGTGATAAGGCTTTGTTAATTTAATTATAAGAAAAACTAAAAATAAGTAATTATTTTTACTGAAGTAGGTATGAGCAGTAAAAATAGGAGGATGTTGATTTCGGTTTGTGCATTTTATCTGAGAGTGTTGAAAAATAATGGATATCACTGTCACGTCCTGTAAATGAAGATAATCAGTGAGATAAAAGGTAACAAGAGTGTTGGTGGACGTACGAGGTACTGAAGTGAGCGACGTTTGTGTAAACAATAGCCTCTTAGATCTGCTGGGAGCTATTTTCAAACAAATATGACTAATTTTACGTGTGCCGTGGCAGACTGCACGTCAGATTCAAGAAAAAATGAGAGAAAGACAAACATGCAATGATATGTCCTCCACACTATCAATCTTTCTTATTTCTTATTTCAGTGGCAATGTTGTAGAAGACGGAGCATTACGCAACGCCTTTATTTAGAAAATTCTAAGGAATACAGAGAGTATTAAAAGATATACGGGCATGGAACAAGAGGATTTTTATGGTTTGTTTTATTTGATAAAAGAAAATGTGACTCACATACATTAGTGTCAAGAATGAGAATACACCGCCAGGCATTATCAAAGCATAT
>NC_134784.1:80663544-80666044 GCF_046742065.1 Oratosquilla oratoria | reverse complement strand
ACAATTTCTTGAGAATTGTCCCAATCAATGCAATGGTTGTAGTCTCTAATGTGAGCAAAAGTCTCACTTGATGATTGGCCAGTACGGACACTATTCTTGTGCTGGCTCAACTTAAATCTTAATTCCTTGCCAGTCTGACCAATGTAATAAGAACTGCAATTCTTGCAAAGAATATTGTAGACACAACCCGCCGAATTATCAGGCGATTTTTTTCATGAGAACTTCTTTGTATTGTTTTTATATACAACATTAACACTGAAAACCTTAAGGGCACGAGGAAGTTTCACCAAATTGGGATGAAAGGGAAGACCTTAAAGATTCTTTTTATTAAGGATTTTTGGTGAAGAGTCATCGTAGGACTTCCTGGCCTTGTATTGTTATCTAGCTATCACATGTTTCGGGTATTTCAAGTTTGATGCTATCCCATAAATCCTTTATATTTCTTCATCTAAAAATTCAGGACTACAAACTCTAAAAACTCTAAGTAATATGGAGGAAAAAACTAAGATCTTTGTATTAAGGTGAGCAGAATAATAGTAAACATATGACAGAACGTTAGTGGGTTTGTGAAAAACATCAAACTCGAAATACCTTTCTTTCCTGTGAATGGTAGCATCTAGAAAGGGTAATTTGTTGTCTTATTCTGTCTCAATTCTAAATTTCATATAAGGCACTAAATTGTTTAAATTAACTAAAAAGTTATCCAAGTTATGAACAAGTGGCCAAATGCATAGTATGCCATCGACATACCTGTACCAAATAACATTACGTGGAAGAATACAAGACAACAATTCCCTTTCAAAAAATTCCATATACAAGTTACTCAGTGGAGACAAGGGATTCCCTATAACCGTGCCAGGTTTTTGTACATAGAATTTTCCATCAAAACGAATTTGGAATCCACCACACAGAGTTTAATGAGGTAAGTAATGACATCAACTGGAAGCGGCAAAGAATGAAGCTTAAGTTCTTCTTCTAGGAAGGAAAGAAGGTCAGAAGCAGGAACACAGGTAAATAACGAATTAAAATCAGAGCTAACTTAAAATCAACAGACTGATCAAGATCGTTTAATTTACTAATTAAATATACATTATTCCTTATGTGGGAAGTGAAAATAGTCCCATTGAATGGGATAAAGATAGAAACAAGCTATTTGGATAATTTATATGAAACACAGCCAGTAGAACTGATAATTTAGGTCTCATTGGATGATCAGGCTTATGGGTTTTAGCTAATTACCTTTAGTAATTTCCTTTAGTATTGGCCATTAGTTACCCTGAAGGGTAATAAGACCACATACCAAGGTTGGGCGCTGCAGTGGTGTTAGTGTGCAGTTTGCAGTCCCTAAGCACCGAGAGGTCAGCAGGAAAAGTTGTACTTGTAGAGGTTTTCTATAGTAGACAATTCTTTCGCGATTTTACTTTAAAAAATTTCTATGGTTTTGGCACCAATGGTTTCTTGGCTCAGCTTGTTCCATGGTTCTGTAATTCTTGCAGGTATGAAGTTTTTTTTCTGTAGCTAGTTTGGTGTTGTAATTGTAGCTTTAAATTGTGACCTCTGGTCGCTGTACTAAGTGTTGGCTTGAACATTCCTCTTTCACAGCTGTTGCATTCCCTCCTGTAGTCTACCTGATCAATGTTCTTCATAATCTTGAAAGCTTGTACAAGGTCCGCTCTATGCCTTCTAAACTGGAGTGCTGGGAGTTAAGACTAGCAAGTCGCTCTGAGTAGGATAAGTGAGGCAGTCCTGTAACCAATCTTGTTGCCCATCTCTGTACTCTTTCATGTGCATCCTTGTCTCTTTTCATCTTTGGGGACCAAATTATCTAGGCATAATCCAGGTGAGGGCGAACTAGGCCTTTGTACAGGTGGAGGGAGGCAGTTTTGTCCACGGCCGTAAAAATGTGTTTGATTGCTCCAAGTACTCAATTAGCCTTGCTGACCTGTGCTTGAATATGGCTTGAGAATTGCAGCGGCTGATCTACCGTGACCCCCAGATCCCTTCCTTCCTCCACTGACATCAGCGTGTGTGGTGATCCATCAGATCCATTCACTGTATATTCATATAGTGAGTTGTTTGTTCCCAGATGCATAATCTTACATTTCTCTGGGTGAAACAGCATCTACATTTTCCGTGCCCATGACTCCAGTCTTACGAGATCTTCCAGGAGACTGCTGTTGTCGAGTACTTCTATTACTTGATAGATTTTTGTGTCATCTACAAACATGGATATATAGTTCTTGAGGAGATCGGGAACATCAGACACAAACATCGTGAAGAGGAGGGGGCCCAAGACGGAACCCTGAGGAACTCCACTGGTGACCCTGGACCAGCTAGAGAGAGAGTCATTGACCAGCACCCGCTGCTGTCTACCTGTGAGGAATCCCCTAACCCACGTTTGAATATTCCCCTTGATTCCAAGTGTGCTCAACTGTGCTAGTAGTCGTTCATGAGGTACTGTGTCGAAGGCTTTGGCATAATCTAGAAATATGATGTCGAC
>NC_134784.1:80623544-80626044 GCF_046742065.1 Oratosquilla oratoria | reverse complement strand
TCTTCTTCTTCTTCTTCTTCTTCTTCTTCTTCTCTTCTTCTTCTTCTTCTTTTCTTCTTCTTCTTCTTCTTCTTCTTCTTCTTTTTTTCTTCTTCTTCTTCTTTTCTTCTTCTTCTTTTCTTCTTCTTCTTCTTCTTCTCTTCTTCTTTTCTTCTTCTTGTTCTTGTTCTTCTTCTTCTTCTTCTTCTTCTTGTTATTTTCTTCTTCTTTTTCTTCTTCCTCGTCTTCTTCTTCTTCTTCTTCTTCTTCTTCTTCTTCTTCTTCTTCTTCTTCTTCTTCTTCTTCCAGTCCCTCTTTTGACTTTGCAGAAAGCTCACTCTCCCGTATCTCTTGTCTCCCTCTTCCCCCAAACCATTGGCTTGCCCTTGCCTTCTCCCCAGAACCCTCCCCCGTTCTTGCCTCAGGGTCTCCCGTAAACGTGTCTCCCGTAAACGCTGGCAGTCACTCGGGACGGGGGAAAGGCAGGAAAGGGGGAGACAGAAACAAGGAAGGGGAGAAGCTGGAGAGGAGGGAGGGGGGAGGTAGAATTGGGGGAGATGGGAGGTGGACTGGAGAGGGGAAGTAGAGGTAGATATGGGGAAGTAGAAAAGGGAGGCTGGAGAGGGAGGTAGGGGGGAGGTAGAAGTGGAGTAGGGGGGCACGTGGACTTGGAAAGGAAAAGTAGAGGTAGATATGTAGATGTAGATAGGAATGGGAGTATGCACGTGCCTTTGACTTGGCTAGCTCCTTTATAAGGAGGAAAAAGTTCTTAGTATATAGATGGATAGATAGATAGAAAGGGGTAGATGGAGACGAGCCAGAGGTATGTTGAGTTTTGGTCTGTATTATGTTAGTATGGAAGGGAGCAGTCTCCGGTTGCCTGTTGAAAATGAATTAAGATATAAAGATGCCTCCAGTTTTCTTGTTGTCCCTTCTTCAGTTCTAGTGCCGTGTTTTGTGCCTCTTTTTATTTATTTTTATCCTCTCCTGTCTTCCTATTCTTCCCTCTTTCTCGTCTCCAACTCCAATTATTTCTCCTCCTCCTACTCTGTTTATCCTCTATCTCTTCCTCCTCCTCCTACTCTTTCTCCTCCTCCTCTTTCACCTCCTCCTCTTCCTCCTCCTCTTCCTCCTCCTCCTCCTTTTCCCCTCTCATCTCAATCCCTGTCTTTCTTCCCTCCCATCTCTTCAAATCTTCTCCCATCCTACATCCTCTTGCCCCTTCTGCTTCTCCCCTCCACCTTTCCTTCAATTATAGCTAAATACACACACCTCCTTACTGTGGCGAAGTATTGCCCTCCTCATTTTGCGCCCTTGTACTGTACCAATCGTCCCTGAGACGTCAACTTCTACGGAAGCGTTGCTGCTGCTTGGCATTTGTTGTTTCTTGGTTTCAGTCGTGACGGTGCGCCTTAGTGTTTGCATGTATAACATATTTACATGTATGTAGGTATAAACACATGCACACACACATACACACACACACACACGCACACACACATACACACATACACACATACACACACACACACACACACACACACACACACACACACACACACACACACACACACACACACACACACACACACACACACACACACACACACACACACACACACACACACACACACACACACACACACACACACACACACACACACACACACACACACACACACACAAACACATATATATATATATATATATATGTATATATATATATATATATATATATATACTGTATATATACATATATATGTATATGTTTATGTATATGTATATATATACATGTATATGTATACTATAAACCCACTATCGGAGAAAAAATGACGGAAGTACAGGGAAACTGTATATTTCGACTACTATCTGTAGTCCTCTTCAGCAGAATGCTGAAGAAGACTACAGATAGTATTCGAAATATACAGTTTCCCTGTACTTCCGTAATTTTTTCTCCGATAGTGGGCTTATAGTGTACTTTTACATATGTGTTATAACATACCAATTTCCAATATATATATACATATATATATATATATATATATATATATATATATATGTATGAATGTATGTATGTGTACATGTATTTATATATATATATATGTATGCATGTATGTATGTATATATGTTTATATATATACATATATATATGTATGTATGTGTATAGATATACATATAAATATATATATATATATATATATATATACATATATATATATACACATGATGATTCCTGACTATGATATTTCTTTCTGTTATATTTTTACTTTGCATTACTTAACAGTATCTACAGCAAATTAAGTATTGATTGTTCAAAAACTGAAACTAAGTTAAAAAAAAAAATGAAAAGTTTGATTGATAACAGTCATTGGAACAAGCATGCCAACCCAGACTTTGTGATTAACCTATTTAATAGAGTTCTAAGCGGTAACGAAAAGACCGCACTTGGTTCCGGTTTGAAGTTCGCAACAACAAAACAAGGAATAGAAAATATAGAAATCACTAAATTTCTTTGTAATTT
>NC_134784.1:80611044-80616044 GCF_046742065.1 Oratosquilla oratoria | reverse complement strand
TGGACCCCCGTGACCCAGTAAGAGTCCACGGACCGGAAGTTGAGAACAACTGACTTAGGGTATAAGTGAAGAGAGCTCAAATATCTTGAAAAGTGAAATAAATGAGTAATAGATGAGGGTGGGATGGTATAGGGAGGCTGCATGACTCGGATGGCTACTTCCCTTTATGGGGGAGGAGGTCTTTTGTTACATAGATAAATAACGTACACGTGAGCCCGCTCTTGAATGCCCTCTCTACCGATCGAGACCCTCTAGACGCCTTAGTCCGTCCTTGGTTGAATAAAGCTTTCTCCTACATGTTATGTTATGATACATATTTATTGTCAAGGTCCTGAAGAGATCAAAAATCTCCTCCACTCCTCTCTTTCTTTACTTCTTCTCTCCTACCCTCCTTCCCGCCTCCTCTCTTTCCTTCTTTCCTTTTCTTCCTCCTTGCTTCCTCTCATACTTCCCTCCCCCTCCTACCTTCTTTCCCTCCTCTCCTCCTCCCCTCCCCTCCTTACATCCCTCCCTCCTTCCCTTTTTCCTTTCCTCCCTCCTTCCCTCCCCACCTCCTTTTCTCCTTCCTCTCCATCCCCTTTTCTGCCTAGTGTAGGCCTTATGGTCTCTTGCAGTCTCCTTCATTCTTATGTTCTTATGTTCTATACTTATCTTCCTCTTCTCCCATACTCCGCTACCCTTTTCCTCTCCCTTCCTTCCTTTTTCTTCCCTTCCCCCCATCCCTCCATCCCTCCATCCCTTCCTGCCCTCCTCCCCTCCTCTCTTCCTTCCCACGGGGTGGGGTGGGGGGTGGGGGGTGTATCATGTGACTCATCACCAGCAGATCATGACGCATCCCTCTTGTCATTTGTCACAATGGAATATCATGACGGATTGCTCACTGCAAAGATCATTTGGTCCGTGACTTATCCGGATGCAAGAATGATATCAATAATAGAATCAATGACTATAATTATTTATATAACTCACTCAACTCGAAATCCCACACCCACGCAATAGGAAGCGAGGAACTTTTGGTAGGGCAAAGCTTTGGCAGTTGCGACAAGCCGCTGGGTTTTTAGGCCGACGTTGGGTTACCTCCCCGCCTGGCCAGAGTTGTAGGGATCCAACGCCGCAAGCCCGTAGTGTGTCCCGTGACTCGAACTCACGAACACCTGTTCATGAGTTCGATACGGTACACCTGTTCATAAGTTCGACACGGTTCACCTGCTCATGAGTTCGACACGGTACACCTGTTCATGAGTTCGACACGGTACACCTGTTTATGAGTTCGACACGGTTCACCTGTTCATGAGTTCGACACGGTACACCTGTTCATGAGTTCGACACGGTTCACCTGCTCATGAGTTCGACACGGTACACCTGCTCATGAGTTCGACACGGTACACCTGTTCATGAGTTCGACACGGTACACCTGTTTATGAGTTCGACACGGTTCACCTGTTCATGAGTTCGACACGGTACACCTGTTCATGAGTTCGACACGGTACACCTGCTCATGAGTTCGACACGGCACACCTGCTCATGAGTTCGACACGGTACACCTGTTCATGAGTTCGACACTGTACACCTGTTCATGAGTTCGACACTGCACACCTGTTCATGAGTTCGACACGGTACACCTGCTCATGAGTTCGACACGGTACACCTGTTCATGAGTTCGACACGGTACACCTGCTCATGAGTTCGACACGGCACACCTGTTCATGAGTTCGACACGGTACACCTGTTCATAGTTCGACACGGTACACCTGTTCATAAGTTCGACACAGTACACCTGTTTATGAGTTCGACACGGTACACCTGTTCATGAGTTCGACACGGTATCCTTTGGGTTACTTCATGGCCCCTGTGTATATAACTAAAAACTTTGATTAAATCTGAGATTATTATTACTGATTTTACATCAAAGGTAAAGGTTCTCTTAAATCAGTAAAATTGCCTGACGACAGCTAGAATGTTTCAATAAATCCTTTAATGGGAAGCAAAGGATTAAGTTGAGTTTACACCCGAGGAATCAGTTTCAACCAAATGACAACCTTTATTAAAACTTTTTGTGGTCAAATCTTAGTGACTTTTTTTTTTACTAAGGATGAAGAATATATGTTAATATTTCATATAATCAGTATCATATCTATATTTCAAAAAATTATTCCACCTTGTAATGGGATAGCCAGCCTAGGAACGTACCAACCACCTTCTATATACACCCGAGGAATCGGTTTCAACCAAATGGTCTAATCTTAGTGATTTTTTTTACTAAGGATGAATATATGTAAATATTTCATATAATAGATATCATATCTATATTTCAAAAGCTTATTCCAACTTTTAAGGGGATAACCATGAAAGGAACTCACCCAACACCATCTATATGTCACTCTAAACCTTCAAAATAGTATATATGAATAAATGAATAAATAAATAGATAAATAAATAAATGAACAAATAAGTAGATAAATAAATAAATAGACAATAACAAATAAAAATAATAAATTAATAAGAATTTATAGATATATGAATAAATTAATTATTAGATAAAAAATAAACAAAAGGATAAATAAGTAAATAGACAGGTAAATGAATAAATGAATAAACAAAACAATTAACTGATTAATCAATTTATTAATAAAATGCATAACGACAGAAATAAATAACATTAAATAGATAAATAAACAATAAAAAACAAATATGAAAACAATAGACAAATAAGATAAATTCTGGAATGAGTTTGAGTCCTTCCGGTCAGAATAAAATTCCTTCGGGTTACCATCATGTAGGAAGGGTTACTTGTTAGATTTATGTCATTCGTAAAATATCGTGTGCAATTGGGAGCATAATAACGTGTTACAGCTTAGCTAGCGTGCAGCTGCGTGTATAATTTCTGATATCAGCTCATAGTTCCAGCGACAAATGAGAACACACAGACTCACAGTCGAACATTTCTTTCTTGCACGTGAACACGCGACAATGGCCAGGTAAACAATAAGCATACCACTGCGCGCTAGGCTGTACCAAGTTGATGTATCCCCTACTGAATACTGTACACCGAGCGAATACATACATTCACATGTATATACATATATACATAGGTATACATACATACATATATATATATATATATATATATATGATGTGTGTGTGTGTGTGTGTGTGTGTGTGTGTGTGTGTGTGTGTGTGTGTGTGTGTGTGTGTGTGTGTGTGTGTGTGTGTGTGTGTGTGTGTGTGTGTGTGTGTGTGCATGCATGTGTTTATATGTGAATGCATGGGCCCGCATGCGTCGATTGCCAAGTATACCATTGATGTGAACTGCTAACCCATCTAGTGTAAAACCAGGTTAATCATATTTCTCCTAACCTGAACAAAATAGATAAAGATCAACAACTTATGATAGTTTCTGTATGAAAAGAAAACAGAAAGAATCAACTCGGGGCAATCTCACGGGAAGGCGATATTTCTGAGCGGATAAGTGAGAACATGGACCATACGTCCCACTGTATCTTCCCAAGAGGCGAGTGGAATTATGTCTCGCAATGTACTGAGCTCCCTTTAGGAATCAGCTAGTCCCATATCTCGATGTATTTTGTTAGTATATATATATATATATATATATATATATATATATATATATATATATATCTATATGTATTTTTGTATGTATGAATGTATGTATGTATGTATGTATGTATATATGCATGTATTGTATTAGTAGAACCTAGCATATGTCAGCATGTGCGTTCGTTTTTTTTTTTTTTTTTTTTTTTTTACTTTGCAACGATGCATCTACCTGGACATGTTATACCATTTTGGATTCAAGGTGATACCTTGAGTTCAAAAATAATATTTGTGACAATACTGAATTAAATGAATGGAAACCCTGAATTGTCAGAATATGATTTTTCAAGAGACTAAATTTGGACTGACATATTTTTTTCTAAATACATGTATATTTTTTCTTTAACATCTGGCAACCTTGCCTAATGACTGAATATTTTTAATATTCTTGTTTTTTCGTATATTTCCTTTTTTCTATAAAATAAAATGTCCTGGGGACTGTCAAAACTAAATAAGTTATGAGGTTTAAAAAAAAGAATCTTAGATCAAATCAAATATACACAAGGCAAGATGAACTAAAGAAACAAGGCCTGCAGGACATAAAAAATGACAATTTGGCTGTAGCTAAAAAAAAAAAAAAAAAAAAAAAAAAAAAAAAAAAAAAACCTGGACAAACCGAGAAGAATGGGAGGACCATTTAGGACCATTTACCTCAGCTGCTGGAGTAGATGAGTATGTGGTAGACATTGACAACAACCAGTACACAAAGGTAGAACGCCTGTACCTGAAGGTTCGCTATGGACGAGACACATCCCTTTCCCTGCCAAAATAAAGCGACCTATTTCGCCTCACGAAAGACCACAAGAAGCTTCCAATCAACACCTATGCAGTGAACCTGAAACTCTATCTGAAGAACATTACCTCCAACGTAGAGGTGACAATGAAAGACTTTAATGAGACCATGGGCATAATCCTAGATCACTGACTATCTGTTGTTGTTGTTGTTGTTGTTGTTGTTGTTGTCGTTCCCTAGACTGTCTGTCCGAGCAGTCCCGTCTCCCCAAGGAATGCCATAGCCGAAACTGGGTTTTCCCACAAATCCTTTATAAAGCGTATGTTGTGTTGTTTGCGTGCATGATTGTGTATAATGCAGTCTTCCATTATGTGTTGTATGGTATGGGGTGAAGTGTTACATCCTGGGCAGCTGTTCACAATGCGGTCATCCAGCCTCTTCTGGTAGCTTAGAAGTGCTGGGTGGTGACCGCACCGCAGTCTGGCCAAGTGGACTTTGTCCTTTCGTGGGAGAGAGGATTCAGAAGGGTGGATATCAGGGGGTCTGGCATGCAGCAGTGTGTTGTCTTTCAGTGTGTTAATGGAGCGGTGAGTGATATGATTATGAATATGTTTCCGGAGGCTGGTATTTGGTGGTTGTGGAGGAAGAGAAG
>NC_134784.1:80601044-80603544 GCF_046742065.1 Oratosquilla oratoria | reverse complement strand
ATATATAAATATATATGTATGTATATATATATATATATATATATATATATATATATAGATAGATACATAGATACATATATCTTCTTCTTTTTTCAACCACAAGTCACTTTTAATTCATCGCCATCGCAGTCGAGACTGAAGAATCGCTCGATGGAGGCATTCGTTGGAAATTGAAACGTGGACGAGCCGAGGATTTGAATCCAGCTAACCCATAACAAAGTTACATTGACTTAAACCAATTTTCTATCATTGGTTTAAGTCACTGTAACTTTGTTACGGGTTAGCTGGGTTCGAATCCTCGGCTCGTCCACGTTTCAAAACTATTTTGAAATAGGTTTGAAAATAATATGAATTTAAGCTTAGGTTTGTATAAGTTAGATAATTTTATTATTAAAAAGATTGTAAATAATTCTTCTGGAATCGGGTAACATTGGACCTTTCCCAGTTCCTCTACCACCATGTACATATTGTGACCTTTGGTCATTTTTTGTATCCTTTGTACACTGATGATGTCTTCAATAGAAGAAAACGTTTGGTATTCATTTCTTTTATGTTCCAAGTGGTTTCTGCAAGTATTGTTGTCACGTGTGCTTAGTGATTTGTTTTGCATATATATGTATATATATACATATGTGTATATATATACATATATATATTTATATATATATATATTTATATATATATATATATATATATATATATATATATATATATATATATGTTGAGGTGTGAAGACAAAATGAGTGGTAGGGTGGTGAGTTTAAAAGCCATGAATCTATTGAAGTTTTATTTCTGACGTTTCGTCCAACCAGGATTTCTTCAGAGTATACACAAATAAGACAACGACAGCTTATATATTTGCACAGCTCACCCCGTTCCTCCCCGGTCAAGGTTGTTGCCATCTCGCTTTCGTCTTGCCTCGTGGATAATTAGGCTGCTTGCTACCCTCGCCAACTTGACAAAACCGTCCCGATGATTGCTACATGGGAGTGAGGTAATGTACGCTGCCTCAATTGTCCTCCTTTCCTTTTTGTCTAGTCCATTATGGAGCACCTCTGTTTTTTCCCAATCCCCCATGTGGCTAAAGTTGTCGATGTGTACCACTAATGAATTGGATGTCCGGTGGGCTTTGATGTCATTTTTATGTTCCATCGTCCGCGTGTAAATTCCTCTGCAAGTTTCGCCATAGTAACTAGCGGGGCAGCTTTTACGAGGAATTCTGTAAACTAAACAGTTATATTCGTCTTTAATTTTGGTGAGAAATAAAGTTAGAACCATGCTTTCCATGTGTCCAAACCATCCCAATACTCTTTCATCCACCCTATCTCCGAGCTTCCTTTCCACCCCGTTCTCCTCCTCACCTCCTCATTTTTCACTCTATCTAGCCTAGTAACCCCTATCATACTTCTCAGGCATTTCATATCAAACACATTCAAACTCCTTTTCTCTTTCTTATGTTCCATGTTTTTGCACCGTACAGTGCTGTCGGCACAATCACTCCTTCATATAACCTCCTCTTAGCATCCATTCCCAAATGTCTATTTCTCATTTCACTTTTTAATCCACCAAGGCATTTACTCGCTTCTCCCAATCTAAATTATACCTCCACCCCCACTCCTCCCTTTCCTGCCACATTCACACCCAAGTATCTAAAACTATCCACTTCCTCCAGTCTATCTCCCTTAATACTTACTTCCAGTCTACTGCCAATCTCTCCCGTTGTAAATCTCATCACCTTACTTTTGCCCACATTTATCTTCAGCTTCCTTCTTTCACACACCTCAAACTCTGTCACTAACTTCCTCAATCCCTCCTCTGATCTTCCTACAAGCGCAGTATCGTAAGCAAACAACAACTGGCTTATTCCCACCTTTCTCCATTTTCTTTAACCATCTCCAACCCCTGACCCAGTACCCTTGCATTCATCTCTCGCATTACCCCATCCATGTATAACTTGAACAGCCAGGGCGACATAACACATCCCTGACGAAGTCCCACCTTTACCTCAAACCATTCACTCTCTCCATTTCTAATCCTAACACAAGCTCTACTACTCTTGTAAAAACTTTTGACTGCTCTTAACAGCTTTCCTCCTATCCCATATATCTGCAATACCTCCCACCGTGTCTTCCTGTCCACCCTGTCGTAAGCCTTTTCCAGTTCCATAAAAGCCCCCCCCCAAAAAAACATCCTTACCTTTTCCTAAAGCTTTCTCACATATCTGCCTTAACACAAAAATCTGATCTGCGCAAGCTGTACCTGTCCTAAAACCACACAATTCCTCACCAATTACACCCTCTGTTCCTCTCCTAATCCTCCCAACTACACTCAACAAGCTTATACCTCTGAAAGTACTACACTCATATTTGTCCCCCTTTCCCTTGTAAAGTGTAATTATACAGGCACTCCTTCAGTCCTCCCGCACTCTACTCTCTCTTAAACAAATATTGAATAATCTCACTAGCCAGTCCACCACATCTGTACCTCCTTTTTTCAGACA
>NC_134784.1:80586044-80588544 GCF_046742065.1 Oratosquilla oratoria | reverse complement strand
AGAAAAGGGAGCGAATATGAAAGAAAGAAGAGTAGGAGGGATGGGATGGAGGGGGAAGACGAACATGACTGAGAGTGAAAGAGAAAGGACCCCCCCCCCCAAAAAAAAAGAAGAAAAAAAAAAGAGTGAAAAAGGAAGGAACAAAAAAATAAAAAAAGAAAGAAGAGTGAATGAGGAAGAAAAGAAAAAAAGAGTGAATGAGGAAAAAAAAAAAAAGAAGAGTGAATGAGGAAGGAACAAAAAAAAAAGAAAAAAAAAAAAGAAGAGTGAACGGGAAGAAAAGTAGAAACAGAAGGGACGGGGGAGACGGAGGGAGACACCGACACACATTCAAGACAAACATGACTGAAAGTGAATTAAAGTGAAAGTGAATGAAGTGAGGGTGACAAAAGGTTGTAATCATCTCGGGGGCATCGATCTAATAAAACTCACTTGATGAGATGTGAGCTCCGTCGTAACCTGCCTAGCACCGAAGGAAATAACAGATTGTGAAGGGGGTGAAGGGGGGGGAGAGGAAGGGGAGAAGGGGGGAGAAGAAAGGGGAGAAGGGGGAAGGGAGGAGAAAATATGGAGAATGGAGGAGAGAAAGGGGGAGAATGGGAGAGATAGAGGGAGTAGATAGGGATAGAAAGGAGAGAAATGAAAAGGAGGAAATTGAAAAAGGAAAAAGGGAGGCAGGAGGTTGTAGGAAGAAATACGAAACAGAGAGATTGAGAACTTCCTATATTACGGAAACCTTTTCTCTGGATATTGGAGATTTACGAATTTTAGAAACTGCCAAATAGAGAACTGACAACTTGTAAATAAACATAAAGGTATTTGCTGTGGCTTAAGCCCCATCGTTACGATGTTATTTTCTACAAGTTTCATTCAGGTGAAAAACTGATGATTTCATTCGGCTTAATCAAGTGACAACATCCGATCAGTTTCATTTTCTTTCGACCTGTGTCATTATTCTTGGTGTCATCAGACGACTTTAATCACTCGATGGAAGCCCCCACTCTCGTGTAGAGAAGAAATGATATATATATGAATATATATACATACATATATATATATATATATATATGAATATATATACATACATATATATATATATATGTATATATATATGTATATATATATACATATATATAAATATATATATATACATACAAATATATATATACATACTGTATATATATATATATATATATATATATATACATATGTATATATATATATATATATATTCAAATATATATATATACATATATATATATATATATATATATATATACATAAGGTCATCCCTCGTTCACCACGTCGAAGGTCTTTGAAGATATTATTCTCGTTAACGCATGGGGAGAGAGGGACGCGTGGTAGCCAATGGATAACGTGTCTAACTCATGAACAGATGGTCGTGAGTACGACTCCCAGGACCAGCTGCATGCTTCCTGCGTTGTTTCCCGTCAGCCATGGCCAGGTGGGGGATGCAAACCAAACGTAAACTTAAAAAAAAAAAAAAAAAAAAAAAAAGTGATATGGGCTTTACACGGATCTAATGGTTCGTCGAACGCGGTTCGACAGACACGTGTTTAAAGTGATGTGTGAACGTGTGAACGGGATATTTGGGGTTTAACCAACGTGTTCGACAACCAAATACCCCGTTCACACGTTCACACAACACTTTAAACACGTGTCTGTCGAACCGCGTTCGACAGACACGTGTAAACCCCCCTCTTCCTCGCCACAGAGTGTGAGTGGAATGTTGAGTTTGGTGAGTAATACTTAGGATATTCATTCAATTAATGAAAAGTTCCTTTATAGAAAGGAGATAGTGCTCCTCCCATACTCTCTTTTTTATATAAATTTTCCATGGCTGAATAAAATCATTTGTTAACAAGTAGTTCTTATGAATCAGCGGATCAAGTTAGCTAAATAAATGAGACTGAAGCATATCCTGGTATTATTATGATATTACAGATAAGAACATTTCTATTTCCGATTTAAATCGTGATGTAATTCACATGAGTTTCAGCCAGCCAATCAGCGAAAAGTGCATTTCTAGCGTAGATGAAACACGAGATAAAATGGAATTAGATAGCGAAATAGAATAGAAATGTAAGGAAACTAATATAAAACAAAACAAAATATAATCAAATAAGAAGTACGTGAAATAAAATGAAATGAATAGAAATTAGAATAAAATAAAATAGGAATTCTAAAGATTCTAAACCTGTAACAGAAATTAAAGGAAAATAAGATAAAAGAAATCAAAATGTAATCAAATAGATATAATCAAATAAGAGATTTTATTGTCTTCAGCGGCTTTACCTAACTGAAATCGAGAAGATGTCAAATATTCGGAACGAAGTGTCCTGATATATAGTAATTCCTGTGTTTCAGACATATCTTATTATTTGGATGATATTTATCTATACATATCTATCTATCCCTCTATCTATCTACCAAGGGCTTCTCCTTACAAGTTGAAAGGTAAGTCCCCCATCCACTCATT
>NC_134784.1:80576044-80581044 GCF_046742065.1 Oratosquilla oratoria | reverse complement strand
GGGAGTTTGCTCGGAGAAACTGTGGGCAAATGGCAACGGTGTGGGAGTTGAAATGATTGTGACCTACCGTGTGATATCTGATAACGATGATGATGATGATGAAGATGATATAATAAGTGTTGTGCATATATATACACTTACACACATAAATCAATATGCGTATACAATATATATATATATATATATATATATATATATATATATGTGTGTGCAAAGAAATCACAAAACACACGTGATAAACTATTTTTGCAGAAACCACCGGGAAATTGAAAAAACAGATACCGAACGTTTTCGTCTATTTAGACATTTTCAAAGGTACAAAAAAGCAATACAGAAAGAAACAATAAATACATAAGAAGACAAGGATACTCGGAGAGGTCCCATGTTACATTTTATCACACACAATTTTGTCAATAATGAAATTGTCCAATTTAAATAAGCCCAAACTCAAGTTCATGTTATTTCCAAAATTTCTTTTTATAAAACAAGATTCAATAATATTTCTTTCTATAATATTATTACAAGAAGTAATTATTTTAGAATTTCCCCAGTCAATATTATGACCATAATCTCTTTGGTGGACAAATAATCCACTGGACACTTTCCCCGTTCTAATACTATATTTATGTTGGCCTATTCTTTTTTCTAAGCCTTTGCCTGTTTGGCCTATATAAATAAAATCACAGTTTTTACATGGTATATTATAAATACATCCTTCTTTACTTCTTGGAGAATTTTTAATTAACAGACTCTTAATATTATTATTATTTTTGAATACGATCTGGATACCAAATTTTTCAAAAATGCAAGGAAGATGGATTAAATTTTTGTGGTACGGAATTGTTAACATATTTTTATAATTAAATGGTTTGACCTGCGACGTATTAAGAAAACATTTCCTAGCTTTGATTTTTGTTTTATCAATAAGATGTTTGGGATATTTTAAATTTTCTCCAATGTCATAGATGAATTGTATCTCTTGATCCAAGAACTCAGGTGAACAAACTCTATAAGCTCTCAGGAACATAGAAGAAAAAAATGACAACTTGGATTTTTGACTGTGATACGAGTAAAAATGAATGTACGAGAGGACATTGGTCGGCTTCCTGTAGTATTAGAACGGGGCAAGTGTCCAGTGGATTATTTGTCCACCAAAGAGATTATGGTCATAATATTGACTGGGGAAATTCTAAAATAATTACTTCTTGTAATAATATTATAGAAAGAAATATTATTGAATCTTGTTTTATAAAAAGAAATTTTGGAAATAACATGAACTTGAGTTTGGGTTTATTTAAATTGGACAATTTCATTATTGACAAAATTGTGTGTGATAAAATGTAACATGGGACCTCTCCGAGTATCCTTGTCTTCTTATGTATTTATTGTTTCTTTCTGTATTGCTTTTTTGTACCTTTGAAAATGTCTAAATAGACGAAAACGTTCGGTATCTGTTTTTTTCAATTTCCCGGTGGTTTCTGCAAATATATATATATATATATATATATATACATATATATATATATACATATATATAAAATATATATATATATATCGTATATGTATGTATGAATGTGTACGTATGTATATATATATATATATATAACTAAACAGAAATGTAGTAGCACATTTGTAAATTACACACTTTCCTGAAGAGGGCAACAGTTGATAGCTGAAATATAGGATTTTTCTTTATTCGAAGTTTATTCTTTCTCCGACTGTGGGTTCCTGTGTGTAATATATATATATATATGTATATGTATATATATATATATATATATTATACGTATATATATATACATATCGTATATGTATGTATGAATGTGTACGTATGTGTATATATATATATATATATATAGATATAGATATATATATATATTTATATATATATGTATATATATGCATGTACATATATATATATATATATATATATATATATATATATATATATATATATATATATATATATGTATATATACTCACACTCACTCTGTTGTCAGGCCGGAGGGCCCTTCACCGTTTTCACTATGCCTCTCCAGATGGTTCTATCCTCTGCCAATTCTTTCCAGTCCTCTCTTGGTGCCTCCCTCTCCACGTCCTTCTTTGCTCCATCCATTCATCTGTACTTGGGTCTCCCTACTGGTCTTCCTCCCTCTACTCCTCCTTCCATCATCTTTCTTGGTAGTCTGTCTGCCTCCATTTGTACGCCGTGTCCAGCCCACCTTGCTGTTCTTCCCCGTATTTCATCTTGAATGTGCGGTTGTCGGGTCTGATCTCTAATTTCCCTGTTATATCTTCTTCTGTATTTCCCCTCTTCTTCATCATATACTGGGCCGAGGATTCATCTCAGGATATTGTTTTAAAAAATTTCCAGTCTCTTCTCCTTTTCTTTTGTCAGTGTCCATGTCTCACATTCGTACAGGACTGTTGGTTTTATTACAATATTATATGCTCTTATCTTAGTCCTTCTGCTGTTGGTCCGACTCTTCATTACAGATGCCAAGGCATGGAAACATCTGTTTCCTACAGCTATTCGTTCGTTTATTTCTATGTCCAATTCATTTCTCTCACTGATAATGGATCCCAGGTATTTGAACTTATCCACTTTCTTCACCCTCAGTGATCCAACTTGTTATTCTCCTGGTGTATATTTCCCATTTCTACTTAGTTTCATAATTTCATTTTTCTGCTCATTGCATTTTAGGCCTATCTGTTCTGCTGTTCTCTGGAATACTGTAAAGATCTCGTTAATTTCCTCCACAGTCTCGGCCACCACATCCACATTATTGGCATAAGCGAGGTGGATTATCTGACCATTGGGTAACTTAGCTCCCCCTGGATGGTTGGTAATCTACCTGACTGCTTTCTCCAGTGCAAGGTTAAATAGTAAAGGTGACAGCATACATCCCTGCCTAAGGTCACAGTGTATATTTAAACTTTCTGTATCTTCCCTTCCAACTCCTACTGTATATCTGCTTCCTATGTAGCACGTTTTAATGAGGGATATTAATTTAGCTGGAATATTCAGTTCAGCCATTATGTGCCATATTGATGGTCTGTGCACACTATCATATACTTGTTTGAAATCTACAAATAGCTGGTATAGGGTCTTATGATATTCGTAATATTTCCCCATTAGTTGGCGGACTGTGTGAATATGATACGTAGTTGATTTGTTTCGCCTAAATCCACACTGATATTCCACCAACTCCTGTTTTTTGTATGGTTTAAGTCGCTTCATTACAATTCTTGTGTATACTTTGTATAACATACATAATAGGCTTATATCTATATAATTGGCCCACTCTAGTTTGCTTCCTTTCTTATCAATTGGCATAATAATCCCCTTTTGTCATTTTGTTGGTAATTTTTCTTTATTCCATATATCTTTTGTTAATTTATAAATCTCTTTTTCCAGCACATTCCCCCCCATTTTTTAGTAGTTCTGCTGGTATTTCATCGCAGCCTGGAGCTTTTCCATTTTTTAAATCCTTTATGATCATCTATATATATATATATATATATATATATATATATATATATATATATATATATATATATATGTATGTATACATATAAATATACATATACATACATACATACATATATATATATATATATATATATATATATATATATACATATTTATGTATATACATATACTGTATACACACACACACGCATATATATATATATATATATATATATATATATATGTATGTATGTATATGCACCACTATCATCATCATCATCATCATCATCATCATCATCATCATCATCATCATCATCATCATCATCATCATCATCATCATCATCATCATCATCATCATCATCATCATCATCATCATCATCATCATCATCATCATCATCATCATCATCATCATCATCATCATCATCATCATCATCATCATCATCATCATCATCATCATCATCATCATCATCATCATCATCATCATCATCATCATCATCATCATCATCATCATCATCATCATCATCATCATCATCATCATCATTGTCATCATCATGTACACATCATCATCATCAACATTATTGTCATCATCATGTCCACATAAGAGATGTAGCCATAACAAAACTGTATATAGATTTACGCATATATAATTGAAGAATGGACACATATAATACCATGAGAAAATGTATATGCATCACAGCCAATAGAGGTCTCAATCCATCGAAGTACGTCTCAAAAGAGGAAGAAGAAGAAAAAAAAATATTCATGTGGACAAATCGAAGAGATCTTTGGAGAGAGAGAGAGAGAGAGAGAGAGAGAGAGAGAGAGAGAGAGAGAGAGAGAGAGAGAAGAGAGTAGGAAGAGGCAGGCAGGCAGGCACCTCGGCTCGGGGGCGCTCTGGGAGACGGGCAGTGAGAGAAGAAACTGAAAGAAAGCAAAAACAGAACGTGAAACGCAAATCAGAACCCCTCGAGTTTCGCGGATGACGCCAATCAATAACCACCGTCGCCGCCGCCGCCTCCGCTCTGTGCTTTCCCTCCGTCACTTTCTCTTTCCCTCCCTCCTCTACCCCTTCTCCCTCCCTCACCTACTCCCTTCTCTCCCTTTTCTCCCTCTTCTCCCTCTTCTCCCTCCAGTTCCTTACCCCCAAGTCCTCTTCCTTTTCCTCACTCCCTCGTCGTCCTCCTCTTCCACGTTCCCATACCCTTCCTTCCTCCTTCCTCCTTCCCTCCTTCTCTCTCTTATCTTCCTATTATCCTTCCAATTCCTCACTCTCTCTTTCCTTCCTCTTCCTCACTCTCATCTCTCTCTTTTGCCCTCCCTCCTCCTCCCCCTTATCATCCCTCCCTCCCTCCCTAATTCCTTCCCTTTCTCTTTCCCTCACTCCCTCATTCCCTTCTCTCCCTCATCTCCTTCCAGTTGCTTACTCTCTCATTTTCCTACTCTTCCTCCCTTTCTCTCTCCCTCACCCTCTTTCCCTTTCTCATTCTTTCCCTCCCTCTTTCATTCCTTCCTTCCCTTCTCTCCCAAT
>NC_134784.1:80556044-80568544 GCF_046742065.1 Oratosquilla oratoria | reverse complement strand
TAGAGGAGGAGGAGGAGGAGGAAAAATAAGCAGGGGATGGGTTGGAGAAAGAGGAGGAGGAAGAGGAGGAGGAAGAGGAGGAGGAAGAAGAGGTACATAAGACGGAACATGAAAAATAGGAGATGACAAAAAGGAGAAAGAAAGCGAGAGGAAGAAGAAGACGGAAAAAGGGGAGAGCGAAGAGGCTTAGAGCAAGAGGAGGTGCAACAGGAAGAAGGAAATTATGAATAGAAGGAAATTAAGGGAAGTAAGAACTAGACTAGCGAGAGAAGAATGGGAGCAAACGAGATGGGAGAAGAAGAAAAGTAGAAGAAAAATGTCTTGAAGAAAACTGAAGAAAAAGAAAAGAACGCACGAAGCCATTGGGAGCCATAAGAAATAAGATAAAGAAGAGGAGGAGGAGGAGGAAGAGGAAGAGACGCAGGAGGAGGAGGAGGAGGAGGAGGAGGAGGAAGAGGAGGAGGAGGAGGTGGTGGAGGAAGAGGAGGGGGTGAGGTGGAGGAGGACAGAGGATCGATAAGGCCAATAAAGTCTTCCTGGGAACGACACGGCAGGTCCTTGTGTCAGCCTTTTGCGTCACCCTGTTCCTCACCCCTCACACTCGATGTCACCCTTACTGCTACTGACCTCACCCTTAATACCGGTCTTCCTTCGGCTCGCTCCCTTCACTTCACCCTATCACCCTGATCTTAGCCTCGTATTGAAAGAAGACCTCACCCTTGGAAGCAGAATATATTTCACCCTGAATATTAACCTTAATACCAAGCTTTATTCTTCATCTCATCCTGTTATGTTTCTGTTTATAGATGAATACCACGTGAATAAAGAACCTCACCCTAATCAATACAAAATTTCCGCCTTCAACTTCGCCCTTACAACTTGTAATCATATTCACCTTAACTTCTTTACTAGCACCCTAAAGGTCACCCTGAAATGACTCCCAGCCCAGAAGAAGCCCTCACCCTATGCACCATAGGGTATTACACCTTCAATAGGACCCTAAGCTGTTTTGAAAGAGATTCACCCTGATCTTCAAGTAAACAAGTCTTAATACCAGCCTGTTGTGTGTATACGAAGGAAGTCATTCTTTCTTGAAACTTACACATTTCACCGAGAAGAGGTCTCATGCTATAGAATTCCTTCTGAGGCCGACCTTTGTTGTCTTGTGTGTGTGTGTGTGTGTGTGTGTGTGTGTGTGTGTATTCACTTGGTCTTTGGATCACGTGTTGGACTCGTGATCGACAGCTATTTCCCTCCTGGAAGAGAGCTCAGAGCTCGTAGGTCCGATCTATGGGTAATGCAACCTTGCACACACACACACCCCCAACTCCCCGCCCACGAGAGTTGGAGTAACACCCCTCAGCGCTGCGATACTGATATTATTTCAGCCCCGGGCTAGGATCGAACCCGGACCTCCGTAGTGGCAGGCCAGAGCTCTAACCACAGCGCCATGAGAGGTGTGTGTGTGTGTGTGTGTGTGTGTGTGTGTGTGTGTGTGTGTGCGTGTCTGTGTGTGTGTATGTGTGTGTATACATACATATATACATATACATATATATATATACATATACATATATATATATATATATATATATATATATATATATATATATACATACATATATGTATGTGTATATAAGTATGTATGTATGCATGTATATATTATTTCTTTTTCTTTTCCTTTTTACTTCAATTAGAAACCCACAGCCCCACAGCAGCTAGCAACGGTCCTCACAACCTCCCCGGAGTCTCTTATAGAAAAAACGTTGGTCTGATGTTTGTTTTCGTTGTATTAATGTGGGACTGGACTTTTGACACCGGCTTATAGTAAACTAATAGGAGAAGGCCGGTAATCAATGGTGGCCAGTTCTCTTTTATGCGAGAAGACGAAAGTAAAATAATAAAGATTGATGGAGACCTTTGTCATCCCATGCACCTCCAGGTAGGGGGAGATGCTTCTTTCCGACGTCTATCTTGCAGGACCACCGGTACCCGTATTTGGCCCTATTTACATATATAAAGCATTCTCATGTTCCCCGGAACGAGTCTCGAAACGGCCGTATTGATTATTTGAAAGACTTCACCGTTGCGAGTACTTTATTCCATGATACATGTATAGAAGTGTTTGTAACAACATAATTATACAGCAAACGAAAAGGGTTTAGAGTACTCACATATACTGGAGTGTTTGCGACTGTGGACATAGCACTGGGAAGGAAATGGAGAACACATTAATTCATGGGAAGCAACTGGGGCAATCAAGATTATTTAAATCTATAGCTTAAAACTGGGGCAGTCAAGATTATTTAAAGCTATAGCTTAAAACTGGGGTTACATAGATAGGTGTAGAGAGGAGATCGAGGTCGTTTTGGTGTGTGTACGTGTATATGGGTATGTGGATGTGGGTGTGTTTGTGTGTAGGTGGTTGTGTTTTTTATAGAGGACATTGAAGACACTGAAGGTGCTCTGTCGTCTGCTGGATAAAGATGAAAGCTGTTGAAGATGGATTGTCTTTGGAGCGTGCGTTGTGTGAAGAAAAGCCACCATGGTTTTGGCATAAAAAAGAAATAGGTGAGGAACCTTACCCCAAGAGGCGCGTAGCTGGGTCTGAATCCGTCATTTTTGCACTATGTTCTTCTTAGAGGGTCTAACAACGGTTCGTCAATCGCGGTTCGACAGACACGTGTTTAAAGTGATGTGTGAACGTGTGAACGGGGTATTTGGGGTTTAACCAACGTGTTCGACAACCAAATACCCCGTTCACACGTTCACACATCACTTTAAACACGTGTCTGTCGAACCGCGTTCGACGACCGTGTAAACCCCCTCTTAAACTGTAGGGATAGGTAACCGTCACTGCTGGGCATCGGAGAGAAGTGCGGGATTCGAACCCACAACTAAGCCAATGCGAGACCAGTATGCTTCAGATTATGCTACCAGCTTACACTTTTCTAAGGAAAGATAGAAAAAAAAAAACAAGCACATGATAATATCACTTAATATCCTTTTAGGAATCTAGGGTATATTTGCGTTCGGGTAAGTTTCCGTTAGATGATCCTTTTTTTTAACTTTATCTACAGTTGCGGACATTTGTACCTGATACAGCTTTGCATGGAATGGTTTGTACAGAGTCCCCAACACAAACACGTGCATAAATCGCTCCGCAAATCAGAGGATGCAAACATTTTCTTGTCCCATTTTTCTTTTTGTAACCACGTTCTTACTTGTCGGTCCCTCCAGCAAGGCAGATCGAGATAGGACCAGAGTTGGTAGAATCTATTTCTGAGACAAATATATACACAGAATGAAATAGAATGTATGAAAATAGATGGTATTTATATGGACCCGTTGGTGCTCAAACGATGAAATGTTCATTTTATATCATTCCACTAAATCTGTTACATCTAAGGAATAAGATATCATGAAGATTAAGTACATTGTGGAATATGTAGAAACATCAATATTCCAACAATTTGAGTATAAAAATCTGTAGTTCTGTCTCTCCCCATCCTATGAAATCCTACAAATTCATTCCCTCACCCCCGAAGGTGATTTCCTCCTCCCCCCTTCTTGAGACCCCCTTGACCCCCATCCAAATCCTGATATTGATAGTCACCACTCCATCCCTTTCGCTTCTATAAAGGAGTCCCATATATCCTCCCTAATTCTATATGCGTCTGTCCTTAATGTGTCCTCTCCCCCGCGCAAGGGGTAAACGAGTTTTTGATGTCTCGCAATTCCCGACCTTGAATGATTTAATAAACTGCGTTTAATTCCGTGCCTGAGCTCGTGCACATTTATTCTTGATGCCAGTCACACACACGTACACACGCACATACGTTCATGTGCGGGTGCACACACGCATGTACGCATGCACAGAATAAAATTATCTGGAGTTAGATGAAATGCCGCATTTCATATTAGAAGCAAACGCCAGGGAGTGCGTTCCTTCGCTCATATGCGGGCGCCAGTTCCTACGATCTCTCTGAGCAAGGCCTCATGGGGACACCCTTCCTACTAAAAACGATTATCAACATGTTTGATCAACTTGCCACATGATGCCCATACGGCCGCAGTTGAAGTTCACGAATTATGCTGAAGGTAGCTGGCCTAGACTGTTTCGTAATGGATTTCGCTGTATTGTTTCATACTTTTTTTCAAATCAAAGAATAAATAATTCATTCTTTGATACAAGCAAAATAAAAAATCTCCAGTATAGTGTTGCATGCGTCTTTAAAGTAAAAATAAATAATAATGAAAAATAGTATATATTCTGGGGTATTAGCTGCATGTTGTTATCTATATGGGGCGCCATATAGGGTCTATATGGGGAGCCCCTACGGACCAGAGACACACATCATTTAATCTGTGACAGAGGAGGACTCTGCTCACAGAGAAATTATAAAACTTTTATTATACTGCTACTGTCCCTCCGTTATGCTGTCCCCCAACCCCTTGTTGCTGTCCTGTACCATTTCTCTAAATTTAATTTCTTTGTTTCGCCTACCCTGTGGTGGAGGAAAAGAATGCTGTCACCAAGTATTCCCACTTGGATCGTAAGAGGCGAGAAAAACGAACCAGGCATCCTTCTCCCTGTAGCCCCACAGGGGACATTCCTTAAAAAGGTAAAGGCATAAGAGGGTCTACTAGCACCCTAAGGTTTGAGTCTTTTAATGTGCGTGGATGTGGTACAGATGAGAGTAAAAGGGAAGAGATAGGTAGTATGTTTGTGAGAAGAAAGATGGATGTATTGGCTTTGAGTGAATCTAAGTTGAGAGAGAAGGGCGAGTGTGAGTTTGGGAGGTTCTCGGGAGTGAAGAGAGGGCGAGGGAGAGAAGGGGTGGCTATACTAGTGAAGTGAGGAGAGAAGTAAACGTATAGTGGAGTGCAAGGAGGTTTCTTCAAGGATAATGTGGGTGAAGATGAAACTTGGAAATGAGATGTGGGTTTTTGTTAGTGCATATGGGCCTGGCAGTGAGAAGAGTGTAGAAGAAAGGGAGGCTTTTTAGATAGATTTAAATGAGTGCATAGAGGGATTAGGGAGGAACATGAATGTAGTAGTATTGGGAGACCTTAATGCTAGGGTAGGAAATGAACCAATTGACGGAGTGATTGGGAAATGTGGAGTTCCAGGAAGGAGTCGTAGTGGAGAGCTGATGGTGGAGATGTGTCTAGAAAGAGAATTGATGATAGCAAATACAGTGTTTTGGAAGAAAGTCAAGCATAAGTACACATGGGAGAGGGTGGTGGATGGAATGGTGGTAGATAGAGCGTTAATGGACTATGTAGTGGTAGATAGGAGTATAGTGGAAAGAGTTAAGGATGTACATGTGCTAAGGGGAGAGAGTGGGGGAATATCAGATCATTTTTTTATGTAAGGTAAGTTGAGAGTGGAGGATAGATGGAGAAAGAGGAAAAGGACAAAAGGTAGGGAGGTTCTTAGAGTGAACTCTTTAAATGAAAAGGAAAAAGGAGAAGGAGTACAAGAAGCTGAGAGAGGAGTGGGAGGGAGTGAAGGATAGAGTAGAGCTAGGAGTGGAGGAGGAATGAGGATGGTTCAAGGAAGGAGTCACAAGGTGTGCAAAGATGGTGTGTGGAACAAGAAGGACGGGAGGAAATAGAAGGAATGGTAGTGAGTGGTGGAATGAGGAAACAAAGAAAGTTGTAGAAGAGAAGAGGCGAGCTTTCACAGATTGATTACAAAATAGGACGAGGGAGTCATATGAGAAGTACAAAGAAAAGAAAAGAGAAGTAAAGCACAAAATAAAGGAGGCAAAGAGGAGAGCAGATGTGAAATGGAGTAAGAGTATGACAGAAAATGTTGAAAGTAATAAAAAGATGTTTTGGAAAGAAATTAAGAGAGGAAGAGGAGGCGAATTAAGTAGAGAAGAAAAGGTAAAAGGTACAGATGGAGAGATGATAATGGAAGAGAAGGCAGTAAGGGGAAGGTGGACAGAGTATTTTAGGGAGTTGCTAAATGTGGAGGAGGATAGGGAGGGAAAGATAGTTGCAGTGGGAAGTACTAAGAAAATGAGAGTGATGAGTGAGGAAAATAGAGGAGAAATAAAGAAGGTTGAAGTGATGGGAGTTGTTAAGATGATGAAAGCAGGTAAGGCACCTGGTCTGGATGGATGCCATACAGAATGTCTAAAAAAAGGGAGGTACAGTGATGGTGGACTGGCTGGTATAGTTATTCAATGTTTGCTGGAGAGAAGGTAGAGTGCCGGAGGACTGGAGGAGTGCCTGTATAGTTCCACTTTATAAGAGAAAATGGGACAAGTATGAGTGTAGTAGTTTCAGAGGGATTAGTTTGTTAAGTGTAGTTGGGAAGGCTTATGGGAGGATCTTGACTGATGGATTAACAGAGGAACAGAGGGAGTAATTGGCGAGAAACAGTGTGGATTTAAGACCGGTAGATGTTGCGTAGATCAGATCTTTGTGGTAAGACAGATATGTGAGAAAGCTTTAGGGAAAGGTAAGGATGTACTTTGGGCTTTTATGTATCTGGAAAAGGCTTATGATAGGGTAGACAGGAAGGCACTGTTGGAGATATTGCAGATATACGGGACAGGAGGAAAGCTTGTAGGAGCTGTCAAGAGTTTTAGGAGAGTAGTAGAGCATGTGTCAGTATTAGAAATGGTGAGAGTGAGTGGGTCGAGGTAAAAGTGGGACTTCGTCAGGGATGTGTTATGTCGTCCTGGCTGTTCAACTTATACATGGATGGGGTGGTGAGAGAGGTAAATGGAAGGGTGGTGGCTCAAGGATTGGAGATGTTTAAAGAAAATGGAGAAAAATGGGAGGTGAGCCAGCTGTGTTTGCGGACGACACTGCGCTTGTAGCAGGATCAGTGGAGGGATTGAGGAAGTTTGTGACAGAGTTTAGCTGAAGATAAATGTGGGTAAAAGTAAAGTGATGAGATGTACAAGGGGAGAAAGTGGCAGCAGACTGGAAGTGAACATTGAGGGAGAGAGACTGGAGGAAGTGGATAGTTTTAGATACTTGGGTGCGAATGTGGCAGGAAAGGGAGGAGTGGAGGTGGAGGTAGAATGTAGACTGATAGAAGCGAGTAAATGCCTTGGTGGATTAAAAAGTGAAATGGGGAATAGACATTTGGAAATGGATGCTAAGAGGATATTGTATGAAGGAGTGATTGTGCCAAGAGCACTGTATGGGACAGAAACATAGGACATAAGAGAGGAAGAGAGAAGGAGTTTGAATGTGTTTGTGATAAGGTGCCTGAGAAGTATGATAGGGGTTACTAGGCTGGATAGAGTGAGAAATGAGGAGGTGAGGAGGAGAACGAGGATGGTAAGGAAGTTGAGAGATAGGGTGGATCAAAGAGTATTGGGATGGTTTGGACACATGGAAAGAATGAATGAAGAAAGACTAGTAAAAGAGGTATGAAAGGTAGATGTGGAGGGAGTGAACATGAGGGGGCGACCTAGGATGAGATGGATGGATGAGGTGAAAGGGTCTTTGAGGAAGAGGGAAATGTCTGTTGAGGAAGGACGGGAGAGGACAGAAGACAGAGGTGAGTGGAGAATGGTTGTGTATGGATGATGTTGTGATGCATGAGGTGGAATGGGTGGGGGGATGGGGGTTGAGGTAGTATATGCGAGAAAAATTTGACGCAACCCGAAGGGATTTCTCCCCGTCTTCTCCTTTTCTGCATGAGGGGACGGAGAGAGGGAATCGCCGATTTAATGAAGCAGCCTTGCTGTGGATGTACTGTATCTTGCGACACTGCCTCTGACCCAGGGCAATGGACAAGATACAGGGATGACCCGTCATCCAGGAGGTGCCAAGATAAGAGGGAGGGTAGAGGTTGAGAGGAGTGGAGTGTATTAGGAATGGAATGGGTGGGAATGGTTTTTATGCCTTATTCTTTTTGGCTACCTCCTTTGTAAGGGGGGAAAAGTCTTTGGTATATGTATGTATGTATATGTATATTCTGGTTGAAACTACAGAATTTCTTTGACATTTTTGTAAGATTTTTATCTCGACTTAAACCTTGAAAATTCTTTTATATTTTTGTTAAAAGTTTATCTTAATTTTAATTATAATCTTAATTTTAATTTTATGAACAAAGCTTATCAAACTTGTATAATTTTTGTTACTGTCACCAGTCAATTTTATTTAGATGAGAGAAGCTCTCATCTCCATCTCCATCCAACCAGCCGTTTAAGGGTTCATAGCTGATTATGATACAGTTTTATGTCCCGAACTCCCCCTATCAGGAGGCTAGGACGGTGCTCCTTACAGAGGACTTTGTAGCGTGAAATTAAATAAACCATGCCCTTGGTCCAACTCGCTGGCGGCAGGTTTGAACTGTTGTCACCTCGACCTACCCCGCAAGTAGCGACGCTCTAACCCGCTCGGCCAGCAGTTCTTGCTAACTTCGATTAAATTCGCCATAGCGATCTCCCAGGTCCTTTTTCGGAAGTGGATTATCTATATACAGTAGCATTCTAGGCAATACTCCCAATATAACATTAGACAACAATATTTACCGACAAGGCAAACAAATACTCTTATCGGTATTTTTTTCGATGTAGAATTAATCACTGCACCTCCCTGTTTGTTCACTTCTTCATCTCTTCTAAGGCTTGGTATCAGTCCGTGTATTTTCTTCTTGTATATGTTCCCACTGCGTTCAGAACACCCCCTACCTTCTTGGACGCCTTATAATGACATTGTCCTGGTTGACGACAAGTGGTTTAATTCACGCCAGAGGAGATCCATCAGTTGAAGGGGCTCAGGAGTCTTGTTGGTGGCTATTTGTCCTCAAACATGCGTCATCATTTGTGGGATTATGACCTGCGGACCTCCTCGCTTCATGTACGCTTGGGTTTTGCCTCTCCTTGAAGAACTGGAGACGAATCTCCACTCAAAGAGGAATACTTGTCACTAATGGTGAGGCCATTTGTCCGCAAAGAAGCGTCACCATTTGTGGGATTATGACCTGCGGACCTCCTCGCTTTATGTACGCTTAGGTTTTGCCTCTCCTTGAAGAACTGGAGACAAATCTCCACTCAAAGAGGAATACTTGTCACTTATGGTGGTGGCCATTTGTCCTCAAAGAAGCGTCATTATTTGTGGGATTATGACCAGCGGACCTCCTCGCTTCATGTACGCTTGGGTTTTGCCTCTCCTTGAAGAATTGGAAACGAATCTCCACTCAAAGAGGAATACTTGTCACTTATGGTGGTGGCCATTTGTCCTCAGAGAAGCGTCAACATTTGTGGGATTATGACCAGCGGACCTCCTTGCTTCATGTACGCTTGGGTTTTGCCTCTCCTTGAAGAACTGGAGACGAATCTTCACCCAAAGAGGAGTACTTGTCACTTATGGTGGTGGCCATTTGTCTTTAGAGAAGCGTCACCATTTGTGGGATTATGACCAGCGGGCCTCCTCGCTTCATGTACGCTTGGGTTTTGCCACTCCTTGAAGAACTGGAGACAAATCTTCACTCAAAGAGGAATACTTGTCACTTATGGTGGTGGCCATTTGTCCTCAGAAAAGCGTCACCATTTGTGGGATTATGACCGGCGTACCTCCTCGCTTCATGCACACTTGGGTTCTGCCTCTCCTTGAAGAATTGGAAACGAATCTCCACTCAAAGAGGAATACTTGTCACTTATGGTGGTGGCCATTTGTCCTCAGAAAAGCGTCACCATTTGTGGGATTATGACCGGCGTACATCCTCGCTTCATGCACACTTGGGTTCTGCCTCTTCTTGAAGAATTGGAGACGAATCTCCACTTAAAGGGGAGTACTTGTCACTTATGGTGGTGGCCATTTGTCCTCAGAGAAGCGTCACCATTTGTGGGATTATGACCGGCGTACCTCCTCGCTTCATGCACACTTGGGTTCTGCCTCTCCTTGAAGAATTGGAAACGAATCTCCACTCAAAGAGGAATACTTGTCATAAACCAAAAACAATCAAAAGGGGTTTATCGGAGCTGAATAGAATTGCCTAGCAATATTCAAAAATGGCCCTCTGTAGGAAAGATTATTTATCTATTTATTAGTTAATTTATTTATTCATTTATCTATTAATTTGTTTTCAATACCGATCAGGTGACAGTGATCTTCATTACGTTTCCCGTTGTATCCTGAATGATCGAACAACCGTCACAGGCAACAGCAACAGTAGTAACAACAGGAACAATGGAACAACAGCGCCACCATCATCACTACTAGCTTCTTCTTTTTGTCCCTCCTCTTTTATATATACCTCTCCTGCTTCTCTTTCTACTTTATCTTCTACTTTTCTCCTGTTTCTTCCCTTTTTCTCTTTTTTATTCTTTTTCTTTGTCTTCTATTTTATCCTCTTCTGCTACTTCTGTCTTTTTTTTCTTTCTTTATTTTTCATAATTTTCTTCCTCTTTGTTTCTGTCCATCCCCTTATTTACTTATTCATTTATTTATTTATTTATTTATTAATTTATTTATTTATTTATTTATTTATTTATTTATTTATTTATTTATTTATTTATTTATTTATTTATTTATTTATTTATTTATTTATTTATTTATTTATTTATTTATTTATTCATTTATTTATTAATTTATTTATTTATTGTTATTCATTTTATTATTGTTTTTTTTTTCTCTTCTTTTTTTTACCTCTTCCTGTAGGAGGCCCTGATGGTGTCATTTTGAAACTCTCCCTCCATGTTTGCAGCGGTACTTTCATTTACCTCCTCGCCAGTCCTTGATCATCTGAAGGCTTTATTTACTTCATTCTCTTTATGCGTAAAGTTAGAATGAACCTTCATAACATATGGGTTACTTGGATATTTCATTTGTTTTAACCTGTTTCCTTTGTCGCATGTCACATCTTGGTGGGAATTCCTTTGTTTGTTTCTATATTCTCTCTCTCTCTCTCTCTCTCTCTCTCTCTCTCTCTCTCTCTCTCTCTCTCTCTCTCTCTCTCTCTCTCTCTCTCTCTCTCTCTCTCTCTCTCTCCGTCTCTCTCCCTCTCTTTCTTTCTCTGCCTCTGTCTTTCTCTCTGTCTCTCTGTCTCTCTCTCTCTCTCTCTCTCTCTCTCTCTCTCTCTCTCTCTCTCTCTCTCTCTCTCTCTCTCTCTCTCTCTCTCTCTCTCTCTCTGTTAGTTCCACTGCCACGAGCACTTTCAGTAATTCCTCAGTCACTTACAATTTTTTCACTTCTTTTTTCTCTTGTACGTTATTCATCTGTAAGCCCCATGTCACTTCCTTCACTTAAGTTCGTTTCCACCATATCTTCTGTAACAAGTTAGTAATGTTTCTGGATGGGGTAATCAAACTGGACTTAAATCTTCTTGATTTTCTTCTTCACTAATTCTCTACAACGTTATTGTCTTAGGTACACCAGAGGACTCTCACCTGGGATCCTTGTACACCCACCAAGCCAAGTCTGCTTCGACGTCACTATTTAATTCATCCAATAACTTTGAACGTTACAAATAAGTGCCACCCTTTAAGGGCGTAACTTTACCTCCGTGCACCAGTGATTTCTCTCCTCCTCCACCGTTTTCTCCACTGAGAAAGGCTGTTAAACTGTCTGAAGCAATATTGATTACGCAAGCAATTCTGTCACAAGCGGAAAGTGGCTTAGTGTTTACATTTCGTCACATCAGCACCTCTATCGATACCCTAGCTTATGTTTACAAATATTGGACGGTAAGCGAGAATATGCTACTCTACAACTTCCTCTCGGCCATTGTTTCAAAACATCTAAATCATAAAATTGAATTCCTTTCCACCTACCTCTCTATCTACCTAAATGTCTACCTCAGTCTACCGGCCTCTTACACTCTCTCTCTCTCTCTCTCTCTCTCTCTCTCTCTCTCTCTCTCTCTCTCTCTCTCTCTCTCTCTCTCTCTCTCTCTCTCTCTCTCTGTCTCGCTCTGTCTCTGTCCCTCTTTCTCTCTCTCTATCTATCAATCTCTCCATCTCTGTCTTTCTCTCTCTTTGTCTCTGTTTCTTTCTTCCTCTCTCCCAATATCTCTCTTTCTGTCTACTTGTCCTATCTGTATTTCTATCTGTCTCTGTCTCTGCCTGTCTTTCTCTGTTTTTGTTTCCATCAGATACTCCTTTCTTCCTGTACAACATATACTTCGTCAGTTCAAGGAGGCTAAACTCGATCTCAATTCTTATTTTATCCCTCAGGACTCTGTGTCTCCTTAGTGTTGTAAATTTGCACTCCTTCATGTCTTTGCATGCTGCATGCATTCCACGTATATACATCTGTATTTGTTCGTGTTTATATTCTGTAAGTGATATTATATCAGCTCGGAGGTATTTCGTTTCGGTATCTGAATACACACTGCCTATCCAAGTGACTCCAGCTCGGGTATCCTGTTTGGTTATGTCTCTCGTATGGTACCTTCTCCTCTTATATCGCATGTATCCTCGTTATAAGATTTCGTCTTATATTCCGTCTGGTTATCTTCTGTTTTCGGATTTTTGCATTTCTTTGTTTCATTTATCTATGTGTATTTTCTTTGTATATTT
>NC_134784.1:80548544-80551044 GCF_046742065.1 Oratosquilla oratoria | reverse complement strand
CTTCATCTGTCTCTCTCTCTCTCTCTCCCACTTTCTCTCTCTCTCTCTCTCTCTCTCTCTCTCTCTCTCTCTCTCTCTCTCTCTCTCTCTCTCTCTCTCTCTCTCTCTCTCTCTCTCTCTCTCTCTAGGCAGTTATCATTCATTATCATCTTGGCCTTTTATGATAGTTTCCAGTGTAAAAAAATACCTTTAAGCGGATGCATGAAGGCATACATGAGAAAAAGTTTAGAAGATCTAAGAGCGAATATCTCCATTAATGATTTGTTCATTTTAACTTGGCAGAAATTTATTAGGTACATATATCTTATTCCTTATTGAAATAACAATCTCGACCAATTAGATTTGCACATTAACTAAAAGAAAAAAAATAAAGTCTGGAAAGTTGATATTCGGTCATATATAAAGATTCAATTAGATATGAGAATTTACAGACCACCTATCTGGCAACATTAGTGAAAGAAATCTTCACCAGCTTAAGATAAATGGGGTCAAGCAAAGACTACGTTGATGTCCGAAGGCAGCACGCTAGTCCCTGGGCCACCTTATCTCCCTCTAAGAAACGCTGAGGATAAGGAAGAAGAAGGAAATGAAGAAGTGAAGCAAAGAAATAAGATTTGGATACGATTGATTAGGAAAGTTATGGTGGAAGAGAAGAAAGGTGTAAGAAAGATGAGGAGAAATAGAGATGGGGTGAGAGTTCAGGTAAGATGATCAGAGAGGGAAAGACAGATGCCAGAAAGATACAAAAATAAAGAAAAGTAAAAATAGAAAGCAGAGACGGACACACACACACACACACACACACACACACACACACACACACACACACACACACACACACACACACACACACACACACACACACACACACACCACTCTCATGGCGCTGTGGTTAGAGCTCTGGCCTGCCACTACGGAGGTCCGGGTTCGACTCTCGCCCGGGGCTGAAATAATATCAGTATCGCAGCGCTGAGGGGTGTTACTCCAACTCTCGTGGGCGGGGAGTTGGGGGTGTGTGTGTGTGCAAGGTCATAGCATTACCCATAGATCGGACCTACGAGCTCTGAGCTATCTTCCAGGAGGGAAATAGCTATCGATCACGAGTTCAACACGTGATCCAAAGACCAAGTGAATACACACACACACACACACACACACACACACACACACACACACACACACACACACACACACACACACACACACACACACACACACACACACACACACACACACACACACACACAGAAAGAGAGAGATCGAGAGAAATCGTATTTATTTGGTATACCCTTCTTCTAGAAATGTGACAAGACATACACGTACACTGTTGAAAATTACCTCCTCCAGGAATGACCCAAGCTCTCCGAAGGTCATCCAAAGGACCTCATCCTCGGTCTGATTCGGTATTGAGGTCGCCACACAGATCTGGTCGTTTCGGATTAGATTGGATTGTGTGTGTCGGCGGGACAAACCAAAATCAATACATACAGATCTAATCTGGTCGGATCCGATTAGATCTGTCCGGCAGCCTTAAGACCAGATCGTACCATGGATGGGGTGTTAGGGGTGTCTCTAGAATAACAGGAAATATATTTTTTTTTCTAAGTTTAATATACTTTTTTTTTAAGAGTGAGAAGTGACTTCCAGTTTGAAAGGTTTGCGATAAAAGAAAATAGAAGAATATTAGTGTAAATAAAGAAAAAATGTAAAGTATAGAAAGGAAAACAGAATGGAAAACAAGGAATAAAAGTAAAACATCGCTTGGAGAAGAAGTCAATGAGGCGAAAAGAGTTTTAGTAACAAACGAATGAAGAGGAATCAAGGAGAACTGAACGAATGCGTTTGGTAATTAGGAATAGAATAGGATGAAGGAAAGATAAGAGAGAGAGACAGACAGAGAGTGAAAGAGAGAGATAGATAGATAGAAAGATAGAGAGACAGAGAGATAGAGAGAGAGTATGTTGTTTATGTAATACATCACGAGAAGGGGGCTCGATAAACTGGACAGGAGAGACAGAGATAGAGTGAGAGATATATAGAGATATACATAGACAGTGATAGAGAGAGAGAGAGAGAGAGAGAGAGAGAGAGAGAGAGAGAGAGAGAGAGAGAGAGAGAGAGAATATGTAGACTATGTAAAGTTCATTGATAAGAGAATTAAGACATACACGTAATATATTGCAGGAGTGGGGCAAGGAGGAAAGAAGCGATAAACGACTGGAAGAAGAAATAAAGTGAGAAAATGCAGTTGAATCTTTCAGAGAATTCGAATCCTTTGAAAAAGATCCAATCGTCCGAGGATTCGATCTCTGTGAGGCTTTGAATCCTCGCTCCATGATCGTAATGGATCACGTGAGAGGAAAGACGGGGTATATACATCTTTGTTCTGTTTGTCGTCAGACAATTTTATTCAGTAGGAACACCAGTAGGATTTATTCACATGAGAGATGGACCCAAAGCACTTGTTCAAATAGGTGCCAACACTTTATCAATTTATTCA
>NC_134784.1:80533544-80536044 GCF_046742065.1 Oratosquilla oratoria | reverse complement strand
AAGATCAAGGGCTATACAATAGGTCATGCCTCTGTAACTCATCATTCAAATTTGGTTGTTCTACAAATCACTGCACTTGCATGGAAAAATATATATATTGATATTATTTAAACGTCTTGTCTTTTTGTTTGGTATCCTTTATGAAATGAATGAAAATAGAATTTTATACGAAGGAATAATTGTGCTTACAAAGCAGACTTGGAATTTATGAGAGCCGGAAAGGAACAGACTGAATCTAGTTGAGATAATGTTCTTAAGAAACATATGTGTTTCAAGAATGATCGCGTGGCAAAATAAGAAGCATCGAAGAGTAGTATGAAGAACAGCTAACAAATTGAGCGGAAAGTTAACTAGAGCAAGCCTGAATAAAAACATAAGAATGGAGGAGACTGTAAGGGTCCATAAGGACTACACTAGTCAGTTCCATGTCTCTTACCACCTGTAATCCCTATCCAAAAAGTTATTCAAACTTTAGTTGCTTCAGTGCTCACTACATGGTTACTAATTTTATTACATTCGTTAACCATATTGTTGGTAAAACAAGATAGAAAACCTTGTAAGACCTAGATGAATAGGGTAAAAGAGCGTTTGGATACTCTTAGTATATTAGTAGAGCAGGGAAGAACAAATGCATAAGATAGAAATGTTTGTAGAAAGATAATGTATGGAGAACTCGGGTCAATGGGAAATTCCCGGACGCTGTACTGTGTATCAGTGGATGGTGAAGGAAGGGACTACTTAGTACGCACATTGATAACAACAACAAGAGATTCTGTCCTTAGAGAATCATAAGAAATTGTAAAGAAGAGAGGAGGATAACAGAACGGAGGGATGTCAGGAATTCGAATGTGGTCAGCATCCTTTTCTGAGTGAAGACAATTTGAACGAAAAAAAAAATCTTTGTGAATTAATATATATTTGTCATGGAGAAATATATTTTTAGATTCGCTGTTCGATTATATTCCGTTAATTTCTACAACCATTCTCTTGCCGGACGGCAAATGTCTTCGAGTTTTTTTTCCCTTCACCTCCACACCATCTCCCTCCATTCTTCTCTACGTATCTAAGTTTTTCTTGTCTCCTCCTGCAAACTTCTCCATACGTGGTCCTTCTTTTGCGGTTTTCTACTCAGATTCATTTCCTTCTTTTCTAACTATTAATCTATTTCATTTCTTCTTCCCATCTTCCTTCTGTACCTTCTCTTCCTCCATTACCTCCTCTTCCTCCTCCTCTTACACCACCATTTCCTGCCCTTTCTCCTTCTCATTCGCATTCTCTTCCTTCTCCTCCTTCGACTTCTCCTACTCCTTCTCTTCCTCTCCACCCTTCACCTTCTCATTCGCAAATTCCTCCTTCGCCTCCTCTTCCTCCTTCTCCTCTTCCTCCTTCTCTCCCTCTCTTCCTTTTTATCCTATCCCCTTTTTCTTCTTCCTTTCTCTCCTCCCCTCCTAACCTTTTCCTCTTCTTCTTCCTTCACTTCCTCCTCTTACTCTTCCACCTCCTCTTTCTCCTCTCCTTAATTCTCTCCTTTTCTTCCTCTCCTCCTAACCTTTTCCTCCTCATCTTCCTCCTCCTCCTCTTCCTCTTCCTCCTCCTCTTCCTCCTCTCCTTAACTCTCCTCTTCTTCCTCTCCTCCTAACCTTTTCCTCTTCATTTCCTCCTCATCCTTATCCTCTTCCTCCTTTCCCCTGACTTACCTCCTTGTTATGTGTCACTATTTGGGGAATTGTGAGCTACTTTCCTTTCTCACTCACGTCTATATCTCCCTCAAATTTTTGTACACAAAACTATTTCTTTTCCTGTGGGCCTAGTATCTTGATATAAATGTATTTGCTACTTAGTTATCTCTCTGTTTATCTCTCTACGTACATCATTTACTTACACGGTACTTGCTTGATATTCATAATCCCTTTTCCCTCCTCCCTCCCTCCTCCCTCCCTCCTCCCTCCCTCCTCCCTCCCTCCTCCCTCCCTCCTCCCTCCCTCCTCCCTCCCTCCTCCTTCCCTCCTCCCTTCTCTCTCCCTCCCTCCTCCCTTCCCCCTCCTCCCTCCCTTCTACCTTATTCTTCCCTCTCTGCTCCCTCTCTATCTCCCTCCCTCACTCAATCACTTCCTCCCTCTCTTCCTTTATCCACTATCGTGTTATCTTCACACGTGTATTTATACACATGTAATCTACGTTTTTTCTTCTTCTTCTTCTTCTTCCTCCTCTCCATGATTCATTACGCTTTCGTAATATTTGGTTCTTCGGTTCTTAGCCCTTTAGTCCAGAATCGTCCATACAATGCTGCTGGACTCTCCACTCCCTTCCCCTCCTCCTCCTCCCCTTCTCTCTCCTTTCCCTGGAGCTTCTGCAAGAGTGTTCCAGTTTTGCTAAAGAGCGCTGTGCCTTGTTCACAGATTAACTAAGAATACGGCTTCTTCTCCTCCTTCCACTCATTCCCCTCTCTCTCCTACCCTTCCTCCTCTTCCTCCTTCTCCTCCTCCTCCTCCTCCTCCTC
>NC_134784.1:80526044-80528544 GCF_046742065.1 Oratosquilla oratoria | reverse complement strand
CTGTTATTGATCCAAGCATTTTACCTATAGCTGATGTCAAAATGATTGACCTGTAGTTGTAAATAGACGATTTATCTCCGTTTTTGAAAATAGGAACAACTTTTGCCTGCCCCCAAGCAAAAGGCACAAAACCAGTGTCTACCGACTTATCAAATATTTCTGTAACACTCTCGGAAAAAAGAAATCGTTTCGATTTGGGGATCTTGTAGTTTTAAGTTTTTCAATATATTTGAGTACTTTTATCTTTTTTTTATTTTCTGGCGTAAAGTCCTCTTTTCGTTTCGATCTCATATTTCAACGTATCATCCATTTGGGAGTATTACTTTTCTTTTCCGTATTGACCTGATGGGAATAGATTTTTTTTTGTTTATTTAGAATGAAAACTGTTAGATTACTGCATATTTCATCCACATCGCTGACCACGTTGTTGACCTCTATCTTGTAAGTGATCTGACTCAAGGTACGCATATTACCTACCGTGACTCGGCACCTGACTGCGCTAACGACGTTCAGACTGATCGTGTATCTTAACTCGTCACAGCCACCTGGGTTGGTCTCGTAAGTGACCAATTGTATTAAATATTTCCTCATCTTATCAAAATTGTCTCTCCCGAAGTCCGGTACTAGAACGTTATTAGTACTGTTTAATTCTTCCTATATGATATTAAATCTTATTTCTTGATGATCGCTAGAACCTATGCTAACTTCAACTTTTACGTTTTTTACTAGGTACTCATTATTATTTAAAAGCAAGTCCAGAGTATTCTCTTTCCTCGTATGATCAGCAATCATTTGTTTTAGAAAATTATCCTGCACCACATATAAAAAAAAATTGCTCTTCCAATCTCCTACTAAATTTCCTTGTCCAATGTTTCTATGATTAAAATCTCCCATGATTACAACGTTTTTGTACTGGAACGCCCTGCGAATTTCATGAATCAGGGGATCCTTCTGCTCAATGCTGAGGTTCGGTCTATAAAGAACACTAACCATAAGATTCTTATTCTTGCCTATAATCTCCACCCAAATAGATTCCATATTATCCTTTTCCTTAATTGAATGTATATATATATATATATATATATATATATATATATATATATATATATATATATATATTATATATATATATATGTATGTATATATATACATATATAATGTACATATGTATACATATATACATATACATATACATATATATGTATATATATATATATATATATATATATATACATATATAATATACATATGTATACATATATACACATATATATATACATATATATATATATATATATATATATAAAGAAAGAGAGATCGAGACTGACAGAGAGAGAGAGAGAGAGAGAGAGAGAGGTAAGGAAAAGTGAAATCTAGTGAAATAGGATTCATGATAATCCGGAAGGTTGTTGGTATCGCAGTGAATGTCAATTGTTTATCAGATGAGGTTGCTTGGATATTAATGAACATCTGTAAAAGGTACACTAATTTTTTTCTGGTTTATGCACCAACTTCAGAGCTCAGTCAATGAAATTGAGTTATTGTATGATGATTTATGTTAGGTAACGAACGACAAAAGTAAACAGCGACTTTAATGCTAATGTGGGGAAGAAGATAGGAGATAAGTCATACATTGGAAAGTTTGAAGTAGGTTAGAGAAATGACAGAGGCGAGATGTTGGTAAAATTTACACAGAACTACAACGTGAGAATAATGAAGACTTTCTTCCAAAAGCGTGTAGGTCGTAAATGGACCTCGAGATGTCCAAATGTATCATCAGAGAACCAAATTTACTTTCTATTAGGAGATGAGAGCAAGAGCGTTAGCAATGTTACGGTCATAAGTAAAGTAATTATAGGTAGTGGCCATAGAATGGTAAGTTGCATGGCTAACTTCAATTTCAGAGTCGAAAGAAGGATAACAAAAAAAAAATTCATTAGGAATTAAAAACAGATTCGAAGCTCTAAGACATAATAAGGACACAGTCTTTGGTATGAATATGAATTTATTAAATATCAATAGGGAACCGGCAGATAGTGTAGGATTAGAAAAAACATTAGAAAAAATACTCCAAAGTTACATACGATCTAATCAAAAGAAGAAGAAATATACATATGTAGGAGAGACGAAGTAGAGAGAGTAGAATGAAACAAGCTTATCATCAAAAGGCAGAGATTAGAGAAAAGTAAGAGAAACATGAATGAAATATCGGAAATCATTAGGAAAGGTAAAAGTATTAAAGGAGCCGAGTGCAGACTAACTTTAGGGAGGCAGCAAAATATATCTTTAAATATAAAATGCAGAGACAGAATGATAAAAAAGAGTAGAATAATTCATCCAAGTGTTTTAGTCATCAAAGGCCGCTGTTGAATCAGTAAATGTGTCTTCAGACGCTAGTAGTGTACCAGAAGTTACAAAGGAAGAAATAGAGTTTGCTCTAAAAAAAAAAAAAAAAAAAAAAAAAAAAAGGAAAATCAATTGGGCAAGATCAATAGATCTT
>NC_134784.1:80508544-80516044 GCF_046742065.1 Oratosquilla oratoria | reverse complement strand
ATTTGATTCAGTTTGAAGGTTTCATTCATCTAACTCTCTGCCTAAGTATGAAAACCCTAATATCCAGTTACCCACACTGATTCTGGTAAAGAGTAGTTGTTTTTAATCACTTCTGTGGTGTTGAAATGGTTTTGATTAACCGGTTCAACCCAATGAAACGTATAAATACCAAGGCCACAATCTAAATCATATGGCCGGATCAGAGTAGGCACCGGTGTCACGTCTAATAAGCACTCCCGTGAATTTGAATCCGCGGTCATTTTTATGCATAAAATTTATATTCCCCAGTCATTATCGTACATGTCATTTACACTCCCCCCTCCCCAGTGTATATTAAATCCCCCACTCATATCCCACCCCACCTGGCTTATCATTTTAGAGATGAAAGGTCGTCTGTCCACCACCCCGGCCCCAATCCTAACCCACGCGGTTCGACAGACACGTGTTTAGAGTGATGTGTGAACGTGTGAACGGGGTATTTGGGGTTTAACCAACGTGTTCGACAACCAAATACCCCGTTCACACGTTCACACATCACTTTAAACACGTGTCTGTCGAACCGCGTTCGACGAGGCGTTAGACTGTGCAAACCCCCTCTAACGAGGTAAAGCTCATCCATCGCAGTGCTTGATAGCCGAAGCTGGTTTACTCCCACCGATTCACCCCGTAACGATATTCACTACCTCCCCACATTTCCCTCTTCCGCTTCTTCATATCAACGGAACAGTGAAATCATATGAAAATTTCGTTTTGTCTTATGCCAGATTGTATTTTTCTTCAGGTGTGATCCATCCCAAAGGCATCATGTGACTGATACTTTTTCTGGTTGCGTGAAAACATGGGTCAAAGCTGAAATCCTGTAGCACACTTGTAGCGTAATAGGAACCGTGCTAGACACGCATTTCCTAAGTTGTGAGTTCAAGTCCCGCACTCCTCCCCTATTCCCAGCACTGTCCGTTACCTGCCCCAACATTCCAAGTGTATAAAGCAAAGGCGACGGTTTTGACCGAAGCTACGGGCCTCCTGGCGTAAACTCCTCATCTTTGTACCTGTCCTTATGTCCCGACAAAGACTATGCTCATCTTCGAACTGTCTCAAAGAAAACCGAAGAACTGCTCTCCACTTCTTACATCCCATTCTATTGTCCGGATTGTGTTGATGTTGAGGGCATGTCAAGAGAATTGCTGAAGTACAACTCTGTACTCAAACAACCCGAAAGCAAATTACAAGGTTCCTGTCTGTTTTTGGCAATGTTGGTTGCTTATTTGTATTAATATAAACCTGTTAACCTCTTAAATCACGAGGTTTTTTCTAAGATTTCATTCTGACAAACACCAGATGTTGTTGATTTTAGAGGGACACAACTGGGCTCTGAATTTAGTTGATAAATTCTTTAGTCGCGTTTTTGTAGGCCACATTTCTTAGGCTAAGGACATCATCATCCACATCATCTTCTTCGCCTTCCTCCTCTCCTCCTACTCCTCCCTTTCCTCATCTTCCTCCTCTTCCTCTTTCTCCTTGTCATCCTTCTACTCTCCTCGTACTCCTCCTACTCATTTTCCTCTTCCTCTTCTTCCTCCCACTCCTCTTTCTCTTCCTCTTCTTACCCTTTTTCCTTTCCCTCCTCTTCCTCCTCCTCCTTCACCTACTCTTCCTCATTTTTCCTCTCTTCATCCTCCTCTCCTATCTGTTCCATCTCCTCTTGCTCTCCCTCCTCCTCCTCCTCCTCCTCCTCCTCCCCCTCCTGAATATGACATTTCCATCTCCACACAGTTGATCTTGGGACATCTTTTAAGAGTTGATGAATCAGCTTTTTGTTTCTGTGTCTTATTGAAGGCTCCATTCAGGGGCCCTTTCTTCTTTAATAGGACCTCAAAGCTTTCGGAGAATCGGATTCCGCCGAAACAGTGCGGAGAGTCTTTGGCCCCATCTTCGTCTTCGTCGTCCATTCTCTGTTTATCTCTCCCGTTCCGTAGTGTTGGGGGACTCCCGAAGAGTTTCTGTAAGTTTTTGGGGGGATTTATGAATGCGGGTTGCGCTTCTAAGTTACTTTCCGCGCTCAATGATAATAGGATCTCCCCCCCACCCCACGTTTTTTCTTTTTTATTTCAGGTCTTTTCGTTTATGTATGGATGTACATGCATACTTGCATGCACACGCACGCACGTACACATCTCCAAATACACACTCCCTTGCAAACATGTTCGCCCATGTTCGTGTGCACACATACGCACACACATTCACACACACACACACACACACACACACACACACACACACACACACACACACACACACACACACACACACACACACACACACACACACACACACACACACACACACACACACACACACACACACACACACACACACACACACACACACACACACACACACACACACACACACATATTTATATATACATACATATATATATATATATATATATATATATATATATATATATATATATATATATATATATATATATGTGTGTGTGTGTGTGTATGTGGGTGTGGGTGTACATACATGCATGCGTACATACATGCATAAATACATACATACATACATACATACATACATACATACATACATACATACATACATACATACATACATACATGCGTACATACATACATACATACATACATACATACATACATACATACATACATACATACATACATACATACATACATACATACATACATACATACATACATACATACATACATCTACTATGATATAGTAGTAGCCTCTGTCTGTCTGTCTGTCTGTTCACGAACTACTAGGGTTTTGGAGATAGACCCCCATAACCATATATATTCTGATCACTATCACTCCAGGTACTTGGATAACTATCGTATTAAAGAAAGTATATATTTTGGATAGGGTTAAGTGTTAGGTTAGGAATTATTCACGAACTCCTTCTAGTTTTTTGCAGATAGATCCCTATAATCATATATATTCTGAAACCTTTTAACTCAAGGTACTTGGATAACTATCTTTCTCTGTCTGTCTGTTTGTTTGTTTGTTTGTTTGTTTGTTTGTTTGTTTGTTTGTGTGTTTGTTTGTTTGTTTGTTTGTTTGTTTGTTTGTTTGTTTGTTCATGAACTCCTCACAGGGTTTTGAAGATAGACCCCCATAACAACTTATATTCTAATACCCTATCACTTAATGTACTTGGATAACTATATTTTATTTAAAAATATTTTGGTTAGGGTTAAGGGTTAAAGTAGGTGGGAAACGGTTAGGTCGGGGATTATTCACGAACTCCTCCTAGGTTTTTGCAGATAGACCCCTATAACCATATATATTCTGAAACCTTATAACCCAAGGTACTTGGATAACTATCTTTAATTTGTATCTACTATAATAAAATAGTAGCCTGTGTCTGTATGTTCTGTTTGTTCACGAACTCCCCCCAAAACCATATATATTCACCATAACCCAGGCTACTTGGATAAGTATGTTTTATTTCGAAAGGGCGTATCCCTCCTCAAAACTATTTTTTCTTGCTTTCTTAACATTTTATTTTTGTTACATTTTCCATTGAGTTATATTGATACGTGTAACTTTTCTCCACAAATTCTATCAAAATTAAAATGATCATCATTTGCCCGCAGCAACGCGCATGTAACTTGGCTTGTACATATATATTCGTACATCAGTGGACCGATACCCCGCCGGGCACCTCTGTACACCCATCGCCCTCAACAGCAGTCACGGTCGGCATCTTCCGCTCGTCTTCATTCTTCCCGGTTCACTCAGTGTTGCTTCCTATCCATCGTTTCTTCAGTCGCCCTGGACTTCTTTATCCCTGGAAGATGGTCTTGGTCAGTCCGTCAAGTCTTGTTGCATGTCCGTACCATTGGAGTTTCCTCCTTCTTGTGTCTGTCGTTCGGAAGTCTCTATGTTGACCAAGAGGTCTTATCTTTCTGGGACTGTTTTTATTGGTTACGTGATCCGTATGCGAGATGTCCAGGGTTCGTCTGAGGCATCGCTCTTCTACTCGTTGGCTCTTCTTTTGTAGTTCATTTTTCAGGGTCAACATATCAGAAGCATACAAAATGATCGAGAACTTCAGCTATTTGTTCATTTGTTTTACTAATTTGTTTTTATCAATTTATTTGTTGTTTGTTTGCTTGTTTGTTGTTTATGAGACTGATGCTTATGCCTCTCTAGACAGGTCGTGATCTTGATTGCACTACTGTTAGTATTGCTCTAGCGTAAAATGAATATGAATTCATTTATAAGTAAAAACCATTGATTTGGGGAAAATTGGAATATATAAGAATAGAGACATATAAGACAATGATAGTGGCAAAATGTTCTTTAGTTAATTTCATAAACTTTCCCAAGGCTTCTGTTCATGACTGTACAGTCTATTCCAAAAGTTCGTCGACAATCATGTATTGTTCTTATCAGGTATTGGGTGGTACTTTTTTTTTTTTTTTTTTTTTTTTGCCATAAATGAAACTTCTTATGAATACCCTAGGGTTTTGTTAGCATAAATGACTAACATACAAAAGTCCTGTCTTTCCTAATTAATTCAGGCAGTTTCAACACCTAATATTTTGCTACATTAATACAGTTTAATCGACTAAGAAAATGTCCACATTACAAAACAACTCTTGCTTAGAAAAACATACGAATTGTCGCGATTGGCGACAGTACTCTCTATGATGACTGTATACCACAAACCAGTACATGAACTGAACGTGGCGGGAACAAGGAGAAAGTACATAAGAATGGAGTAGACTGCAAGAGACCATAAGGCTTACACTAGGCAACTCCATTTCCGTTACTACGTATCATCCCCATCCATAAAGTTATCTAATGTTCCCTTAAAACAACCAATAGTTTCAGCGCTCACTACATGGTTACTAAGTCTATTCCATTTGTTAACCACTCTATGCCTTTTTGTTTTTGGCTATACCCCCCGTGTAAAGGGGAAAAAAGCCTTTGGTATATGTATGTATGTATGTATGTATGTATGTATGTATGTATGTATGTATGTATGTATGTATGTATGTATGTATGTATGTATGTATGTATGTATGTATGTATGTATGTATGTATGTATGTATGTATGTATGTATGTATGTACGTATGCATGTATGTGTGTATGTATGTATGTATGTATGTATGTATGTATGTATGTATGTATGTGTGTATGTATGTATGTATGTATGTATGTATGTATGTATGTATGTATGTATGTATGTATGTATGTATGTATGTATGTATGTATGTATGTATGTATGTATGTATGTATGTATGCATGTATGTATGTATGTATGTATGTATGTATGTATGTACGTATGTATGTATGTGTGTGTATGTATGTATGTATGTATGTATGTATGTATGTATGTATGTATGTATGTATGTATGTATGTATGTATGTATGTATGTATGTATGTATGTATGCATGTATGCATGTATGTATGTATGTATGTATGTAATGTATGTATGTATGTATGTATGTATGTATGTATGTATGTATGTATGTATGTATGTATGTATGTATGTATGTATGTATGTATGTATGTATGATGTTAACCACTCTAATAGTAATCCAGTTTTTGCCCATGTCCTTCTTAAACCTAAAAATTTCCAATATGAATATAATACTACGAGTCCTTACCTGCTGTTTTAGTATGATCAAGTGTTCTTTGTATTGGAAGTTTGGTGAAAACAATGAAAAATTGCATCCTCAACATGTGACAGAGTTAAAAGGATTGTTGACCTGGACAACAATTTTGTTCAGCAGAGGACATGACCTGTGTGTGATGAACCAGCTGTAGACAAATCGAGACGCTCGTATTACAAAAATGTCTGATTTTAAACATATGGAAATATGTATAAAACTAAGTACATGAATGTACTGGTTCTTAAAGAGAACTTTCTTGTTAAGCAATATCAACCTATTTTACACTGACCATCTTACTACACTTTCTTGAATGCCAAGAAGGTGAGCAGCCTACACCAGGAGGCGCGTAGCCGCGGCCGAAGTCGTCACCTTTGCCCACGCGCTTGGACTGATATGGAGAAGTACCAGTTATCACTGAGAATCTGAGAAAAACGTGGGATTCGAACCCACAACTAAGGGAACGCAAGACCGGCACGCTTTCGACTACGCCACCAGAGCACTGAAATCCCAAGGAAATTACCATATTTGGTAACGCGAGAGCAGCGCGTTCAACCCAAGGTACCCGGTGCAGGACCTGTCTATGCCGTGTGGGACGATACAACCCTCCTACCACTATGGCTTGATAAGTCTTGATAATACTTTGTGTATGATTTTGAGCCTACTAGGATGCTCTTGTTTGTTAATGTAATCTGTATCGAATACGCTTGTGACGTAAGGGGAAGATTGCTGGTCTCGTATTTGATTTGTTGTGGAGTTCGAATCCCGCACTTCTCTTCGATTTCAAACAGTGACTGTTACGTGATCCAAACAGTGCAAGCACATATTAGGGCAAAGGTAACGGCTCTGGCCGAAGTTACACAACGTTTCCTCGCGTAAGCTCTTTACCTTGATATTGATTAGATCTTATCTTGAAACACAATACTGGGCTTACTGACTCATTATGGTCTGCAAAACAAACTCGTCTAATGTTAGCTAGAACGCAGTCTAAGCGATGTTCTACTAAATGATAAATTCGCCTCGGATGAAACATACATTTGTTCTTATAATATTCAAGTTTGATGATATCCGACATAAAACTCTGAAGTGGTGGAGGAAACCTCCATTATTTGTTGAGGATTAATAAGATGGTTCTGGAATTTACTGCTTTATATAGACTTCAATGTCTTTTTAAACATCTAAAATTGCTCTGCATATGTTTTGACTCAACGACCCCAATTATTAGGGATCATCATATCCGTAGGCTATTTTGGGGCAAATTTAAACGATATATAATATATATATGCAATAAAAACACTAGGAGCGTGTGTTCACAAATACGTAAGTAACCACTAGGAAAAGTAAACTAACGAAGCAGAGCGCTTTCGTATAATTACATCTTCAGTGCAGATACAAAGAAGGAATTATAAGATGGAGAAACAAGGTACAGAATATATGACATAGTGAAGAGGGCATTCGGAGAGGTAGTGGAAGAAGTACACGTGACGGGTGGTTAAAATGGTTCATGTGGTTGAATATACCGCTAGATTGGTTTCCCTCTCTAACGTATTTCGTATAACGAATCAATCAACACAAGAAATACGTTAGAGAGGGAAACCAATCTAGCGGTATATTCAACCACATGAACCATTTTAACCACCCAGTTGACTGGGATAACGCTAAAGTCATCACATACAACAACAACATAACAGAAAGAAATTTAATTGAATGCAGTTTGATCAAATCTAGTAAGGGGATAAATGTTAATCTTCATCAAGGTTTGTACAAATTAGATAGTTTTATTTCTCATGAAATTTCAAAATTGTTTGAATTGCAATATAAATTATGAGCAGTTGTCCCATACT
>NC_134784.1:80483544-80496044 GCF_046742065.1 Oratosquilla oratoria | reverse complement strand
ATAGTACTGCACTACTACCACTACTTTTACAAATACTATTAGTACTACTACTGCTACTACTACTACTACTGCTACTACTACTACTACTACTACTACTACTACTACTACTACTACTACTACTTTTTTTTTTTTTAACGACCTCCATCCTCGTGGAACTATGTCGTGAAAACAATCAGGATCTGTCTCCCACAAACACAGTTCGTTGGCCCCTCTCTCGTCAATGACTGTGATCGATTATCCTTTTGTATCTTTTTTATTATTTAATTTTAATAAATCCTAATACAGAAGTTTATTTATCCTACAATCTACTACAGTCTACTAAAAATCTAGGTTTTGTATATGTGTTGATTTAGGCGGTGGGGACCTGCATCTCATTCACGATACAATGCTGTTTTTTGGTGATTGTTTCTTTTCTGTCATCACATCTGCCGGACGAGAGTAGAATGTCTTTGCCTTTGGACCCATCCCACCTGAAGTCGTAAAGGTTATCGGAGTGAATGAGCAACACTTGTGGAGTCCTGTGTCATCCTCTATCATTACTAGCTGTATACGCTCCTCGTACATCCTGATTTTCTCATTCTCATTCCGGAAGTGGGACGCCTCAATAGTTAGGTTATTATAACAGGGGGCCATCGGGTCAAATATTTGCATGTCAAAGGCCAGTTGACCCCGTGTCCAGGAACCTCTTGCGCTGACATCCACTCGTGCCCCATCTGATGTGTTGGACGTGCGGTGCCTGTTGGTTCGATGGTCAGATCCTTACATAACTCCCGAAGTATTTAGGCAGTGAGATCCCTTACCTGTCCCATGCAGATGAATCAACCCTGCTTGCATATTGTCCCATGGTTTGGATCAAACTGTGTACCACAGGAACATCTGTTAGGCAACCTTTCCAATGGCCATCCATACCTCAAGGAAATGGCATCTGTGAATTCTCTTTTGTTTAGGTTAAATCACTTTGTCCTGATTGGTAGTGCTGTCAGCCAATTGGACGCCACATCTTCCTGTGCCATTACTTTCTTTTAATACTATTTGATAGCTGATCTAATAGAGTGCGAAGCTCCTTCTGCCTCACTTCCCTTTCCTTTGATATGTTTATTTTGATTTCTTTGACTTCCTCCACGTAAGTCTCCTGTTGATCTTGTGAAACGATATTGTTTGTCAGGGAGGGTGTGAGTTTCAGGGAATTTTGGTGTTCTATGTTAGCAAGGTTTAGTGGGTTTAAGATGCCTAACCCTCCCATTCTTGGTGGAAGCTCAATAAATTTTCTTTCCTTTTCGTTTGGTGTCCTTTCGTTGGTGATAGCCGGAATTAGCTCACTTCTGATAGCTTCTTCAAGAGGACTTAATAGTTCGGTGATGTTCGGTACCGTCCATAAAATGTAATTCCACTGATGTTTAACAACATATATGAATGCGGCATATACTGCATGCGATTCAGTCTTCGTAAAGGTGGCTAATAGCCTAACTTCCGCCACCAATTCGTCATTTTTTTTTTATATTCCTCTTGAAATTATTCAGAACCGATCACTGCACCGAGATGTCTTCCCCCCTCTTTCGTTACCTTAACTTCAGTATTTCTAAAGAAGTTTTTGGCTTTGTCAAAGTAATCTGATTTCACTATGAAAACAGCCTTCTTTGCATTCGGGATATAAGCCCAAGTCCGGACCGTGTGTCTGCACCAGATCCCAACACTTTTTTACATCCGTTATTTTCCCTGCCCCCGTGAGATCATCTGCATATGCTACCTGTTTAACCCAGTGTCCTCATGCTTATGTTGTACTCTCTGCTGCAGGTGTATATGACCAAGCGCGTACTATTACTACCACTACTACTACTACTACTACTACTACTACTACTACTACTACTACTACTACTACTACTACTACTACTACTACTACTACTACTACTGCTGCTGCTGCTGCTGCTACTACTACAACTACTACTACTACTACTACTACTACTACTACTACTACTACTACTACTACTACTACTACTACTACTACTACTACTACAAGTACTATTACTACTAATAATACAAATTTTGAACAGACACAGTTCATTGACCCCGCTCTCACCATTGACTGTGGTCGACAACCCTTTTATATTTAATTTATTTAAATCTAATTAGGCTTAACACAGAATCTCATTTATCCGACCTTCTACTACAATCTGTTCAAAGTCGAGGTTCTTGTATGGTGATTTAGGGATTGAGGGCCTGGTACCTCTTAGACATAGGAGAGCTGATCTTAAGAATGAGAATGATAGTCTACATCACATCCATGCCACAATACCAATTTTCGGTTGTTGTGTTTTTTCTGCCATCACCTATGCCAGACGAGCTTAGAATGCCTTTGCCCATGGATTCATCCCACCTGAAGTTGTGGATATTACCGGCATGAATAAGCCCTGGTCCATATTCTATACCTCTTGATATTTTCTCTCTCATTTCGGGAGAGGGCCGCAACGACAGTTAAGTCACTATAGTAGGGGACCATTGGATCAAGTATTCGTATGTCAAAGAAGGCCAATTGTCCCCTTGTCCAAAAAATTCTTGCGCTTACATCTACTTGCGCATCGTTAGATGTGTTGGAGGTGTGATACCTGAAATTCTTCCCTTCAAGGGTGAGAACTTTTACTATTTTCTCTTTATTAAATATTGGCCTCCGTCCTTGTGGAACTGTGTGGTGAAACTACTATTACTGCTACCACTACCACTACTATTGACTACTATTATTCCTACTACTACTACTACTACTACTACTACTACTACTACTACTACTACTACTACTACTACTACTACTACTACTACTAGTACTACTACTACTACTACTACTACTACTACTACTACTTTTTATCATAACGATCTCCATCCTTATGGATTTGTATAGCAAAAACAGTCAGGATCTATTTCCCACAGACACAGTTCATTGTCCCCAGTCCTGCTAATGACTGTGGTCGAGAACATTTTTATTTTATCTATTTATTAATTTTTCATCTTTGATAATATTTTTTTCATTTATCCGACTTTCTACTTAAATCTGCTCAAGATTCTGATTACTTTTTTTTTCTTGTCCTCTTTTTTCTTCTTTGTCTTCATATATTTTTTTTTTTTCTTCCTCATCTTCTTCTTTTTTTATCATTATTTCTTCCGGACACGATACCACTAAAGTCCAGCTGTATGACTTTCTAATTCCCTCTCTATAATTTTCTTTTACTTCATGACAATTATTATATGATATTCAGTACCTCTCTAGACAATCCAAAATCCCTTATAGTTGATCCCTTGAAAAACATTCTATGACTTCCTAATTCCCTCTCTATAATTTTCTTTTACTTCATGATAACTATTATATGATATTCAGTACCTCTCTGGGGAATCCAAAATCCCTTATAGTTGATCCGTTGAAAAACATTCGATTCCCCCCCCCCCCCCCCCCCCCCCAGGGCAGCGTAGTAGGGACTTCAGGAAAGGATAAAAAGAAGAAAACTTGATCCGCGGTAGGACGTGGCTCTTGAAGTCGAGGATATCGCTAAATCAAGACCTCGTTAAATTCCTATTTATTCAAGATTAAAACTTTAGCACGTAGCGGTAAGTTTGTTTGTTAGTTGAGGGCACCCACTGTCTTTGTGACAAGTAATCTGTGCCCCGCTTCTCCTGACAGTAAGAGTCCTTGACAAGTTTTGTCATCACCGACGGTCTCTGGGGGTGAAGGCGGATTTTTTTTTTTTTTTTTTATGTATCCATGTATTAATGTCTTGTATGATGAATGTGCTGTACGTGTGCATGTTTATTTGTGTGCGTATATATATTTGTATGTACGTATGTACATGTATATTTGTACGTATGCATGTTTGTATGTATGTATATCTGTATGTATATAATTTATATATTACATATATATATACAACACTGAATGGGTCCCAGTGATTAGAGATATGTTTTAACAACCACAATGCACTTTAATTCTAAGCCATCAAAGGCCGACAATCAGAAATTGAAATGCGGTACTGACAAGGACTCAAACCCAGCATCCTCATGACAAGTGCGGTAGTGACTTACCAACTAGGCTATCAAGAGAGATATATGTTGAGCGTATTTTTTCTTATATATTTGTATGTTCGAATTACATACACATACATGAAATTTTGTGATCAACCCATCTCCACTATGATAGTACAATTGGAAGTATACAAACACGGGAAAGTATTTGTAGAACACTGAATGTGTCCCAGTGATTAGATATTCATTTTAACAACAATTCACTTTAATTCTAAGCCATCAAAGGGCGACAATCAGAAATTGAAATGCGGTACTGACAAGGACTCGAACCCAGCATCCTCACGACAAGTGCGGTAGTGACTTACCAACTAGGCTATCAAGAGAGATATAAGTTGAGCGCAATTTTTCTTAAATATTGGTATGCTCGAGTTACATACACATACATGAAATTTTGCGTTCAACCCATCTCCACTATGATAGTACAATTGGAAGTATACAAACGCGGGAAAGTTTTTGCAGAACACTGAACGGGTCCCAGTGATTAGAGATACATTTTATATATATATGTAATATAACATAATATAAAATAATGTAATATAACATACAATATAGTATAACATAGTATAATATAATATGATATAATATGATATAATATAATATAATATAATATAATATAATATAATATAATATAATATAATATAATATATTATGATATAATATGATATAATATAATATGATACAATATAGTATAACAATATAATATAATATAATATAGTACTATATAATATGATATCATTTAATGTAATATAATATAATATAATATTATGAAACATAATATAATATAATGTAGTATAATGTAATATAATATATAATATAATATAATATGATATGATATAATATAATATAACATGATATAATATAATATAATATAATTTAGTATAATACAATATATAATATTATATAATATAATATAATATAATATAATATAATATAATATAATATAATATAATATAATATAATATAATATAATATAATATAATATGATATATATAATATAATATCATATAATATAACATAATATGATATGATATCATGTAATATAATATAATATATAATAAAATGAATTTAATGTAATATAATATGATATGACATAATATGGCATAATATGATACAATACAATATGATATAATATGATACAATATGATGATATACTATAATATAATATGATATAATATAATATAATATAATATGATATAATATAATATAATATAATATAATATAATATAATATAATATAATATAATAGAATATAATATAATATAACATAATATAATATATTATAATATAGTATAATATAATATGATATAATATAATATAATATAATGTAATATGATATAATATAATATAACATAATATAATATAGTATAATATAATATAATATGATATAATATAATGTGATATAATATAATATATGATATAATATAACATAATATGATATGATATCATGTAATATAATACAATATATAATAAAATGAATTTAATGTAATATAATATGATATGACATAATATGGCATAATATGATACAATACAATATGATATAATATGATACAATATGATGATATACTATAATATAATATGATATAATATAATATAATATAATATGATATAATATAATATAATATAATATAATATAATATAATATAATATAATAGAATATAATATAATATAACATAATATAAGTATAATATAATATAGTATAATATAATATAATATAATATAATATAATATAATATAATATAATATGATATAATATAATATAATATGATATAATATAATATAATATAATATAATATAATATAATGTAATATAATATAATATAATATAATATAATACAATATAATATAATATAATATAATATAATATAATATAATATAATATAATATAATATAATATAATATAATATAATATAATATTAGTATAATATAATATATTTCCAAGTCTATATATTTGTGTGCATGAATAAATGCAATTGAATTGGATGTATGTACGTAGGTATAGGTATTTAGAAATACATCAACAAAATGTACACCAAAAATGACATATTACCAAGCAAACAGTTATACGAGTTTTAACTAATACACTCTTATACAATTTGTGAAGACGTATAAACTCTAAATAAATACTTTTTTACAGTACACTTTCACACTTTTAAATGAAATGACACTTTTGTTCATTTATACTACACATTCACACTTCTCTCACATTTTTACGCACTTTAACTGCACTTATGAATTTTAATTGAAACTACAGTTTCACGCACGTTGACTGCATTTTCACACTTTCGAAGGAGGTTTCGTTTTTGCCACGCTGTCTTTGAGTGACATGCCAGAGGCATGTCACGCACTATGAAGACATGACACGGTCACGTCACGCACTGTTAGGACGTATTACATCTAACATTGAGGAGTGGCCATTTCATCTGGCACGCAAATACCTGCCCGAGTTATTAATTAAATCGATCTGTCTTAATTAATTCAGGAGCCATTACAAATGTAGTCGCAGGTGACGCCCAGCCCAATACGCTTTTGATAATGAATTACAGTTAGATTTTGTTAATCGCGATAACAAGTTCCGTTTAATCATGATTGTGGGTTTGTTAATGGGAATGGCGTTGATGTTTATGATTTGCATTTTTTTCCGTAGGATCCTACACCGAAAGAGCTCTCGTTTTCATGAGTGTGGACCTCCTGCATTTGCGAAAGAATGAAAATAACATTTGATGAAGGAATGTTACAACATGAATTTATGATAGGGAACAAATTTCATGGAAATAATTTCGACCATGTCGAGAATAACAAGATTAATAGTGTAGGTTTGTAGTTAGTATCTGCATCGAGTACTGGTGTTTGGAGAGGCAAAGTTGAAGAGGTGTCTTTGGCTTAATGTTCCAGTCTTTTCTGGTTTACAATTACAATGCATCCTCCGAGGAGAAGTTGGAGGGGTTGCCAGGATAAATTTATACAGGTAAAAGTAGGTTGTTACCACATTTACAATTCGTACATTTTTACAAGTGTTGTCATATTCTGATCGAGTAAAGTTTGTCGAGTCGGTTGGCGAGGATGACAGGAAACTCATCTATTGTAGTCACAAGTGTTGGGCGTTTCCCCGAAACGCTGGCGAGGACTTTTGTGCGAGCACGTCTACGAGCGTTGGTCGAAAGGCCTAGTTCCCTGGTCACTGGAGAAATGGAATGTCCCTTGGGAAGAAAATCCGAGACAATGGAAAATCTCTTGAGAGTTGGATGAAGATGTAGGATTCACGCTCAGTCTACTGTATATGCATGCATGTGCGCGTGTGCACACTGGACATCTAAAGGATTGACAACAGATGCTCGGTTCAGCTACCACTCACTGTCCATAGTAAGATTGATACATACATACATACATACATATACCAAGGCTTTTTCCTCCTTACAAGGCGGTAGCCAAAAAGAAAAAGGCATAAAATCATTCCCACCCATTCCATCCCTGAATACACTCCACACCCCTCCACCCTCCCTCTTATCTTAACACCTCCTGAAAGACGGGTCATCCCTGCACCTTGTCCACTGCCCTGGGTCAGAAGCAGTGTCGCAAGACATAGCACATCCACAGCAAGGCCGCTTCATTAAATCGGCGACCCCCCCTCTCCGTCCCCCATTGCATAAAATGAGAGGACGGGGAGAAATCCTTTCGGGCTGCGTCAAATTTTGCTCACACATACTACCTCACCCCCCATCCACCCGCCCATTCCACCTCATGCAATCACAACATCATCCATATACAACTATTCTCCATTCACCCCTATCTTCTGTCCTCTCCCGTCCTTCCTCAACAGACATTCCCCTCTTCCCCAAAGCCCCCTTCACCTCATCCATCCACCTCATCCTAGGACGTCCCCTCATGTTCACTCCCTCCACATCTGCCTTCCACACCTCTTTCCATGTGTCCAAACCATCCTAATATTCTTTCATCAACCCTATCTCCCAGCTCCTTTTCCACCCCTGTTCTTCTCACCTCCTCATTCCTCACACTATCTAGCCTCGTAACCCCCATCATACTTCTCAGACACCTCATCTCAAACACATTCAAACTCCTTCTCTCTTCTTCTCTTATGTTCCATGTTTCTGCCCCACACAGAAGTAATACAAGGCTTGTGCAGAACCTTGGTATGAAGATACGTACACATACTGTTGGAATAATGGTGGTATCGGAAAATAATAATGATTAAAATGAAATAGTAAAAATAACAACGATAATAATAATAATGATACCTACATATACCAATTTTTTTGTTTTTTGTTTGATAAAGGAGGTAGCCAAAGACAAATCTATTAATCCACTCCCATACATTTCTTCCACACATACTCCACTTACGTTCACCACCTCTCCCTCCCCTTTTCATAGCTCCTCCTGGATGACGGGTCATCCCTGCATCCCGCCTACTGCCCTGGGTCAGAAGCAATATAGCAAGATACAGCACATCCACAAGGCCACTTCATTTGATCGGCGGCCCCACTCACCGTCTCTCTCATTCAGAAAAAGAAAAGACGGGTTGCATCAGGCTGCGTCAAAATATCATTCACACATACTTCCTTATCCCCATCCCCCACTCACTCACTTCCATGCACCATAGCGTCATCCATATACAACCATTCTCCACTCACCCCTGTCTTCTGTATTCTCACTTCCTTTCCCAATGCCTCTTTTAGCCAATCCGCCCATCTCATCTTCGGTCGCCCCCTCATGTTCACTTCCTCCACTTCTACCTTCCACACCTCTTTTACTTATCTTTCTTCACTCATTCTTTCCATGTATTCAAACCATCCCAATACTCTTTCATACATACATACATACATACATACATACATACATACATACATACATACATACATACATACATACATACATACATACATACATACATACATACATACATACATACATACATACATAAACACACACACACACACACACACACACACACACACACACACACACACAATATATATATATATATATATATATATATATTCACCTTTCTCACCATACACTAGGTAGGACCAACTCCCTGTCAGTTGTGGTGTCTCACGAAAGTTCTGCAGGTACGATCTTCGTAAAGTTCCTCTTCTTCCACACTCTATTATTCATCCTCTCACTTCGATTACTTCCCTCACTCCATGCCTCCATCTTTTTCTGGGGCTGCCAACTGGCCTCCTCCCTCTCAGCTTCCATAAGAAATATATAGCAAGGCGCTTTTCTTTATCCATTTTCATGATGTGCCCATACCATCTCAATTTACTTCTTTCTACAAATTAGAATACTGATTCGGTGCCCAGTTCATCCCTCATATCAACATTTCTGAGATCTGTTCTTATTACTCCCTTTATAAAACACAACATTCATCTCTGTTGCTTTTGTCTTACTCTTTAATCACGTTGTTAGTGTCCAGGTGCCTGAATCGTATTCTGATATTGGTCTTAGTATTGTTTTATATGCGATGACTTGATGGTATGAGTCTCTTTTAGTAGTGGATACATTAATCTTAAATTATATATATATATATATATATATATATATATATATATATATATATATATATATACATATATATATATATATATACATATATATATATATATATATATATATATATATATATATATATATATATATATTTCAGTTCTGCATGTTATTCCATTGTCCATGTAACACCTCTCCTTTATTTGAGCTCTCAAGTACTTAAAGTCTTTTACCTATTCTAATTGTTCTCCATCTATTTCTATCTCGGTATCAACTTTCTCGCGACCATCATTACCTTATTTGCATTTATTTCTATTCTTGATGTGTTCAGTTCTTCATTCCAGGCATTCAGGGTATCTTGTGGGAGACTTGGTGACAAGTGCAATAGTATTGCCATAAGCCAATGTAACCTCTTTCCCAAATATCAGTCTTTTCATGCACCTGTACATGAACAGCATAAACAGTAATGGAGATATCACACCACCCTGTCTTATACCCTCAGTTACATCAAACCAGTTGCCCTCTCTCTGCTGAGTCCTTACCGTAGTGACGCTGTTTCTATAAATATTTTTTATCGCTCTAACTAATGAGGGTTCTATTATATATGTTGGGTCTTCTAAGGTTCCCTATATCTCTTTCTTTGGTAATCTGTCTTTTTTTTTTTTTTTTAATCTACAAAAGTAATGTACACATGTTGGTTCCACTCCCAGTTCCTTTCCATTACCATCTTTAGTGTAAGTATTGCATCTGTGTTCCTCTTTGAGTTCTATATTAATGTTGTCATTTTTCCAACTTGTCCTCAACTACTATTCTTAATATCTTCTCTAGTACTCTTTCATATATCTTCCCCATTTGGGACAGCAGAGAAATTCCTCTATTGTTCTTACATTCAATACGATCATTTTTTTTTTTTTTTTTTTACAAATAATTGCCTTCCTCCAACTAGCCGGTACCCTGCCTTCACAACAAGCTACGTTAAAAACTCTAGCTATCCACTTAACCATATTTTCATTTCCCATCAGTAGTTCAACTGGCATACCATCACTTCCAAAGTTTTTTTTCATATCTTTAATAGTTTCTTTAATTTCATTTGTTGTTATTATGCTATCTTAATCTACTTTTGGCGTAACTTCACCTGCTAGCATTACCATTTCAACTGGATTTAAAAGCTCTTAGAAGTATTCTTTCTATGTTTCGTCCACTTCGCCTTCCTCTACAAGTAGCTCCCCTTCTTTATTCTTAATTATATTCACCCTACTTTCACCTTTCTTTCTGTAACTTTAAACTATGCTGTACACATACGATTTTTTATTTGTACCCCCTATGACGTCTCAAGTTCGTTACCTAACCTTTCCCATGTCTCTAAGCTCTTGTTGTTACTCTCTCAGATTCATTTCTTCCTTTGTATTCTGTCCTGTTTTCATTTTTTCTTCATCCACTTTCTAAAAGCAACACTCTTCTTCTTGACAGCTTCTCTGTCTTCTTCTGTCCACCAAAAATGTTTTATTTTTCTTTCCTCAACTGACTCGCTTTGTATCTATCACCTCTTTTGCGATCTGGATATTTTATTTTTTATATTCTCCCGCTCTTTCTCAATATCTTCTGTTTCTTTGTGTTCTTCTGGCCCATCTTCAGAAACCCTCCCTCTGTATTGTCTATCTACTTCGTGTTCTTTCAGTTTTTCTACTTCTTGTCCTTTCTCTTACAATCTTTTTTTCTGGCTTTAACTTTTTATTTTCATTTTATTTAATACCAAGCGGTGGTCAGAATCTAGGGACACAGAAGGAATATTTTTCACGTCTCTGAAAATCTTTTGTTGTTAGTCAAGATTAGACAATTCTCTGACTTCTCGACATGATCTACTCTTCCATAATTCCACCTGTTCCAGCTCCATTCGTGAGAATCTTTATTAAAAGAAAAAATAAGTTCATAATAGCCAGGCTGTTTCCAATGGAAACAGATTAACTATCGCTACGTCAACGAAAGGACCCATCACATTTGCAGTACTTTTTTTTTTTTTTTTTTTTTTTACATGAGCATTCAAGTCCCCAGTACGATCCTATCTATATCATCAATTGTGACCAAGGCATCTTGTAAGTTCTGATAAAAGAATTATTTTTCTTCATGGAGTCTTCCTCAATGCGCTCTGTATACTTGTATTATTGAGACTTTGTCTATAATTACGATGCCCAAAATTCTCCCATTAACAAAATCTATCTTTCCAACTGTTCCTACAAAGTTTGGTGCAAGGACAAATACTACTTCGTATAATAATAAATTTTCCTTTACTTTACAAATTAGTTGAAGATCACATATCGACATGATCTCCATATTTCTCTCCAACATTATTTCCACCACCTTCACCATTCAATGTACTCGTAGATTATACCTAAAAGTATATACCTAAGAGGCTGTCCAGTATCGTTGTGAGTTCGTTTGCCAAGTTCCGTCCGCTCCGAGGCATCATAAATATATATATATATATACATATATATACAGATGTATATATATATATATAGATACATAGCTACATATGTATATATATATATATCTATATGTATATATATATATATATGTATATTTATATATAAATACGTGTATATATATATATATGTATATATATATATATATATATATATATATATATATATATATATATATATACATATATATATATATATACATATTGTAGCATCCTGAAAGGTGTATGATTGGAAAGAATAAAAACTCAACAATTGGAAGACTATATTCCTGAGCGGCTTCGCCTCATAAGGCGAAACCGGTCAGGAATAAAGTCTCTTTCCCAATCGTGTAATTTTCATTCTTTCCACTCATATATGTACACACACACGCACACACACACACACACACACACACACACACACACACACACACACACACACACACACACACACACACACACACACACACACACACA
>NC_134784.1:80456044-80461044 GCF_046742065.1 Oratosquilla oratoria | reverse complement strand
GTACAAGGGCATAAGAATGAAATAGACTGCAAGAGACCATAAGGCCTACACTAGGTAATTCCATGCCTATCACTATCTATCATCCCCATCCATAAAGTTAGCTAACCTTCTCAACAACCAATAGTTTCAGCTCTCACTATATGGTTACAAAGTCCATTCCATTATGGCTGGGTTAACCAGAGAGAAATATACATTTAGCTTCAGGTTGAGGGGTTAACCAACAGGTTCAGCACTTTTTAGTCTAATGAAAAATGAGAATTGCATATATGGTAATACCTCCAGCTGATTGCTTGGTGCTGATGATGATGCCACATATGTGATCCTTGCTTTTCTTAGACCTATTGAAACAACGTGAAATTGAGTAAACTCGTTTTTCGTTAGCCAGAAGAAAATATGTTAGGTGTACCTCTAGTTATCCTATACAGACCATAGCACACCAACAATTGTATAAGAAATTATAATTGTGTAAAGACACGTACGATTGTGGACACTCGTTAGTGTTATATGATCACAGCTTTGTTTACATGGTAATCACTGTTATCATAAGAAAACTACGTCATACAGAATCATGTAGATGACACAGAAAATAAGAATATATTTGTATGTTCCTATTGTGGTATAGACCAGATAACACAAAGAGCCACGAAAGTGGCTTGTAGCACTTGACGCCACAGCAGCTGGCTTGGTACATTCTCTGACATCAAGCCACGATCGTGGCCTCCAGGAAAGAAAAAGTGTTAATACATGACAGAGTATCAGAGATTGGAGATCCAGTAGAGGCCGAGGAGAGGGCGGAGTCTGGCTCTGCTGGAGCTGACTTTGTGGAGAGGATTGATTTTGTAGTGTTGTCGGAGCTTGCGGACTTTGTAGAAGTTTTGGGGACTAAAAGTTGTTGGGTTTCTGTAGAGGCACCCGTGCGCAGAATCTGTAGATGTTGGAGATGACCAGGGCTGGCAGGTTCTGTAGCAGCAACTGGTGGGGCATGCTGACCTCTTCAGTATGGCAGCATAGCTCATATATATATATATATATATATATATATTATATATATATATATATATATATATATATATATATATATATATATATTTATATATATACATATATATATATATATATATATACAGACATATATATATATATATATATATATACATATATACATATATACATATATACCTATATATATATACATACATATACATATATATATATATATATATATATATAATATACATATATATTAACGCCGAATATTAACAATGGAATAAAGATTAGGTTAGGTTAGGTTAAGTTGAATGAGGGCTATGCTTATTGTCATCAACTTATACAACCGAAGAATCGTAAACCAGGGATGGTCCACATGAAGAATTGTCAACTTAGGATAACTTACATGAAGAAGTGTTACCCTCTCGATACCTAGGGTGACGATTCTTCATGTGATTATATATATATATATATATATATATATTTATATATATATATATATATATATATATATATATATATATATATATATTCCCTCTAATCTGAGGGATGGTGCACTTCTGTACATGGTATATCTAAACTATAAATGTTGTTTTTCATTGTTATTACCTAGATCAAATCTTATTTAGAAAAATAGCTTGAATTGTTTGGAAATTACTCTCTACAGAAATTAATACTCTGCAACGAAAGATATATTCGAAAGGTCGGATACACATGAGCTACCTTCGGGTGTAGACGATAGAGCTTCTCAATCCAATGGCATACTTTGAATATCTTGTTCTGGTTAACGTCAGACGATTTCAGTCATCTGAGGATATAAATGCCTTACGTTGATATATATATATATATATATATATATATATATATATATCGCTTGTTTGCGAAAACGTCGTCATAACTCAAAATATCGAATTTTTCAGGAGAGGCATTTTAAAGTTTCAAAACGCTCTCAGTATTATAAAAAAAAAACTCAAACACCATAGGTGGAACATTTTTTGGAGCATCAAATACGCCTCTAAAGTTTACAGAAGTTGAAACAATCATAATCTTTACTAAGTCTAAAATATTTGTTGGAACAAGTTGGAACATGTAAGGTTATGTCGTTGGGACATTTAGCACTCCCTAGCGGTCAATTTTTGAGCTACAGATATGACACTGTTACCAAAAAAATCTGTGTTTGAAGATGAATATGTCTGTATAGATAACTCAAAAATTCAGTTTTTTGAGTTATGACGACGTTTTCGCAAACAAGCGATATATGTATAAATATAATATATATATACATATATATATATATATATATATATATATATACATATATATATATACATATATATACATATATATATATATATATATATATAATGAAGTAAAATCGGTCGACGTTTGAACAGAATATTTCCGATGTAGAAGAAATTTATTTCAATTAAACAAAATTGTTAGATCAATACATCTTCTGCAAGACGCAGGAATTTTTTTCATTGCCACTTAGGTCAATGTATACAACAGGAAAGCGCTCTGGGCACCGACAACCCTAACAATGACATCACGTCTACATCACCTCCTGGTTTCATGTATGAACTGTTGCGGACCGCTGGAAGGTACGGGCGGGTGACAGCTCCGCAAACCTAAAAAATAAATAAATGAATAAGTAATAATACATAGATAAATAGAATAGAATACAAATGAATAAAGAAATGAATAAATAGAAAAGTAAATAGATAAATAGATAATAAATAAATAAATAAAAATTCCCGAATTATGGTGCAATACTATAGTGTTCTTAAAGAAAGGAAGTTAAAAAGATTTTAGTAAATACCGACTGATTAGTTTATCAAATTAATACAAAGTAGTTTCTAAGATCCTTAAAAGTAGACTAATTAAGGTTTTAGAAGAAAATCAACCTAAAGAATATTCAAGCTTTAGAAGTGAATACCTCATTATAGACCATCTGCAGACAATAAATCTGCAGAAAAAAAAAAACGACGGAATACAAACGGCCTTTGTGTTTAGCTTTTGTAGATTACAAAAAGACCTTTGAATCAGTAGCATGAATGGCGATACTAGTCTTTATGCATATATACTAGTCTTTATGCAAATATGAGAGCTCTACAGAACATTTATGCGAAATGTATTGCTGTAATTCGACTGTATAACGATCCAGGAGATATTCAGGGTTAAATTGAAAAGAGAAATATTTGAACAAGAATGGGAATCACCATACATCTGAGGATAACATTAATTCTTATTCCAAACACAGTACAAGATGTGTTGAGTGACCCGAGCAAGGAAAATCTCAAAGTAGGTTTGGAGATGAATAAGCGTAAATCCAAAGTAACGTTCACCTCGAAAGATCAACACAAAACAATTATAATCGATGGCGAGAATCTGGAAGAAGTTGAAGAGTATAATGATTTAGATCAGAAGCTAAGATTAACTGAAGATCATGGATATGAAATGTAAAGGCGTTTCACAATGGGCTGGAAAATGCTCAGCAAATAGAGTAATATCATGAGAGGATCTTCCCCTCTGTGAGTGTAACGTAAAATTTACAGTCAATGTATAATGCCAGCTATGATCTATGGATGCGAGACTTGGAAATCATTGAAGGTGATGGAGACATGGCTAAGTGGTACACAGGGAGGAATGGGGAGATCAGTGATGGGAATAACGCTGAATCACTGGAATAGGGTAAGTTGGGTAAGTGAGCAGACTAGAGTGAAAAATATTGTGGAGGCAATAGAAAAGTGGAAGTGGATTTAAGTAGTGAAGATGGCCAAAAAAAGAGAATGGGAGACGAGGCAAGTCTGCTGCTGACTGGACGCAGAGAGATGGAAAGCATAGAAGAGGGACATAAGAGAGAAGGTGGTGAGGCGATATACAGAAGTTTAGAGGAGTGACGTGGCAGAGGTTAGCACAGTTGACTTCAAATTCTTGATTAATTGAGAAAGAATAAATCGAGATTGCTTTGAGATCTTTTTTTTTTTCAAGACAAGGGTTTCCACCAATTAATTACAATCACAAAATAATCACCTTAAGACAATTGTAATAAGATGTTAAAATTTAAAATTAAACAAAAGAGATAAAGAAGATTAATGACTTCACAAGGTTACGTTTAATGATTTGTGGCGGCTTCGATATAGTCCATTGAAGACAAAAGGATCAGATTTGGGTCAGCGCCCGTGGCAGGAGCTGTAGCTTACAGGAAGTTGATGAAGACGAAAACAGGATTTCCATGGAGTGATTACCTCTATAGAAATGACTCCACACGGCAACAGGGGGAATCGTTCTTACGCTACCTTGGTCGCTCTAGGTTTACCATCAGGGATTGAGTTCATATATATATATATATATATATATATATATATATATATATACATATTTATATAAAAATATATTTGTGTCAATTGACATTTGGAATTAAACTCTTCTGCTGGGATTCGAACCCTTGCCTGAGCGGCTTGCGTCTTTACAAGACAAAGATGGCGTAGTGGTACGGTCCTTGTCTTGTAAAGACGCAAGCCGCTCAGGCAAGGGTTCGAATCCCAGCAGAAGAGTTTAATATATAATATATATATATATATATATATATATATATATATATATATATATATATTATCAATTTTGTAATGCATTTTTTCATTTGTTTATTTTGTCTTATTTGTTTATTTCGTTTTTCTTTTAACCTATAATACCTCCAGTTCCAAATCCAAGTATACTTTAGTAACCCTATATTCATCCTGTTTTATTTATATATCTATTTATATATTTATTTATTCATTCATTTATCTATTTATCAATTGATTTTTTATTCAATTATCTATTTATTTATTTATCTATTTATTTATCATGTATTTAGTTATTCTTATATTTAACCTTATCTATAACACACATATTTATAAATAAAGCATTCCTGCTGTGGAATACCTGTGTCTTGCTACATTGCTTCAAACCTGGATCGTGTGCAGGAGAAGGGATGACCCTTCATCCACGAGGAGCTAAGACAATATGGA
>NC_134784.1:80441044-80446044 GCF_046742065.1 Oratosquilla oratoria | reverse complement strand
GATATGAATAAATCGATGCATGAAAAAAATCCCCTAGCATTGTCTACACGAGTGGGATCACCAGTGTTTAGGAGGACCAGGTTGATGATGTTCAGAACTACCTCCATCTGCTCCCCTCGAGCACATGTTCTATCACTCCCCCACATGTGATGGTGGGATTTAAAGTCTCCGACTATAAGTTTATGGTGCAGCAGCTATCTTAGAAGTTTATTTACCTCCTGTAGCGGAAATGGTTGGTCTGGAGATAAATATATGGAGCAGATGGACGCAAGTTTATTATGTATTTTTGTTTTGACAGCGACTGCCTCCAAAGTTGTGGATAGTGGCAGCTCCACTTGGAGAAGGCAGTCGCTGACAACAACTTCGATCCCACCTCCAGGCTCGAACCTGTCCTTCATATAGATGGTCAAGTTTTTCAGCTCTAATTGAGCACTGGGATTTAGGAATGTTTCCTGTAGACATACAACTGAGGGGTTGATTATAGAGTTGAAAATAGTTAGGTCATTTAGTTTACTTCCAATAGCTCGGTAATTCCACTGGATGATTTTCAATATTTTGTTATTTATTTATTTATTTATTAATTAATTAATTTATTTATTTATTTATCTATTTATTTATTTTAGTTTTATTTATTTTTTATTTCTTCGATTTCTTCCTTTCTTGGTCTTAGTGGGAGAGGTGTGTTTTGCCCCCGATGTTCGGTGTGGGCTGGATATCGGACTTAATAGTCCTTTGCAGGAGCCGGCGATCTCCATGGGAACATCCTCTTCCACATGTGTAGGCACACGTAGTGGAAGCTCTGGGATAGTCGGGGAATGAAGTTGCGAGTGCGTGGTTTGTTTGGTAGGTGGGTAGAGAACTTTGTCCTTATCGGAGTGCTTGCTTACAGTCTGTGTTTCAATGGTTCTGTGCGTTTTATTAACTGTAGAACCATAGGAAGTTGCTCCGGAGGGACTAGTTGGGGTAACTTGTCTTTCCATTACACGCTTTCGTGCTTCATGGAAAGAGATGCCACAAGTTACTTTCTCGTTACAATTTTCTTTTTCTATTTTGAAGGTGGGACAATCTCGGGAGGTGGGTGCATGCTTGTTGTTAGAGGGGCAGTTGACACATTGAAACACATCTGTAGAGCAGACATCTGTAGGATGTTCGCCTGCACACTTACCGCACACGATCGTTTGCCTATGACAAAACTTAGCAAGATGACCATATTTGAAACAATTATTACATCGCAAAGGGTTGGGGACATATGGGCGTACTGAGACATGGATGTATTCAAATTTGACATGGTCAGGGAGGGTTGTGGAGTTAAAATTGAGGATAATAAGGGGCGTGTTCACTCGTATGTTCTTTTCCCGGTCCAGTCGCGTTATGAATTTGACATCTAGAATCCCTTCGTTTTTCATTTCTTCGAGGATGTCAGACTCGCCCATGGTCACCAAATCTCTGCAGTGGGTTACTCCTCTGCAGGATTTGAGTGACCTATGGAGGGAGGCAACAACATCGAAGGTATGAAACTTCTTGGCCTTAAGCTTCTAAGTTTCCTAACCTGGTTGATATCATCAGTATAAAAAGACAGACATTTCTTCAGAATAAAGGGATTGAGTTCAGCTAATCGTGTTTGGTCAGAATGGAGAAAAACACGCCTAGCCTTATCCGGGTCGATATCAGGGTCGTCAGGGGAAGTGTTTTTAGTTTGCAGAGGTGGAGTTGAAGACTTCATTCTGCAGATCAGGGTGGAGTACAAGCCCCCTAGTACACAAGAAATGTGCTCAGAAGAGCCAAAAGGGACAATATTATAGGGGTCGTACAGTTCCTTGGCGGCTGGCGACAGCCGCGTGGAATCTGTGTGCCCAGTGGGGACAGGGTCAACACTACTGTAAACTACGACAGACTGTTACTAGATTTCGCCGGGCCGGACGACCGAGGAGTCTCACGACCCAGCAAGGACTCGTGTGGATCCCGGAGAGCTACGAAAAGACGGAAAGGTCAGAGAGAGAAAGAGCTGGGAAATGCCCAGAGGCGGGTAGCAGTGTTAATTGTCAAGATGAAAGCCATTCAACGTTGCGTTGGATTATAAGAACTAGTCAACTCTAGAGAGTAGCCCTAGCAAGTATGATTGTCCTTATGCAAATACTGACTGTCTGCTGCCAATTGCTGCTGTCGTCTGTGTTGGGTCTGCAAATTCAGTTTATTGGCGAAGGTCATTACACCGTAGTGCACACTTTCATGTGGATGTTGATGAAAAGGTCACATATGGAAATATAGTCTTATATATGTATGTATATAGGCTTGATCATTATACAAAATATATTATAATGAATATGATGAAAATAGTTTTATATTGAATAATTCGAGAATGAGAGTGAAATACAATTTTTACAATAAAATAGGCAGAGCGTAAGACATCGGGACTTGCAGAAACAGATTACGCGAGAAAACTGAATATACAGTACATGAGAGAACGAAAATAGTGATGTGTCACTACAGACTTGAACATTTTTATTTAATATGATTTGATTTCTTTTTTGTTTTTCTTTCTAATCATCTCCCATTTCCTGTCTACCTCCTTTTTTTTTTTTGTATTCCTTTATTTGTTCTTTTTATGATCATTTTATTTCCTCTAAATTCCAAAGGTTTTCATTTAGCTGAATAGAATTATCCAAATGCAGATATGAAAATTATTCACGTCATATAAGGTGCTTGATGGGTAACCCAACTTAAGACTGTTATAAGGAAGGGATTTGTATAAAAAACAACTGACCGTCTCACTCCCACGTACTGGGAAGTGAGAAACCCCTGATAAGATAAAACTATGTCAGTTCCTGCAAGTTAAGATGGGTTACCACCTGTTCGGTTACATTGCACATTCAATGCCCGAAGGAAGGACGGGATTATATGCAATTGCGTATGAGGTCCAAACGAAATTATCTCGTTTATATAGACACATATATATATATATATATATATATATATATATATATATATATACACATATATGTATTTATGTATGTATAGATATGTATATATATATATATGTATATACATATATATAAATATATATATATACATATATATACAGTATATATATATATATATATATAAAGATATACATATATATATACATATATATACTGTATATATTATATATGTATACATATATATACTGTATATATTATATATGTATACATATATATATATATATATATATATATATATATAAATATATATATATATATATATATATAATGGACGTGTTTTAAAGTGGCTATTACTCAGCCCTAGAGGGAGGGATATATGTCAGACAGGAGGCTTTTTTTTAGGTAAATTCATGGCAATGTGGACGATAGAGCATTGCATGTTTGCCTTTCACATTTACGTGAAGAATAACGATTCTGTCACAGCAGTTCAGTGTGAGTTCCGGCGCCACTTCAACATACACCGAAATAAGGGTGTTCCATCCCTTAACACAATCTTATGTTGGGTGAATACACTTCATAAACGAGGTATACTAATGAAACCAGTGGGGACCCCACAAATGGTAAGAACCCAGGAAAACGTGGAACGTGTCAGACAAGCTTTGGTGCGGAGTCGAGGCACTCCACCAAACTTGACATCAGTACTCGATACGTAAGGCGTATTTTACACAAGGACATATATTTTCACCCCCACAAACTGGTCATTGTGCAACAATTGGAACCAAGAGATTATGAACAGAGTCTTAACTTTGCTCGTCAGATGGAATTTTTTTTTTAGGATAATGACAACCTTATTTTGTAAATGAGTGATGAAGCTTGTTTTCATCTCAATGGCATGGTGAATAAACAGAGCTGTCATTATTGGGCTCTTGAAAATCCGAGAGAACCACACGAAAGATTATTGTACATGCAAAAAGTGATAGTTTGGTGTGCTACTGGAAAAGCTGCCGTCATTGGTCCCTACTTTTTTAAGACAGCAATGGAAATGCTGCTCTCATTACTTCCAAGATTTACATTGAGATGATATTTTTTATGCCTGAATTACGACGAAAACCTGCCTATCTGACGTGTATGGTTTCAGGAGAATGGGACGACGGCCTACACAACCAAGGCATAAATGGTAGTTCTTCGCCCTCTCCTTGGTGACCACCTCATTTCCAGCTTTGTTGACATTACTTGATCCCTTCGGTCCCTTTGGTCCCCTGATTTGTCCATATGTGATTATTTCTTTTGGGGACACCTCAAGGCATGTGCGTATGTGCATAGGCCCCATACACTGGACGATTTGAGGGAAGTTATTCGCGTAGAAGTCAGCCAAATCAACTTAGTAATGCTGGAGGGAGTGGAAGCCAGATTCCAAGAACGCCTTCAGAAATGCATTAGTGAAAACAGACACTACACGTTGAATGTTGTTTCTCACGCAATGTTGTATCAAATGTGATTTCAATACTAATACATTGATGTCAATAAAATTTGTTTGCAGGGACAATTTCTGATTTTGTGAATTTTCCATAAACGTCTGCTTTCTCTGTCCCACCCTACATATATATATATATATATATCTATATATATATAAATATATATATATATACTGTATATATATATATATACATATATATATATGTATATATATATATATATATATATATATATATATGCATATGCATATGCATACAGATGAACCACCAAGGAAAATAATAGAATGCTGACCGAGCGCTTTCGTCTATTTAGACATCCTCAGGCTACGTACAATGATGATACAAACATGAGAGTATATACAAAGTGGGAGGCCATGAATGGAAACAGCAAAAAATTGTAAGGGAGTCTCTCAGGGTTAACCTAGACTATTCACGGCAGCGGACGTTTGGGCCACCACTTTTTTTTAACAATAAAGTTATCAAATTTGTACATTCCTTGACTTAAATTTAAGTTGTTGATAAATGTATCTTTATTCAGACTGGATTCCGTTATATTTATAATCAAATATGACTTATCTCTGACAATTTCTCTGGCACCCTCCCA
>NC_134784.1:80426044-80431044 GCF_046742065.1 Oratosquilla oratoria | reverse complement strand
TGCAGTGAAATACTCATTTATCTTATGCTGGCTAACATACATATGAAGCGTCCAGAAAGTACTTTTAATGGGTTCGAGTTAAGCACGGACCCTGAAAGGGTTAAGCCTCCTCTATATATATATTCGTATCTAACTCGAAACCAGTAAAAATGGCGGGTATATCTGTTTTCTGGATGTCTCATATACCTAAATGCCTTTTTTTTTATGAGGGGGTGGCTAGGTTGAAGCGAGCAGTCATCCTATCCACAGCACACCCATTCATAATCCCATTCGTTGTCTCTCACATTCTCGCATTTCATGACCAACGGGCCATCCCTGAGTCCCGCCACATAAGTCGGGTCAAAGGCAGTGTAACTAAACGGAAGACTTTCGCCAAAAAGTGTGTTTTTTTTTTTTTAACTGAATAAAAGTTGCCTGAGTACATGATTATCAAATGTTCTGGTAAAATTCCAGGATCACGCAAGCACGGATTTTAGCCTGAAACTTACGTTGTCCAAATGTTCTTAACCTAACCTAACCTAACCTAACCTAACCTAACCTAACCTAACCTAACCTAACCTAACCTAACCTGACCTAACCTAACCTAACCTAACCTAACCTAACCTAACCTAACCTAACCTAACCTAACCTAACCTAACCTAACCTAACCTAACTTAACCTAACCTAACCTAACCTAACCTAACCTAGCCTAACCTAACCTAACCTTACCTAACCTTACCTAACCTAGCATAACCATTCCATAGGAAAAAGAAATCTTTCAGATAAAAAATAACATAGATAAAGAAAGAAGTGAAAAATGTGTTTGCGTATTTTTGGAATAGAATAGCTTTCTATGTGGTGTGGGTTTCCCTCGGGTGAATAAAATCACATAGCGGCAGCAAGACACAAAACGAATCCAGTAGAAGTGTGAAGTGTATGTTAATAGATGTTGAACTACTTGAGTGCTGTTATATCAACCAAGATAGAATAGACAAAGAGTGATGTTATGAACCCTCCGATACCTAAGTTGATACACTGATAAGCAACATGTAATTAACCCGAGGAGGATAAGAGTCAAACAGATGTATGATTGACCTAGAAAATGGACTTTCTGATGATTGTGGAACTCAGGAATTGATAATCGAAACTAGCCCAATGTACGGACCCACGCAAATAAATCTTGCGTTGTTGAGAATTTTAGATTATATATATATATGTATATATATATATATATATATATATATATATATTTATATATATATACATATATATATATATATGTATGTATATATATATATACATACATATATATATATGTATATATATATGTATGAATATATATATAATATATATATATATACATATATATATATATATATATATATATATATATATATATATATACAAAATCTGTCTTAAAATGATGGTGATATTTGTATATCAAATAAATGTATTGTGAATACATTATCAAAGATTGATGTATCTTTTTTTTATAATTCTTGACATAGCATGGGCTGGGAAAATAGATGATGATTCATTAATAACAATAAAAATTTAATTGAATTATAAATAGAATTAATACAAATTAATCAGTTAAAAATAAAAATTCACATACAATAAATTAATGACAGAAATTGAAAATTAAAAATAATTCAAAATATATTCAAAGATTAACTTAGACATAGAATGGAACATGTGATCAAATTCAACCCCATTTTTGCCTTGTTCCTCCTCCTCCTCCTCCCCACCTAACCTCCCAACCCTATCTTCTCTCACATCTTTATCTCCCAACTCTTCTTCCTCCCTATTTCTTTTACCTGTCTCCTCTTCCCTCTCTACCCCTCCCCATCGTCCCCCCTCTTCTCCGATCTAAATCCTCCTCCTTTGCCTCTTTCTCCTCTTTCCTCTCCTTCCCCTCTCTCCCATCTCTTCTTCCTCCCTTGCACTCTCCCTCACCTTTCCCCCTCCCTTCTCTCCCTCCCCTCTTTCCTCTTCCTTCTCCTCTCCCCCCCTATCTACCTCTCTTCCGCACTCCTTCCGCTACCTCCTCCCTCCTTCCTTCCCTCCCTCTCCCTTTCCTCTCCTTTCTTTTCCTTCCTTCCTCTATCCCTTTCCCTCTTTCCCTCCCTCCTTCACCTCTCCCTCTCCTCTCTCTCCTTCCCCTCCATTTCTTCCCACCCCACTTCACCCCTCCAGCCCTACTTTTCCCTATTTTTCCCCTTCCACTCCCCTACTTCTCTCCCTCACCCCTTCCCCTCCTTCCTTACCCTCTCTCCTTTCCTTCTCTCACTTCTCTCTCTTCTTTCCATCCTCTCTCCCTCCCCTTTCCCCTGCTCTCCAATTCCCCTTCCTTCCATCTCCATCCCCGCCTCTCTTTCCCTCTCTTTCCTAAGTACCTCTCTCCCCCACCCCTTCCCCTCTCTTCTTTCCTCATTCCCTTACCTCTCCCCCTCTCTTTTCTTCCTTCCCTGTCTTCCTCCTCTCCTCTCTCCCTCCCCTTTCCCTTGCCACGGTCCCTCTCTTACCTCTCCCCTCCGTCCTCACCTCTCCCCTTCCCTTTTCTCCCTCCCCTGTCTTCCTTCTTCCCCCTCTCCCTCCCCTTCCCTTGCTGCATTCCCACCCTTACCTCTCCTCTCCCTCCCTATCTTCCTCCCTCAGCCCTTCCCACTCCCCCTACCTCACCAATTCCCCTCTTACCGAGGTCCCTGAGGCAGCTCCCAGGGGAGCGGTCAACGGGATCCACGAAATCCCCAAAATGCCGATAATGGACCCGAGTGTGTCACTCGTCACTACGGGGAAGGTGACACGTCTGTGTCGGAATGACCTGGGGGCCGGCACAGTTGGCAACAATGATAATAGGGAGGCCTTGTGTTGGTTCATAACGGGAAGTTACATTTTCTTGATTACATATTTGTATGAATACTTTCATGGTTATGGGTTGTGTGTGTCTGTGTTTGTGTGTAAGTGTATGTATGTATGTGTGTGTGTGTGTGTGTGTGTGTGTGTGTGTGTGTGTGTGTGTGTGTGTGTGTGTGTGTGTGTGTGTGTGTGTGTGTGTGTGTGTGTGTGTGTGTGTGTGTGTGTGTATGTGTGTGTGTGTGTGTGTGTGTGCGCGTGCAGGGCGCATAGGGTGAATGCTCGCGGGTACACACCCTCTCACAAGTACAAATATTCATACACACACACATATAAACAGTTCGTGGCGTTGTGGTTAGAGTTCTCGCCCGCCACTACGGCAGTCCGGGTTCGACTCCCGCCCAGGGCTGAAATAATTTCAGTATCACTTCGCTGTGGGGTGTTACTCTAACTCTCGTGGGCGGGGAGTTGGGTGTGTGTGTGCGTGTAAGGTCACAGTATTACCCATAGATCGGTCATACGAGCTCTGAGCTCTCATCTGGGAGGTTAATAACTGTCGATTACGAGCCCAACACGTGATCCAAGACCATGGTGAATCACACACACACACACACACGAATACACAGACACATACACACGCGCGAGCGCGGGGACGCGCGAATACAAAAACATACACATACAGACACACACACACACACACATACACACGAATACACACACGCATACATACACACACACACGAGCACGTGCGGGAACGCGCGAATACAAACGCACACGCATACACACACTCACACACACACACACGAATACAGACACATATGCACACACGAGCGTGCGCAGGGACGCGCGAATACAAACACACACACACACACACACACATGCACACGCACATAAACACACACCCACGTATACACACACATGCATGCATATAAACGCATATTTTATTAATTTACTTTTTTATTAGTATCTACTGAGTCGTAAAAGCTATGGCAGGCTAAAAATTTGAGTTATTGTGTCCATATCTTTTACAATAACAAAGAAAATTGGCAAATGATACAAGTTCCGAGTTATAGTATTTTCAGTATATCTTTCGTAAAAACTAAAACATAACAAATAGCTAAAAAATAAGTGTTGCATATACTTTAGAAAGATGTATTCTTACAAACACCTTTACAAACATGACATCGGTTTAGCATAAAGATGTTTAGGTCCCTAACATGTTGACGGTTACGAAAATATGTAGACGAAGAGTCTTCTTAGTTTATTTACGTGTGACCAAGGCAGAGAGGCTTTGCTTCTTACGCTCGACCCGTATGGGCAAGAGACGTTTTGTAAGGAGATTTTTCTTGGTCTTCTTTACCAGAAATGAACGATCCATCGACTTGGTTCGTCTTTGTGGCTCGTGTAAATTTAGAGCGATCTTCTAAAGTGAAGTTATACTAGTTCGGTGAGGCGATGTCTGACCTCACCGCCACCCCTTTTTTTTTTTTTTTTTTTTTTTTTTTTTTTTTTTTTTTTTTTTTTTTTTTTTTTTTTTTTTTTTGACTGGGAAACAATTAAAATATTTCAGGGGCAGGGCCACGGCATGATGGTTGTACTTATAGTTGGAAATGAACGAAGACAGATTTGAGTGATGAAAAATCATTTAAATCCGCATCACAATATTACTACGGAATTAATAGGTAGATGAATAGTTAGATAATTTAGTATATAGAAGAAATACGTAGATAAATAGATATTTGAGTAAATCAAATGTAAGACTGTGAGTTTTGAGTGAAGAAAAATAATTTAAATTCGCATCAGAATATTACGACAGAATTAATAGGTAGATGAATAGTTAGATAATTTAGTATATAAAACAAATACGTAGATAAATAGATATTTGAGTAAATAAAATGTAAGGCTGTGAGCTCTGAGTGAAGAAGAATCACCTAAATCCACATCGTATTATAATTATGGGATTAAGAGATGAATGAATAGATATATAGGTAAATAGATTAATGTATGAAACAAATACGTACATAAATAAATACTTGAATAAATGTACTGTACGATTGAGTTTTGAGTGATGAAAAATTGCTTAAATCTTCATCAGATTGATTGTCACTGTAGGAGTAATATATAAATAAATAGATAAAATAATACATGAAAATATGAATTGATCT
>NC_134784.1:80411044-80416044 GCF_046742065.1 Oratosquilla oratoria | reverse complement strand
ATATATATATATATATATATATATATATATATATATATATATATATATATACTTACTTCAGCTCCCAATAGTAGGCGTTATGCCAGTCAGTGGTCCCAGCATGTTCCTCCATTTGGCTCTATCATGGAAGACCCCTTTCTCCCTCAGAGTTTCGATGTTGGGCAAATCATGTCTGCTGAGGGCTTCTACAACATTTTCTTTCCATCTCTTTTTCGGTCTTCCTCTTGGTCTTATTCCGTCCGGCATCTATTCCCAGCATCCCCTTGCAATTTTTTCTTCATCCATTCTTTCTAAATGTCCTGACCATCTTAACTGGGCAGCATCTATTTTGCATAGCATGGAACAGACGCCAATGTTTTTCCTTATAACTTCGTTTTTTAGTTTATCTCTCCTCGTCTTTCCAACTATGGCTCTCAATGGTCTCATTTTCGCTACCTGAGTCCTGCTTATGCCTTCTTTTGTCATTACCCAACTTTTTGAGCCATATGTTAGGGTAGGTGTCAAGACAGTATTGAAAATAATCCGTTTCACTTCTAAAGGTACTTGTTCTTCCTTTATTATCGGCCAGAGAGCTCCAACATTTCCACTAATTTATTTATTCTTTCTGAAATATCCCTCTTATTTCCACCATCCTTAGTGACTACACTTCCAAGATATTTGGACATGTTTGTATTTTTTGCCATCTTATTTCCTATGGTGATGCTGAACTCATGTTCTTCTCTTCTGCTAACGGTCAGTATGTCTGTCTTTGCTACATTTATTTTCATTTCATTCTTTATAAAACACTCATTCCACCTTTTTATGTCGTCTTCGATCTCTTCCCTATCTGTGCTCTATTCAGCTATATCGTCTGCATAAGCCATTATTCTGTTCTTATAGTTTTCTTTGTCTTCTTTAATATCCTCTATTACAGTTTCCATATATGGTATAAAAAACAGAGGGGATAGCACACTTCCTTGTTTAACCCCGGTTTCTACAGGGAACTACTTCTCTGCCCCCTTTGATGTTTTAACGCTGCATACACAGGGGTAATACAAACGTTTTATAGCTTTCTTTAGATGTCCCTTGACACCATACCTCTCCTTCATGCATCTCCATACCTTTTCGAGAGGTATTGAATCAAAAGTCCTCCGCAGGTCAATAAAAGCGGTGTATAGGCTTTGGTTATATTCCCATGCCTTCTCTATCACCATCCTTAATCCAAACGTTAAGTCCGTTACTAATCTATTACTTCTGTAACCATGCTGCTCCTCTCCTAATAATGGTTCTACTAGGTTTCTTAATCTTCTCTCAGTTATTCTCTCATATAGCTTTGTGATGTGGGGTATGAGGGAAATCCCTCTATAGTTGTTACAATTTCCAGCATCACCTTCACCTTTGAAAATTGGGACTATTAGGGTTTTACCCCACTCCTTTGGTACTGTTCCTTTTCTATAGATCTTATTTATGAGCTTCAAAATATTCTGCTGTACCACATTTCCTCCTTCCTTTATTATCTCTATTGATATTTCATCTACTCCTGGTGTTTTGGAATTCTTTATTTCTTTCAATGCCCATTCAAATTCTTTTTCTGTGATATTATCATGTTCTCCATCTAAATCTTTCTCCATCTCTTGCCATTGTTCCTCATTTCCAGCATTTAGGAGCTCTTGGAAATATTCTGTCCATCTGTTGTCTATCTCATCCTGACCTGTAAGAACATTCCCCTCCAGGTCTTTAATGTTATATTGTTTTGCCTTGCTTTTCCTATATGACTTTGCTGTACCATATAATAACTTTTTTCCTTCCTGCAAATCTTCTGTCAATCTCTCTCCCAGATCTTCCCATGTCTCGGTCTTTCCTCGATCTTTTGCAAGATTAGTTCCTTTCCGTGCCAGTACATATTCTGCTCGGCTTTCAGATGTTCGTCTTCTTAGCCACCTTCTAAACTTTAAAGTTTTATTTTTTTACTGCTTGTTTGACCTCCTCATTCCACCAAGGTGTGTGCCTTTTCCTATTCCCACCAATCCATTCTACCCCTAAAGTTTCTTCTGCTACCTCAATGATTGTTTCTTTCAAAATGTCCCATCTTTCTTTTTACTCCTCATCTTGCTTCTCCAATTTTTGTGTAAGTTTAGTATTATAAGCATTTTCTTTTATCTTCCTCTTGCAAACTTTTTGTTTTAATTACTTTTCTTTTTCTACTTTGCCGTGGTTTTACCTTACCGATCTTAAGATCAGCCACTAGTAACCTGTGGTCTGAATCTAAACCCACTCCTGGTATTACCTTTATATTAGCGAAAATTCTTCTGTTTGAACATAATATGTAATCGATAATTTATTTTTGATCATACTGTCCTGTATTTTGATTCCATTTATATCTAGTAAATTTATGTTCCTCTTTATGTTGATAAAAGCTATTCATTATTTTCAAACCGTTTCTCATGCAGTAGTCTGTTAGTTTTTCTCCTTCTGAGTTTCTTGTCTTCTCCAAATGTCCCTAATATATTTTCTATTCCTTATCTTTACTTTCCAACTCTAGCATTAAAATCACCAATCAAAAGTCCTATATCGCCATCTAGAATCTCATATTCTTCCTCTAAATCATCTAGGAAACTTTCTTCTTCTTCTTCAGGATATCCCTGTTGTGGTGCATACATTTGATATATGTTGTATTTTCTTCCTTTTATTCGTATTGTACACTTCATTCGTCCTTTGTTGATCAATTTCACCTCTTGAATATACTGTGTCAGTCTTGATCCCACTATCATAGCTACCCCGTGCCTTCTCCCTCTCTCTTCTGATCCACAGTACATTAAAGTATATTCCCCTCCGAGGTCTCTTCCTTCATCTTTTCCCCATTCTCTTGTCTCTGCCATTCCCATAATGTCTACCTTTCTTTCATTCATCATCTCCAAGATTTCTTCATCTCTGTCTCTATATGTTGCGATGTTAATCGTTGCAAGTCTTACTTTGTGGAGTGTCTAGTGCGAATTTCCTTTATGTTTCCGATTTCGTGGAGGCTGGTCTTGGAGTTTCGCGAGCGGAAGACTTGTTACACCACCGGCTAGCTAGGCCTGCCGTAGCAACCCTCCTCTTTTCTCATCCGGGCTTGGGACCGGCAATGGCGGAGTTATATATACATATACGTACATATATATGTATATATATATATATATATATATATATATATATATATATATATATATATTTGTGTGTGTGTGTGTGTGTGTGTGTGTGTGTGTGTGTGTGTGTGTGTGTGTGTGTGTGTGTGTGTGTGTGTGTGTGTGTGTGTGTGTGTGTGTGTGTGTGTGTGTGTGTGTGTGTGTGTGTGTGTGTGTGTGTGTGTGTGTGTGTGTGTGTGTGTGTGTGTGCATGCTAATATGAATAAATGTTTTTGTGTACGCTCACACAATAAACTAATCAACACATACAAAACCCGATCACACTGACTGATGTTTTCCTTAAATATCTATTGAGAGAGAGAGAGAGAGAGAGAGATAGAGAGAGAGAGAGAGAGAGAGAGAGAGAGAGAGAGAGAGAGAGAGAGAGAGAGCGAGGGAGAGAGGGAGGGTGGGAGAGATAGGGAGTAAGTGAGGGAGAGGGCAAAAGTGTTTCTTTCATGAACAAGAAGGGCAATTGACTTGGAATGGGAAAACTTGGGGAGTTGCGATTCCAACACTTTAGTGCAATTAAAAAGTGTTGGGAGTCCAAACTCAGACTGCGAAACTCCACGTCCCTACTCCCCCACCTTTTCCCCTCTATCCTGTACCCTTCAACTTTCTATCTCCACCTTCCTACTTTCTATGTCTACATAATATTCTCCCTCTATTCCTCTCCTTTGTCAAAGGAGTTCTCCATTCTCCTTCCTCTTCTTTCACTTCCTCCCTCATCTTTTTCGAGTGATGAAGTTGATTGATGGTAATTGCAGTGATTATGATGGTGGTTGTAGTTTTGAAGGTAGATATGACGGTCATCTTACTATTGATATTGGTGGTAGTAAATGATCCGATGTCCCCTGTTACAATTTCTTAACTATTAACGCGTCCCACTCATGGAACGAGAATGATAGATACAGGATGTACGAAAAGCATATACAGAATGTGGACCAGGGCTCATTCACTCCTATAACCTTTACGACTTCGGGTGGGATGGGTCCAAGGGCAAAGGCATTCTACGCTTGTCTGGCAGAGGTGATGGCAGAAAAGAAACAACAACCAAAAAGCAGCATTGTATCACGGATGAGATGTAGACCGTCTTTCTCACTCTTAAACTCAGCCCTCCCATGCCTGAGAGATACTAAGTTCCTAACGCCCAAATCAGCACATGTACAAAACTTCGATTTTGAGCAGACTATGGTAGATAGTAGGATAAATGAACTTCTATATTAGGCTTCATTAAAATATATAGAAGGGTAGTCGAGCACAGTCATAGGCGAAAGAGGGAGACAGATCCTGACTGCTCTCACCACACAGTTCCACGAGGATGGAGGTCGTTTAAAAAATGTAGTAGTAGTAGTAGTAGTAGTAGTAGTAGTAGTAGTAGTAGTAGTAGTAGTAGTAGTAGTAGTAGTAGTAGTAGTAGTAGTAGTAGTAGTAGTAGTAGTAGTAGTAGTAGTAGTAGTAGTAGTAGTAGTAGTAGTAGTAGTAGTAGTAGTAGTAGTAGTAGTAGTAGTAGTAGTAGTAGTAGTAGAAGTAGTAGCAGTAGTAGTAGTAGTAGTGGTGCTGGTGGTGGTGCAGGTAGTAGTAGTAGTAGTAGTAGTAGTAGTAGTAGTAGTAGTAGTAGTAGTAGTAGTAGTAGTGGTAGTAGTAGTAGTAGTAGTAGTAGTAGTAGTAGTAGTAGTAGTAGTAGTAGTAGTAGTAGTAGTAGTAGTAGTAGTAGTAGTAGTAGTAGTAGTAGTAGTAGTAGTAGTAGTAGTAGTAGTAGTAGTAGTAGTAGTAGTAGTAGTAGTAGTAGTAGTAGTAGTAGTAGTAGTAGTAGTGGCACCAGTTATCAGAATGACTATGATATATCTCAGGCTT
>NC_134784.1:80371044-80381044 GCF_046742065.1 Oratosquilla oratoria | reverse complement strand
TGTCGCAGACTTGTCGTAGTAGGAACAGGGAAGCAGTCGCCGGTTGTCAGGTCGCTTTGCGTTTATAGGTAGAGATGATGATGGAGAGAGATCTAGGATCTGGGGACCAAGTGTCAACCCTCGGGGCTGTACCTCTAGGTGAAGGTGAAGGTGAAGGTGTTAATAGGTTTCTGAAGACGAAGGGCAAGGAGATGATCCTCTCTCACGTCCATTTAAGACAAGAGCCCCATCTTGCCTAAATAGTATCATCTGGTAATGAGTTGAATGGAATGCGATCTAATCTGGTCTTTTTCCTTTATTATCTACTTCTTTTCGCATATCCTTTCTGAGCATGGACGTGATTGCTTTACGTACTGTATGTTATATATATATATATATACATATATATATATATATATATACATATATATATATGTATATATATATATATATATATATATATGTGTGTGTGTGTGTGTGTGTGTGTGTGTGTGTGTGTGTGTGTGTGTGTGTGTGTGTGTGTGTGTATGTGTGTGTGTGTGTGTGTGTGTATGTGTGTGTGTGTGTGTGTGTGTGTGTGTGTGTGTGTGTGTGTGTGTGTGTGTGTGTGTGTGTGTGTGTGTGTGTGCGCGCATGTGTGTGTGTGTGTGTGTAATCTAATAAATTTGTTTAATATATTATTACATATATATCTTTATATTTCAAATTTTACATCTCATTTATCCTATTTTGATATATATTCATCATATATTTCTGTTCATATCTATTTTGTATTTTGTATGATATACAATTTCTTTTTATAATTTCTACGTCTGGTATATTTTAGTTTCTTATGTATCGATTTATTGCATCTTTATATATATATATATATATATATACATATATATATATATATATGTATATATACATACATATATATATATATATATATATATATATTCATTCTATATTTCATATATATATATATATTCATTTTATATTTCATATATATTTAGATTTCTATATTTTAATTTTACTCGTCTTGTATATATGCATGGGTGAGGTTTGGGTCTGTGACACCTCTCTACAAACGGCAGCGTTCTGTTTTCCACTGTCCAGTGTCTGTTTGCGAGTATTTTTCAACGTGTTGTCCACGAGAGTGAGAGTGAATTGGGAATTGGGATCAAGTGGGATGGGATGTAGAGAATGGGAATGGTGTGAGGGGGATTACATCCATCAAGCTGGACACCTACTCCACATCTGAATAAAATTGCTTAACAAAAGAGAGAGAGAGAAAGAGAGAGAGAGAGAGAGAGAGAGAGAGAGAGAGAGAGAGAGAGAGAGAGAGAGAGAGAGAGAGAGAGAGAGAGAGAGAGAGAGAGAGAGAGAGAGAGAGAGAGAGAGAGAGAGAGAGAGAGAGAGAGAGAGAGAGAGAGAGAGAGAGAGAGAGAGAGGGAATGAGAGAGAAAAAGAGAGAGGGGCTTAACTGTATTGATTGGACAACACGGTGGTCCTCACATATCTGAATAAAATAAAATTGTGTTGGTCACATCAAAGTCTGTATGGAATAACTGTTGGTCACAAGAGGACGATGGAAGAGTGTATGTACATGACATCTTTTATATGGCCAGTCTCCAAAGAAAATACATGCAGCTTTAGAATGTGAGTATGGAAATACATACAGTTGCAATATTGGATTGACAAAAACACGTGCATAAAAGGACACACGCCCACACACTCAAATACATGCACAATAAATACGAACGCATGTACGCATACAAGCACACGAATATATATGTGTAGGTGTGTGTGCGCACAAACATACACAATTGTGTAAATTATATATATATATATATATATATATATGTATATATATGTATATATATATATATATTTACATATATATATATGTATATATGTATATATATAATGTGTGTTCTTTTTGTGATGTTTGTGCGTGTGTGTGTATGTATATGTGTGAGCACACTTACATGCATGTGCATATGCATATGTACGTGTGTTTTTACATCTACGCGTGTGTAGATTGTGAGTACATAAGACATATGTATAAGAACTCTTACGAAAATTAAAACTATCTCAATTCATTCGGTGCTATTTCGAAGAGAACTTTGTAAATCATCAAATATTCTGAAGGAGATTAAGTGATACATGTAAGGAAGGAACGAAAACAAACAACAATGACCGGGACGGATTAACTTTTGGTGTCTTGAAATAGTAAAGAACTCAGTTGATGATATAATTAGATTACAAAGACAAGATACAATGGATAACAATGCCGTAACTCTTGTATTATGACCTGATTGGTAATTTATTAGATCTTGTTATTCTAATCATTAAATGCTAATATGTATAATCTTTGTGTGTATGTGTGTGTGTGTGTGTGTGTGTGTGTGTGTGTGTGTGTGTGTGTGTGTGTGTGTGTGTGTGTGTGTGTGTATGTGTGTGTGTGTGTGTGTATGTGATTCACCATGGTTCTGGATCACGTGTTAGTTTTGTGATCGAAAGCTATTACCATCGCGGATGATAACTCAGATATCATATATTGCGCGTACGCACATGCATATGTATATGTGTGTGATTCACCATTGTCTTGGATCACGTGTTGGACTCGTAACCAACAGCTATTTCCCTCCCGGAAGAGAGCTCAGAGCTCATATATGACCGATCTATGGGTAATGCTGTGACCTTACATGCACACACACACACCCAACTCCTCACCCACGAGAGTTGGAGTAACAACTCGCAGCGCATCGATACTGAAATTATTTCAGCCCTGGGCGGGATTCGAACCCGGACCGCTGTAATGGCAGCCGGGAATTTTAACCACTGCGCCACGAGGTGTGTACATGTGTGCGACGTACTTGTGTGTGTACATGTGTGCGGCGTACATGCTTACATGCACATGATCATAACTGTTTCAGAGAAATTATTGCACGGAATGAAATGTACTTATAGGACGTTTTGCGCAGATTACTGTGTTTTGTCGATGAACATTCAAATTTGCAGAAAAACTAAATCATCCTCAGACGAGGAACTGCCGATAATATATTTATCCCGATGATGTTGACAGCATCCTCCTCTTCTTTATTTCTTCATCTTTTAGACCAGCGTTGCTGCATCTACGGTGTTGAGGGCTACGGGATTCTAGCACACTCTAAAAAGGCACTAAAATTAGTTTCAGTGAGTGTTAGAAAAGAATATATTACAGTTATGCATCAGATGGAGTTCCTGTAACTAGATTACAAAGGATTACAAAGGCGGAGCATGCCGACAGGAGACCTCTTGATCCATATCTAGGTCGGATGCGAAAAAAAAAATCATATCAATAATAAAATAATAAATAAAAACTATAATAATGTAAATAACAAATAAAATACATAAATAAATGCATAGGTATAGTTAAATAATAAACAAACAGGTAAATAGTAAATAATAATAAATTGACATATAACTAATAATAAATGGAAATCAGACAGACAAATGATAACAAAACAAAAACAAATAATATAAGATAGATTATAATCATTACAGCATCTTACCTAGGTATTTATCTAAATGAGTACAGTTACACTACCTAAACCTGAATACAGGGCTGCTGAGGTAAAAAAAAACTTTAAGAAACTTTGTACTAAGCCATCTCTTAGTCAAATGAATCCTCTAAAATGAACGAAAAATAGAATAAATAATGTACATGAAAGAGTGGATCGGGGTTAATTGAATTAGTTTAAACCCTTTGATCAAGTTAATGCGTCGTTAGGGAATTAACTCACTGGATTCCTGGGGCTTCCCCTGAGCTGAGTGAAATCAAATGGCGCAAAATAAAATAGATATACGAATTGATTTGGGTAACCAACCAGAGGGTTAATTGAGGTGATATTAAAACCGTGAATGAAATTACACAATGAGAAAGTTAATATACAGGTCGATTTTAGTAGTCAAAGAGTTAGAACCGTCAAGGTACAATTAGAATAACACATGTAAAGAATACCAACTTGTAGGACTTGATAGCTTTTACTAACAACCATTACACTATTTCAAAATTGGGAAATTTACACACAAATCGATCCTATGTACAGTCACAAGTAAAAGTTTTGATCTACTCATAGATCTCATGAGACACCACTCAAAATCTTTGCTTGACAAATTTTCTTTATTTATTCAAGAAAATTTCCTTACTGTAAGCTAAACTCTGAGTAGGAAAATGTATCATGTACTCGACAAAAAATAGTAATAATACTTATATACATTATTCTTATTGTTATTCGTCTTTACGTTGTTTTTTTGTTCGGGCAATGCTGTGATAAAGAGGTGTGCGTATGTGTGTATGGGTGCAGGCGTGGGTGGATGGGTATATGTGTGTGCATATTTGTGTGTGTGTGTGTGTGTGTGTGTGTGTGTGTGTGTGTGTGTGTGTGTGTGTGTGTGTGTGTGTGTGTGTGTGTGTGTGTGTGTGTGTGTGTGTGTGTGTGTGTGTGTGTGTGTGTGTGTGCGCACGCATACTTGTGACTGTAAGTGTGCGCGCACGTGTTTGCGTGTGACAGAGCGCGCGCGTGTATATATGCGTACATGCGTGTGCATGTACGTATAGACACAAAACACACCTCTAGACCTATTTGCATAGATGCATGTATATATGCATATACATGTATATCCATGTATAAGGACAAACCCCCACATCAAAACAGGAGCGATTGCTGAGGCTAACAAGAGCCACCACCAGGGGTGTGGATGACAAAGAGATGCATTTTATTAATTAGATTTCAGTCCGCCTTTGATGCTACATGCTCTAATGGGAGACTGTGATGCGGCCTGGTCGGGATATTTCCCCCCCGTTTGTATTTCTGTCCGCCCCCCCGACCTTTCGCTGCGGACGTTTCGCCACTGAGAGAGACACGCAATCCGGGATTGTTGTCCCGCAAATCGCATACAGTCCTTTAACTCACTCTACCAGGCCCCGCCCTCAACTGAGTGGAACAGCATATCCCCCCCCCCCGTTTGTATTTCTGTCCCCCCCCCCCCCGACCTTTCGCTGCGGACGTTTCGCCACTGAGACACGCAATTCGGGATTGTTGTCCCGCAAATCGCACACAGTCCTTTAACTCACTCTACCAGGCCCCGCCCTCAACTGAATGGAACAGTTAGCTGTTAGCCACAACGGGACCTATAAAAGAATGGCAAAATCATGATTGGGTTAACTTAGACGCCCTTAAATCTTAATTAACCCCGTATGGAATATTAGCTACTGTCAAGTAAATAGGATGGCTTGGGATAACCTGAAGAAAATAATTAAAGCGACCACGATAATCTAACGGAATAATGAGTGGAATAAAATGATTTAACGTTAACTAAAAAAAAATTAAAATCAGTTCTTGGTCTTAATGGTTTTATGGGTGGAATTAAATAAATAGGCGTTAGGCACAACGAAAGTCATCAGATTAATTAGTATACTGTAGTGCGTGAAATAAAAAAAACGATGTAATTTTAACCAGAAAAAATTGAATTATTCTTATGTTCCAATAGGTTAATGATGTAACGAGTCAATGGTTTAATGGATTAATATAAGCTCAAATTAAACATATAAATATGAAATCTAAATAAAAACAGCAAAAATTATTCCCCAAGTGTTAATGGTTTAATAGGTCAACGTTTTAATGGGTTAATGGGTAGAATGACCCCATAAACATGAATGGGTTGAACTCTGTTTGTGGAGGAAGTTTCTGCATCACGTACTCTTCAGCCTCCGATCAAACAGGACAAAACTAATGACCACCAACAGCACGGGAGTTGACTAATGACCAACTGGGAACGTAATGAAGGATCTGACTCCAGTTCAAACACAGATATACACGTATTCAGGAATACATGCACATTACACAAACACGCACGCACGTACGCACGCACACACATAATCACGCACACACACACACACACACACACACACACACACACACACACACACACACACACACACACACACACACACACACACACACACACACACACACACACACACACGTTGGAACCAATATGAATTTGAATCTAATTATGAAAAAGTGGACAAAGAGAAACAGGGCTTCACGAGCGTTACTAATGCCCTGTATACCACAGTTAGGTAAATACAATTAAGTAAAGGCAGGCAGGCAGGCAGGCGCGCGCGCGCACACACACACACACACACACACACACACACACACACACACACACACACACACACACACACACACACACACACACACACACACACACACACAGTGAGGGAGAGAGAGAGAGAGAGAGAGAGAGAGAGAGAGAGAGAGAGAGAGAGAGAGAGAGAGAGAGAGAGAGAGAGAGAGAGAGAGAGAGAGAGAGAGAGAGAGAGAGAGAGAGAGAGAGAGAGAGAGAGAGAGAGGTAGATAGATGGAGAAAGAGAGAGACAGAGAGAAAGAAAAAGAGAGATAGAATGGAATATCACAAACCATTGGCGAACGTAGCACACTCTTGGAAGTTTTGCTTGACGCAAACCTAAAGGCAACTTTCATTAATCTGGTGTCGAACTTGAGGACTGAAGGAGGCCAGCGTTAATTGGTTCGGGAGGAAATGACGTCATCTGGTGTTTGACGAATTCAGTGAAGTGTGACATGAAACAACAGATGTCGGAGATGTAGTCACTGGAATGATTATAACGAAACGCAAAGAGCTTTGTGGTAACACATCAATAAAGAGATCGAGTCCACAGATGAGAATACGGACCAGACGAAGAACAATGACCTCGAGGTTTGACAACGAAGAATTTCCCGAAGATCAGGAGTCACATCATATGAATAAAATCATTTGGAGGATCTCTTAGAAAATACATGGTGGTCCAAAAGTAGCTGGACAGTATATCACATAAATGTTAAAATTTGCTGTCCACAAACTTTCGGACCACCCTTGAACACAAATTCTGTCACCGTCATTCATAAACGATAAAATTGTGTCTAAATCGTGACTGGTTTTAACTCGGGAAGGCAAAGCCCTGTCAGTTACGACAAGCCACTTTTATTTTCTACGACTGAATTAAATCGTCTGACGACAGCCATACAATCTGGAGGTAAAGCCAACCTAGCCCAGTGAATGAAATGAACTTTCCCAGAAAGTATTCACGCGTGATAGAGTTTGGGGTTTAAAATTGAGTCATAGCAGATGGGTATTAGTATAACCAAATTGTCAGTTTATTTAACTACCATTATGCTCTTTTTATCAATTGCATGTGGTCAGGTTAATTTGTTTATAACTTGTTTGTTAATCTATATATTTACTTATCTGTTCTCTTAGTTATTTATTTATACATATTAATCAACTTTTTTATTTGTTTATTAATTAATTTATATATATATATATATATATATATATATATATATATATATTTTTTTTTTTTTTTTTTTTTTTTTTTTTGTGGGCAACCAGATCTCCCGTCACCAGAGTCTTCTGTTGTGACCATTGAGTAGGTGAAGCATTATACTGGAAATGCACTGTTCTCACTTTCGATTCTAGGCCTCGTACATAAGTTGCAGTGCACAACATCTCTCCAGGGATCTTGTATGGAGGGGAGCATCCTCAAAGAGACTCAATATTGATTGTCTCGCATTAGCTTAGTTGTTGATTCGAATCCCGCACTCCTCTCTAATTTCCAAGTGTCTGTTACCTTTACCAACAGTCCAAGCGCATAGGGGAAAGCTGAGAGCGGTCGTAAATATACTCCTCACTTTCTTCTAAATCTGTCCAGTGGATTTCAATTGGACAAATTTAGGTTTATAAAGGAAATAGGCAAATACTGGTTTACCAACAGAGAGGTTAATGATTGGAAAAGACTCAGTAACCATCTAATGAGCGCTGAAACAAATCGTTGTTTTAAGAAAAGATGATATAACTTTATGGATAAGGATGACAGATGATAAGGGACATGGAACTGTCTAGTGTAGGATTTATAGTTTTCTACGGTTTCCTTCATTTGTATGTTCTTCTGTTCTTCATTTTTGCCCGTGTACTTGGACTAATTAGAAATAGATTACTCAAGATGGACATCGAGGAGAATTACAAGACTTGAACCCGTGACTATAAGGGTATATGACACGCACGCCTCCGTTTGCTCTACCAGGATTGAGAAGTCATACCGAAGCGACTCCTGGTGGAGATAGTCGTCAACTTTTATTTATTTATTTATTTATTTATTGCAAAATATTCTCAAAGGAAACGATGCAAAAAAGAATAAAAAAAATAAAAAATGTAATTAACAAAATGTTAATGCAATAGAATTAGGATGAAACATGATAAAGTAAAATTGAATTAAATAAAGTAGAATGAAACAAAGTAGAATAAAACAAGACAAAACAAGATAAGATAAAACAAACGGAATGGAAATATATTCAAATGGAAGAAATAACAAAGTATGAAAAAACAGTGTAAAACAACACAAATGACAACAAAACAGGACTAAATGACATGAATTGGGAAAGAAACAAATTTCAATAAATCTCACAGACAGGCAAGACTTATGAACGGGTTGCCTGTCTTCTTATTTTGGACAGATTTTTTGTTTGGCAGGAGCTAGAATTGAATTACTAATTAGATTATTAGGTTCCATTATTCACGCGCATATCACACATACACACACACACACATACACACACACACACACACACACACACACACATATATACACACACACACACACACACACATATATATATATATATATATATATATATATATATATATATGTATATATATATGTATATATATGTATATATATATATACATATATATATATATATATATATATATATATATATACATGTATATATATATATATATATGTAAAACCAACGGCTTTTCCCCCTTACAAGGGAGGTACCCAAAAAACAAAGGCATATAATCCACTCCTATTCATTCCATCCCCACATACTTCACTCCAATTTACCCCCTCCCTCCCTCCCTCATATCTTGGCTTCTCCTGGATGACGGGCCATCCTTACATCTCGACTATTGCCCTGGGTCAAAAGCTATATAACAAGACACAGCACATCCACAGTAAGGCCGCTTCATTTAATCGGCAATCCCTCCCCCCTCTCTCCGTCCCCTCATGCAGAAAAAGAAAAGACAGGGTGAAATCCCTTCGAGGTGCGTCAAAATATCATTCACACATACTCCCTCATCCCCAATCCCCCACCCACTCCTTCCTATGCATCACATCATCATCCATACAGAACCATTCTCCACTCACCTTTATCTTCTGTCTTTTCCCTTCCTCAACAGACATTCTCCTCTTTCCCAATGCCTCTTTTACCCCATCCATCCATCTTATCCTTGGTCGCCCCCTCATGTTCACTTCTTCCACCTCTGCCTTCCACACCTCTTTTACTAATATATCTTCACTCATTCATTTCATGTATCCAAACCATCCCAATACTCTTTCATGAACCCTATCTCACAACTCCCTTTTCCACCCCGTTCTCCTCCTCACCCCCCCCCAATTCTCACTCTATCCAACCTAGTTACCCCTATCATACTTTCAGGCATTTCATCTCAAGCACATTTAAACTCTTCTTCTCTTCTATGTTTCTACCCCATACAGTTGCTCTATATATATATATATATATATATATATATATATACATATATACATATATATACATATATGTGTATGTATATTCTAATTGTATATATGTGTATATATATATATATATATACATACATATATATATGTATGTATGTATATATATACATATATATATGTATATATATATATATATATATATATATATATATATATATATCCGTAAGTAACCACAAGGAAAAGTAAACTAACAAAGCAGAGTACTTTCGTATAATTACATCTTCAGTGCTGATACAGAGAAGGAATTATAAAAGGAAAAAAACAAGGTACAGAATATATGACTGATTGAAACATGGTGAAGAGGGAATTCGAAGCGATAGTGGAAGAAGTACACGTGACATTTGATACCGTCTTGGTTACCAAGTATGGGACGATTGCTCATAACTG
>NC_134784.1:80363544-80366044 GCF_046742065.1 Oratosquilla oratoria | reverse complement strand
CTCTCCTCTCCTCTCCTCACCTTTCCTCACCTCACCTCTCAAACCATTAAAAAGGATTACAAAGGCGTAGCATGCCGACAGGAGACCTTTTGGTCCATATTTAGGTCGGATGCGGAAGAAAAATATGATAATGATAAATAAATAAACAAACGAAAAAAGATATAATGTAAATAATAAAAAATAAATTACATAAATAAATGCATAGGTATAGTTAAATAATAAACAAACAGGTAAATAGTAAATAATAATAAATTGACATATAACTAATAATACATGAGGATCAAGCAAATAATAATAAACAAACAGACAAATGATAACAAAACAAATAAACATATAACATAAAACAAATGATAGTCATTACAGCATCCTGCTTAGGTTTTCACCTTAAAGCTTCGAGCTAAACTACAAAGTACTGCCTCTGCAGGAAGTTTATTCCATTCATTAACTACACGGTTGATGAAGTTGTTTCTACCCACTTCCAAATTAGATTTATTTCCAGACAGTTTGAGATCATTGTTTCTTGTCTGATTCTTATTCAGTGTGAAAATTTTGTCACTTTTGATGTCAATTCCCTTTAGAATTTTAAAGACCTGTATCAAGTCATCTCTGAGTCTACGTTTTTTTTTAAGGAAAACAGATTCATATGTTTTAGTCGATTTTCGTATGATTTATTTATGTTTGAAATCAGTTTTGTGGCTTGCCGTTGTACTTTTTCCAGTTTGTCAATGTCTTTAATGAGATTCGGTGACCATACGGAAACAGCATATTCCAAATGTGGACGAACTAACGATTTATCTAGCTTATTAATGAGTGATGAATTTTTGAAGTGAAAAGATTGCGCAATCAGTCCTAGAATCTCGTTTGCTTTCTCAGAGGCTAGAATACACTGCTTAGATGATTTGAGATAATTACTGATAATTACGCCGAGATCCTTTTCACTATCCACTTTTGTTAACGAATTTCCAAATAACTTGTAATCGTACTTATTGTTATTTTTACCTATGTGCATTACCTTGCATTTATTTGTGTTAAACTTCTTTGGCCACTTTTCAGACCATTGCTGTAATTTATCTAAATCTTCTTGAATATCTAATAGGTTTAAGTGATCATCAGTTTTGTATCATCAGGAAATTTGGAAACAATAGATTTTAGTCCGTGGTCTATATAATTTATATATACTATAAATAGAAGTGGCCCAAGAACGGAACCCCGAGGAACTCCAACTCGTAAAAAATTTTCATCAAGAAGTTTTTCCATTTAAGACAATTCTGTTTTCGATCATTCAACCAATTACTAGTCCAACTTAATAGGCTACCACTTATTCCGTGTGAAGCTAATTTAGTAAGTAGTCTTTCGTGGGGGACGGTATCAAAAGCTTTTGCAAAGTCTAGACATATCAAATTTATATTGTTTTTGTCATAATTCGAGATAAATGTGTTGTAGAATTCGAGTAAGTCACTCAATAACATTTCCGTCTGAAACCATGCTGGTTATCATTTATCAAACAGTTACTTTTAGAGGATATTTGATAGTATCACTGATGATAGTTTCCATAATTTTTCCTACGATTGAAGTCAAACTTGTAGGCCTGTAATTATTCGGTTTCTTTTTGTCATTTTTTTTTTTAATATGGGAGTAACGTTAACTAGCTTCCATTCTCTTGGGACATCTACGGATATGATGGGTTTCTTGAAAATAATTTCTAATGGAACAACAATCTCATTTTTCAATTCCTTTGAGATTCTTGGATGCCAACCGTCAGGCCCTGGTGTTTTATTAACTTTGAGTTTCTCTATACACTATTTTTTTTTTTTTTACGGTAGTGAGTAAGTTTACCCTAGACTTTTCACAGGTTTCAGTTTGGAGTTCACTTTGAGGTTTCGTTTACGAATACTGAGCTAAAATAACTGTTTAAAATATCACACATTCCTTCATTTGAATATTCACCTCTCCTCTCCTCTCCTCACTTCTCCCCATCTCATCATACCTAACCTCTCCTCTCCCCTCCTCTCCCCTTATCACCCTCCTCTCCTCTCTCTTTTCTCCTCTTCTTCCCTCTCTTCACCGGCCTTCTCCTCACTTTTCACCTCACCTCACCTCACCTCACCTCACCTCACCTCATCTTACCTCATCTTACCTCACCTCACCTCATCTCACCTCATCTCACCTCTACTCACCGTACCTCACTCCTTATTACGACTCACCTCACCTTACCTCACGTTTCCCTTCCCCTCCCCTCCCCTCACCTCACCCCCCCCTCACCTCCCCTCACCTCCCCTCACCTCCCCTCACCTCACCTCCCCTCCCCTCTCCTCCCCTTCCCTCCTCTTGTCCTCATCTCCTTACGTCCTCGTTTTACCTATCCTCTTCTCTCCTCCCATCTCATCTCCTCACACTCCCTCTTCCCTCTCCCTTCCTACCCCCTCTGCCCTGAATCTCCCTCTGCCCTCAGTCTCCATCAGCTCTCAGTCTACCTCCTCCTTCATTCTCACTATTCCCT
>NC_134784.1:80353544-80356044 GCF_046742065.1 Oratosquilla oratoria | reverse complement strand
TAATGAATGTGTGTGCTTGTGTGTATGTGTGTGTGTGTGTGTGTGTGTGCTGTGTGTGTGTGTGTGCTTTGTGTGTGTGTGTGCTTTGTGTGTGCTTTGTGTGTGTGCTTTGTGTGTGCTTTGTGTGTGTGTGTGCTTTGTGTGTGTGTGTGTTTTGTGTGTGTGTGTGTGTGTGTGTGTGTGTGTGTGTGTGTGTGTGTGTATGTGCATATATAGATTATCACGACCCGAGTGAGGCAAATTCACATACTTCATCGGCTTTCTTATCCTCGCTCCTGTGCCTATCCTACAAGTTCCAACCTGAGAAGCCACGCCTCTTTTTGTGGCCTATAAAAAAAGGCAGCGCTTGACTCGCTCCTGCTCTGACCTACGGAATACAATCCGCTCCCTCTTCTGTCTCTACGGCCTCGCTTGCCGTCCCGTTGTATACCTGCTTGAGTTCGTTAGGTAGTAAGTAATGAACTGTTTAGCTTTGATTATTATCATTCTGGACCTCTCAAGTGTAATACCATAGGGTGTTTTAGTAAAGGAAAGTGATATTTATCTCTCTTCTCTCTCTCTGTTCTCTCTTTCTCTGTTTCTCTCTGTCTGTCTGTCTGTCTCTCTCTGTCTCTCTCTCCCTCTCCCTCTCCCGCCCTCTCTCCTCTCTCTCCCTCCTATGTCACTGTTTAGGAAAAATTATATTTATCATAGGATGTAATAGTTAGGGTTGTGATATTTATCATAGGATGTATTAGTTATGGAAAGCGATATCTAGCCTAGAATGTATAAGTTAGGGAAACTGTTATTTAACAAACAATTAATGTTAGACCGTTGAAGTACGGCGTATAATTGTGTTGACTGTTGCATTGGTATATGAGATTGATTAGTATTACCTTACGTCTCATAAACAAAAAATATTTTATCACTTTTGTTATCAATCTTTGAAGAAACTCGTCCCTTATATTGATCTATTTCATTCATACTACAAGAACTCACCAAAACCAGTAAATATCCTTACATTTCTTTCTTATTTTATATCTTATGGTGTCTGTCATCCTAGCCTAGCAAAAACTGTTTCAAATTCCTATCTGATGAGCACGCTATTATTCTAATTTCTCTGGCCTATATCTCTCTATGCAAAACACAAACCGTGAGGTTGTAATATGGTATAGTGTATATATATATATATATATATATATATATATATATATATATATATATATATATATATATATATATATATATATATATATATATATATATCAAATCAGCCATCCAAAGTCCAATTGTGAACAAAGGCCTCCTTCATAGCATACCTTGCAAGTCTTCTGCTTTTTCTGAAATAAGAATAATGTCATCTGCAAATCTTAGGTGGTTCAAATATTCGCCATTAATCTTCAAACCTTTCTCTTCCCAACTCAACCTTCTGAAAACCTCTTCCAAACCACCTGTAAGTAATTTGGCTGAAAGGATATCGCCTTGCCGTACTCCTTTCTCGATCTTGTTTTTTCTGTACCTCTAGTCGAATTATATCGGTACCTTTCGCATTAATCTTTTCTTAAACCCTTACGATCTGTTTGTTTGTACCCTGCTTGAGTAACGAGTTTAGTACTGCTATTTGTTCTACCGGGTCAAAGGCCTTCTCGTAATCTACAAAAGCTAAACAGAGAGCTATATGGTATTCTGCCGTTTTCTCAATTAGTTGGTTCATCGCCTGCAAATGGTCTAGAGTCGAATTTCCGCTTCTAAAGCATGCCTGTTTTTACGGTTGTTTTCCATCTAAAACTTAGTCTATTTGTAAGGATCTTGAAGAATACTTTACATACATTTGATAGCAAGCTAATCGGTCGATAGTTACTAAGGTCCTTCTGGTCTTCTTTTTTATGAATCAAAATCAATATAGCATTGTACCACGCATCAGTAATTCTTTCTTGACGTAAGCACTGGGTGTACAACTGAGCTAACTTAATATGAACTTTTTTCCCTGCGTCTTTCAACAGATCTATCGATATACCATCTTCCCCAGGTTCTAATCCTCGTTTCATATATTTTTTAGAGCAAATTCTACTTATTTATTTGTAATCTCTTGTACACTATTAACATTTATAGATAAATCTACTGACTCCACTACGGTCTTTGACAAGTAAAGCTCTTGATAAAACTCTTCTACTATTTTTACCATTCTGTCTCTGCAGTTAATGATTTCTCCATTTTTATCTTTCAAACATATAATTTCCTGTATTCCTAAAGCATCTCTGCGCTCGGTCTCTTTAATACTTTTACCTCTTCGAATAGTTTCCTCTATTTCATCCATGTTTCTCTTTCTATCTGATCTTTACCTTTTGTGGACAAGCTTATTTAGTTCTACTCTTTCTATTTCGTCTCTCCTGCTTTTAATCTGCATGGTGCCTCTTCTTTTAATTAGGTCATTTGCAACTTTAGAGTATTAGTTTTCTATAATATTTTTTATACTTTCTCTGCCGATTCCCTAGTGATATTCACTAAATCTAAATTCATA
>NC_134784.1:80346044-80348544 GCF_046742065.1 Oratosquilla oratoria | reverse complement strand
TGACTTATCTTTAACAATTTCTTTAGCACCCTCCCAATTTATACAATGATTAAAATCCCTTAGGTGAATAAATAAGGCATTAGACATTTGCCCACTCTTGACGCTATACTGATGTTGTTTTAACCTTACTTTTAATTCTTTTCCAGTCTGACCAATATAGCATTTGTCGCAATTTTTACATGGAATTGAATATATACATCCTTCTTCCTTATATGGAGAGTTTTTAATTAAAAGACTTCTAACTGTATTGGAGTTCTTAAATGCTACTTGAATGTTGAAAGTCTTAAGAATATGTGGTAGTTTGACGAAATTCTCGTTGAAAGGCAGTACAAGTAGGTTCTTTACATTAAAAGTTTTACTAGCTTTTTCCTCGTAGAAAGATTTCTTAGCCGATTTATAAGAAATCTCCACGAGGTGTTTAGGATATTTTAATTTTGAAGCTATGTTAGATATTCTTAAGAGTTCATCATCCAAAAACTCCGGACTGCAAATTCTATGGGCTCTCAGAAACATTGATGACAACACTGACATCTTTGTCCTGCAATGATGAGACGAATAAAAATGTACGTATGAAAGAACATTGGTGGGTTTTCTATAGACATCAAATTTGAAGGACCTTTCCTTTCTGTAAATCATAACATCAAGGAAAGGTAAATGATCATTTTCTTCTATTTCCATGGTAAATTTAATGGAAGGGACCAAGGCATTGAGTTTAGTTAAGAACAAAGTAGGATCATCATTTGCAGGCCAAATACATAAGATATCATCAATGTATCTGTACCATGTGACAAAATGGGGGAGAATCTTAGGTAATAATTTAGTTTCAAAAAATTCCATGTAAAGATTGCTTAGAACTGGAGAAAGTGGGTTACCCATAGCCATACCAAACTTTTGCTGGAAAAAATTACCGTCAAATACAAAATATGAGTCAACAATGCATAATTTAATTAATTCAATGATAGTGGTGGTAGGCAGTGGCAACTCATGTTTCTTCAATTCTTCTTCAAGAAGAATTGAAGAAACATGAGTTGCCACTGCCTACCACCACTATCATTGAATTAATTAAATTATGCATTGTTGACTCATATTTTGTATTTGACGGTAATTTTTTCCAGCAAAAGTTTGGTATGGCTATGGGTAACCCACTTTCTCCAGTTCTAAGCAATCTTTACATGGAATTTTTTGAAACTAAATTATTACCTAAGATTCTCCCCCATTTTGTCACATGGTACAGATACATTGATGATATCTTATGTATTTGGCCTGCAAATGATGATCCTACTTTGTTCTTAACTAAACTCAATGCCTTGGTCCCTTCCATTAAATTTACCATGGAAATAGAAGAAAATGATCATTTACCTTTCCTTGATGTTATGATTTACAGAAAGGAAAGGTCCTTCAAATTTGATGTCTATAGAAAACCCACCAATGTTCTTTCATACGTACATTTTTATTCGTCTCATCATTGCAGGACAAAGATGTCAGTGTTGTCATCAATGTTTCTGAGAGCCCATAGAATTTGCAGTCCGGAGTTTTTGGATGATGAACTCTTAAGAATATCTAACATAGCTTCAAAATTAAAATATCCTAAACACCTCGTGGAGATTTCTTATAAATCGGCTAAGAAATCTTTCTACGAGGAAAAAGCTAGTAAAACTTTTAATGTAAAGAACCTACTTGTACTGCCTTTCAACGAGAATTTCGTCAAACTACCACATATTCTTAAGACTTTCAACATTCAAGTAGCATTTAAGAACTCCAATACAGTTAGAAGTCTTTTAATTAAAAACTCTCCATATAAGGAAGAAGGATGTATATATTCAATTCCATGTAAAAATTGCGACAAATGCTATATTGGTCAGACTGGAAAAGAATTAAAAGTAAGGTTAAAACAACATCAGTATAGCGTCAAGAGTGGGCAAATGTCTAATGCCTTATTTATTCACCTAAGGGATTTTAATCATTGTATAAATTGGGAGGGTGCTAAAGAAATTGTTAAAGATAAGTCATATTTGACGAGAAATATAATAGAATCCAGTTTGATCAAAGATACATTTGTCAATAACTTAAATTTAAGTCATGGTATGTATAAGTTAGACAATTTTATTGTGAAAAAAGTAGTAGCCCAAACGTCCGCTGCCGCGAACGGGTCAGGTTGACATTAGATCCTCGCAACCTCTCCTGGTTCCTTCCCTGACCTCATACTCTTTGTATATATTCTTGTGTACTTTTTCTTTTCTATGTACCCTGAGGATGTCTGAATAGACGAAAGCGCTTGGTCATCAGTTTTTCTTTTTCCTTGGTGGTTTTTCCGCATATTTAGAATCACGAGTTTATGTGATTTCTCATGCATATATATATATATATATATATATATATATATATATATATATTATATAATGTAGGTATATATATGTATATACAGTTTGTAGGTATATATTTATATATATATATATATATATATATACATATATATATATATATATATATATATGCCGTA
>NC_134784.1:80321044-80331044 GCF_046742065.1 Oratosquilla oratoria | reverse complement strand
GAGAGAGAGAGAGAGGGAGAGAGGGAGAGAAGGGGAGAGAGAGAGAGAGAGAGAGAGAGAGAGAGAGAGAGTGGGAGAGAGAGAGAGATAGAGAGAGAGAGAGGGAGAGGGAGAGAGAGAGAGGGAGGGAGAGAAGGGGAGAGAGAGAGAGAGAGAGAGAGAGAGAGAGAGAGAGAGAGAGAGAGAGAGAGAAATAAATAGACACATACAGACAGAGATACAGGGGAGTAGGAAGAGTAAATGGAAGAAAGAACACACACACACACGCACGCGCGCACACACACACACACACACACACACACACACACACACACACACACACACACACACACACACACACACACACACACACACACACACACGTATATACACGGCCTCGAGTATACGTTTAAACACGATCAGATAGGGATACATTTTGACCTGAACACTTTATTTACATAAAGTTTTGGATTCTTCTTGCGCATGTGTGTGGGATTTCTCTATGGAAATGAAAACATGTATATATGTATGTACTGAGTGTGCCTGCGGCCATTAGAAGAATTATTCCCAGATTTGTACCACATTTTCCCATCATACCAACACCAGTTAAGCTTCGTGTTGACACGCCGGAAAGTCCTGAATCACTTTGAATACCGTTGGACGAATGAGGCAAACGTTTGCATTTTGCCGGCGTTCGGGATAAAAAATTATTTATTTATTTTTATCCTCGACTTTTGTACAACCGATGTCTCCTGGGAAACTCGAAACGCTTTCTGGTGAAATGTAAATAAATCAATAGAGAGATGCAAATAAATAGGAATGAGATAAAAAGAGATAATACAGAATAAGACAAAGTAAGAATAAAATAGAAAAAATGGAACAAAATCGCTCTTGTTTTTTTGGATTAGTTGATTTTTATACGCTAGTATTTTTCCTCCAGTATAATATACATATATATATATATATATATATACACACACACACACATATATATGTATATATATATATATTCGCTTCTGTCCGTCCATTTTCTGTCTCTCTGTCTCTGTCTTTTTTCTGCCTTTGTCTTTCCCTGTCTGTCTCTGTCTATGTTTGTCTCTCTCTCTCTCTCTCTCTTTCTCTGGCTCTGTCTCTCTCTCTCTCTCTCTTTCTCTGGCTCTGTCTCTCGCTCTCTTTCTCTCTCTCTCTCTCTCTCTCTCTCTCTCTCTCTCTCTCTCTCTCTCTCTCTCTCTCTCTCTCTCTCTCTCTCATAATCTCTCTCTCTCTCTTTCTCTTTCTCTTTCTCTTTCTCTTTCTCTCTCCTCTACTCCACATCCACCTCTCCCTCCTACCACCACTTCCTCTCTCCCCACACTCTCCCCCCATACTCTCCCACAATCTCTTTCCACACTCTTCGCATACTCTCCCTCCCACTATTCCCTTATCACAGTTCAGATACGGCGTAATGATCGTTGCTTTGACTTGGAACAAGAAATTGGGTCCGTTTTACGTCAGAAACCCGGCATCTCGCTTTAAAACTGTTACAGTTCAATGCGACAAAAAAAAAAAAAAGAGAGAGAAAAAGGTCTTAGGCCGACGAGAAAAGAAACTTGGGGTGCTTTGTTCTATTCATAGGTGTGTTAGTATGAATACACTCTACGTGCTGGACCACAGTGAACGCACGCATAAACATTCACATAGTCACACACACACACACACACACACACACACACACACACACACACACACACACACACACACACACACACACACACACACACACACACACACACACACACACACACACACACACACACACACACACACACACGCACACGCACGCACACGCACACGCACGCCCACACACACGCACGCCCACACACACGCACACACACACACACGCACACGCACACGCACACACTCACACACAAACACAAACAAACACACACATACAAAATAACACACACACACCATATACCTACCTACTGACCTACTTTACCTTCCTAATCTATACCTACCTATTATACCTAACCAAACTAACCTAACATACCCTAATTTGTATGACCTACCTGACCTACGTGACCTACGTGAACTACGTGAACTACCCAGACAACCCAGCATCTCCAACTTACCCAACTTCCACAACCTACCTGACTTTCCTGCTGCACCTAACCTTCCCCTCGCTACCTAACCGAACTAACCTACATAACCTTCCAACAAACCTATTCAACCTACCTAACTTACCTGCAAACCTCCCTAATCTACCTAACCTAACTTACCTAACCTACCTTACCTACCTACCCTATTTAAGCTACCTATCCTACCATCCTAACCTACTTAATATACCCACACTACCCAACCAACCCAACCCACCTACTCTACCGACCCAATCTACTTGACCTACCTCTGCTCACTTAGCACGAGGCAAACACGAAGCTTAACGCAATATGACTTCACAATTTGATTTCTACGTTGTATTTCTCTATTAGAATTTAACAACTGTTTTTTTCTTTCTTTCAGGTCAGTAACTGGAAGTTGCCTTGGATCAATGCATAACAGCCTGAGGTCGGTAAGATGCATAATATTGAATATATATATATATATAATATATATATATATATATATATAATATTTTGTGTGTGTGTTTGAGTTCGTAGTAGAAAGATAGACTTCGGATTTTTTTTATTCATGATTTTTTTTCTTTCTTTTTTTTTTTTTTTTTTTGTCTTTTAATCTCTTTTCTTTTATTTTTGTTTCTGTCTTGGATACCAGATACTAAGACTCCGATTTTTTTTAGCCCTTGCCCGTTCCTCTATAGTGCAGCCCCCTTCCAGTTATTATTATAGAGAAGAATTTAATGTCATTTTTGAATGAACAGAGCCACGTGATAGCCCAGTGGTTACCGTCCTGAACTCTTGAACAGGTGGTCGTGAGTTCGAGGCTTGGGATCCCCTGTGGGTTTGTCGTGTTGGTTCCTAACAGCCTTGGCCAGGCGGGGAGGCAACCCAAACATCGGCCTAGAAAATCCAGCGGCTTGCCACAAATGACCGGGATTTGACCGATCTGGGGTTTTTCACTTCCCTCCTCCGAAGATAAGTCTTCCTTAATTGAAAAGGTGCTGCCCTTGAGACTTGGCGTTACCAGTGCCAAACTATTTTACTCAGCTAAAGACCAGCGTCCCTTGGCTGGATTGTTGAAAGATTTTCTGAATTCAGGGAGTTTGGAATATGCCTTGATTGGATTACAGGATTTGGGTGACAGATGGGAGAGGACCACGGGAGGGGGGGGGGGAGGTCAGGCGACCACCTCGCAGTTGCTTGAAATAGTTTGTTGTTGCCTGAAAAAAGAACACACACACACACACACACACACACACACACACACACACACACACACACACACACACACACACACACACACACACACATATATATATATATATATACATGTGTGTGTGTGTGTGTGTGTGTGTGTGTGTGTGTGTGTGTGTGTGTGTGTGTGTGTGTGTGTGTGTGTGTGTGTGTAATACAAATCATAACACATGGTTGACAAATATTTCAAATGTAGCACTAGAAAATAGTAACTAAAATTCGAATGTTTTTGTCTATTAAGGCATCTTCAGAGAACGAAGCTTAAACGAAAGATGGTAATGTAACTAAAAAATCTAGAAGACGGAAGAAAAGGGAACCACGCAAGCCCTATAACATAATTCATTTCCCTATTTATCAAATTATTTATATTTCTTTGTTTATTTGTTTATATAATCGTCTATTTTCTTACCTGTTTATCTATTTATTTAGCTTTTATGTATCTTTATTTATTCATGTTTTTATCTATTTATGTATTTACTTGCTTGTTTATTTATTTTCTATGATTTTTTTTTAATGTTAAAACCTCTAAGAGGTACATACATGACCCATTGTAATACTGGAGTTATGTTTAGCTTTGACCTCTAGTCTTTGCCATTAGAGCCAATGTAGCATTTTTCACATTTTCATTGAATGCTATAAACACAACCTTCATTTTTACAAGGTGATATTGTTTTTTATAACTAGAAATAGGCAACTGTGTTGGCATTTAAAGAATACGACATTGAGATTAAACTCGGTTGAACAATGAGTAAGATTTAGCAGATTCTTTCGAAAAGAGAGAATTAAAATAGTTTTGGTTTTCATGATAAAACTTCCTAACCATCTTTTGACGCAAACGGTTGGTTTATAGATACCTCATTTCCGAGTAGTTCTCTCTCTCTCTCTCTCTCTCTCTCTCTCTCTCTCTCTCTCTCTCTCTCTCTCTCTCTCTCTCTGTGTGTGTGTGTGTGTGTGTGTGTGTGTGTGTGTGTGTGTGTGTGTGTGTGTGTGTGTGTGTGTGTGTGTGTGTGTGTGTGTGTTATGTGTGTGTGTGTGTGTTATGTGTGTGTCTCCTCTCCCTCCCCTTTTTCTCTTTCTTTCTCTTGCCTCTTTATCTCTATCTCTCGCTCTCTCTATGTATGTGTATATATATGCATTCATGTATATATATATATATATATATATATATATATATATGTATGTATCTCTCTCTTTCTCTCTCTGGGTTATTGGCTAAAACGGACAATGTCCGCCGAGACGTGGAAGACGAATAGCGGAATAACGGACGGAATGGATTGGACATTGGCGGGAATTGACTGAGCAAGGAAGACGATTGATTGAGCAAATTAGAAGATCTCGATTGGATGCTGCTGGCGAGTGGGGGATGAATTCAGAGGACGTAATTGAGATGAATCTGTTAAACCCATTTAATACTTGGGGGGGGGGGGGTTCCTGTAGATTTTGCTCTGGCAAACGCTATCCATGTCGCAGTTGCTGTGGCACGTTCTCGTTGCATGCAGCTCCATTGGCAGACGTTCTCACTGTTGCAACCCCGTTGGCAGACGTTCTTACTGTTGCAGCTCCATTGGCAGACGTTCTTACTGTTGCAGCTCCATTGGCAGACGTTGTCACTAGTGCAGCTCCATTGGCAGATGCTGTCACTAGTGTAGCTCCATTGGCAGACGTTGTCACTGGTGCAGCTCCATTGGCAGACGCTCTCACTGTTGCAGCTCCATTGGCAGACGCTCTCACCGGTGCTGCTCCATTGGCAGACGTTCTCACTGGTGCAGCTCTATTGGCTGACGCTCTCACTGGTGCAGCTCTATTGGCAGACGCTGTGACTGGTGCAGCTCCATTGGCAGACGCTCTCACCGGTGCTGCTCCATTGGCAGACGCTCTCACCGGTAGCTGCTCCATTGGCAGACGCTCTCACTGGTGTAGTTCCATTGGCAGACGTTCTCACTGGTGCAGCTCTATTGGCTGACGCTGTCACTGGTGCAGCACCATTGGCAGACGTTCTCATTGTTGCAACTCCATTGACAGACGTTCTCAATGTTGCAGCTCCATTGGGAGACGCTGTCACTAGTGCAGCTCCATTGGCAGACGCTCTCACCGGTGCTGCTCCATTGGCAGATGCTCTCACTAGTGCAGCTCCATTGGCAGACGCTCTCACCGGTGCTGCTCCATTGGCAGACGCTTTCACTGTTGCAGCTCCGTTGCCGTTGACAGACGCTGTCACTGGTGCAGCTCCATTGGCAGACGCTCTCACTGGTGGAGCCCCATTGGCTGACGCTCTCACTAGTGCAGCCCCATTGACAGACGCTGTCACTAGTGCAGCTCCATTGGCAGACGATCTCACTGGTGCAGCTCCATTGGCTGACGCTGTCACTTGTGCAGCTCCATTAGCAGACACTCTCACTGTTGCAGCTCCATTGGCAGACGTTCTCATTGTTGCATCTCCATTGGCAGACGTTCTCACAGTTGCAGCTCCATTGGCAGACGCTCTCACTGGTGCAGCTCCATTGGCAGACGATCTCACTGTTGCAGCTCCATTGGCAGACGCTCTCACTGGCGCAGCTCCATTGGCAGACGCTCTCACTGGTGCAGCTCCATTGGCAGACGCTGTCACTTGTGTAGCTCCATTAGCAGACGCTCTCACTGTTGCAGCTCCATTGGCAGACGCTGTCACTGGTGCAGCTCCATTGGCAGACGCTCTCACTGGTGCTGCTCCATTGGCAGACGCTGTCATTTGTGTAGCTCCATTGGCAGACGCTCTCACTGTTGCAGCTCCATTGGCAGACGCTGTCACTGGTGCAGCTCCATTGGCAGACGCTGTCACTGGTGCAGCTCCATTGGCAGACGCTCTCACTGGAGTATCTCCAGTGGCAAACCCTCTCTCTGTTAGCTGCGCAGCTACTGTGGCAGAAACTCACTGGTGCAGCTCCATTGACAGATGCTGTCACTGGTGCAGCTCCATTGGCAGACGCTACAGCAGCTGTGGCAGGCACTTTATGATGTAATTGCTGTGGAAGGCACTTCTACTGGTCTGCTGCAGCACTCGCTTACCCAGGCAGATAATGAGATTGCTGTATCATTGCTATTTAAGCATATGCTGCAATAGATTCTATTGATGATGTAGCTGTAATAAATGCTATTACTTTTCTGTTGCTGTTTCCCTTTCTTCCATAGATGGTACTTCGACCGTCATGATAATATTTCGTACTGATTGTGACAAAAATGTGTGTATATGTTATCTGACGCCAAAAAGTATTTGTCTCAGGCTGAGAGACTGTGATGCATGGGCACTTCAACGTAGTTCGTTAGGCGTTCGGACGTGTGGGCGAATTGTAACACAACTAGAATTCTTTCCAAACCGGGCCTTTCACCGAGGGAGCATTGGCGGGTATTTATTCATGTTAATCTAACAAGGCCGCCCATCTTAGAAAAATAGTCAGCAGCCATATGTGGAGGTGCCGCCCCAAGGGGCTGACACTCGGTGTCCAAGATGTTTACCCCATAAAATTTTCCTCCACCTTTTCAGACAATGAAAGATAGGCAGAAAGTGTTCTCATAGACAAATTTTGTTGAAGGTAATACTACTTCCTTCGTTTATTAGCTCAAACTATTCACCGTCGTGCAGAATCTTATCTCTATAGAGCTTGTCCATAGGTGTTCATAATTTCTGGAGTTGAAACGCCTATGGACAAGTTCTATAGAGTCCCGAGGGGAAATTTAAAGGTACCAGGGAGGAAATAAGGACACTACCTGCTAGAAAAAAAAAAAAGAAAAATCAGATGGATTTTCTCGTGACTGAGTGGGAGAGAGAGGGAGAGTATAATGTTGTAGATGGTCGGTGTAATATATGATGTAACCATATCCTCAATATATGTGTACATTTTTAAGACGAATTAGTAAATAGTTAGTGTGTTTTTCCATGAAGAGGGAAATCTGAATGGTTCAATTGGCTGTAGGAGGAAATGAAAGAAAAGAAAAATAAATAATAATAATAATAATAATAATAATAATAATAATAATAATAATAATAATTAAAAAAAAAAAAAAAAAAGGAACTGTTGGCTTAGACCCTCCACTACGGTGCATAGTTAGGACAGAGGAAACCATGTGCAAGAAAATAATCAAGGCAGAAAGTAGCATCACCTTCAGCAAAATTTGGAAACGAAAGATGAAAACCAGCGACAAGTACCTTACTGTTATCTTCAACCTAAGGTGATATCGATACTATCCAACACTAATATAGATAAGAGACCATTTTTTTTTTTTTTTTTTTTTTTTTTTTTTTTTTTTTTTTTTTTTTTTTTTTTTTTTTTTTTTTTTTCTGTACATAGGCCGGAGGACTGTTGCCGGCCACTGACGGGATGCGGATATCCAGTCCAAACACAAAGAGGATGTTGACATCATAACTCTTTCCCGACATGGGATGTCTTTGATCTCTTCCTCCCACTTCACTCCGAGTGACGTCATGTTTCCCTCCCGTGATGTTTTGACGTTGTGGTTACCCCCATGCATTCCATGGGCCGACAGGGTTATTGACAGAATGTCAGAGAAGGTTAGGTCAGGATAGGTTAGTGCAGTTGTTTCCAGAGTCACAGAAAAAGGCTGTTATATACATACACACACACACACACACACACACACACACACACACACACACACACACACACACACACACACACACACACACACACACACACACATATATATATATATATATATACATATATATAGATATATATATATATATATATATATATATATATATATATATATATATATACTAGGGTAGCAGGTCCTCTTTCAGGCAGATTTGATTAAACTTTGTAGCAGCTTTTGCATTCACGAGGTTTTTGCTGACATATTCAATTTTCCTAACACCTAAACGTTCAATATCGTTGTTCTCTTATTACGAGTTTGTGGCCAAGCTTCATTTGGAATGGATGTAAAGACAATACTAGCTTCTTGATTTTACTTGTAGAACTTTCGCTTAACCTTGTGTACATTTACACACACACACACATATATATATATATATATATATATATATATATATATAATATATATATATATATATATATATATAACAAAGGATTACAGAGACGGAGCATGCCGACAGGAGACCTTTTGGGCTATATCTAGGTCAGATGCGAAAAAAATTATAATGATAAACAAATAAATGAATAAATAAAAACTATGATGTAAATAAATAAGACAAATAAACGCATAGGTAAATAGTAAATAATAATAAATTGACATAACTAATAATAAATGAGAAGCAAACGATAATAAACAAACGGACAAATCATATTAATACAAATAAATAAATAGTATAAAATAAATGATAGTCATTACAGCATCTTGCTTAGGTGTTTATCTAAATGATTATAAATCTTCGAACTAAACTACATTGCACTGCCTCTGCAGGAAGTTTATTCCATTCATTAACTACAAGGTTGGCGAAGTTGTTTCTACCCACTTTCAGATTAAATCTATTTCCGGACAGTTTGAGACCATTGTTTCTTGTCGGATTCTCATTCAATGTGAAAATTTTGTCACTTTTGATAGATAACACGTGTGTTTGCGTCTGTGTATTTTTCTATCTCCCTATTCCCGTCGTGTGTCTCCTTCCTCTTGTCATGTCTCCCTTCCCCCGCCATTTTTTCATATCTCCCTCTCTCTCTACCTCCCTCCCCACATTTCTCTCTCGTTCTCTATTCTTCCCCTCTCTTTGCCTTCCGCTATATCTCTCCCTTTCTCACTCACTGTTCCTCTCACTCTCTTTTCGTATCCATTCCCTCGTCGCCGTATTTCTCTCTATTTCTCTGTCCCTCACCCCTCCTCTCCAAATCTCTTGCTCTATTCCGCCCCCTCCCATATGTTTTTCATTCCTTCCCCCTTATCTCTCTTTTTCTTATGCCCCACTACCATATCTCTCCCTCCCCCGCCATATCTCTCTCTCTCTCTCTCTCGCCATCTATTGCTCCCCCCTCCATGTATCTCTATCTCTATCTCCCCCCCCTCTCTCTCACTTTATTGCTCCCCTCGCCATTTATATCTCTACCCCTGCATTTTGCCATCTCTCTCTCTCTCTCTCTCTCTCTCTCTCTCTCTCTCTCTCTCTCTCTCTCTCTCTCTCTCTCTCTCTCTCTCTCTCTCTCTCTCTCTCTCTCTCTCTCTCTCTCTCTCTCTCTCTCTCTCTCTCTCTCTCTCTCTCTCTCTCTCTCTCTCTCTCTCTCTCTCTCTCTCTCTCTCTCTCTCTCTCTCTCTCTCTCTCTCTCTCTCTATCTCCCTTTCTTTGTCTCTTTCTCGTATTTTTTCTCTCTCGCTCTTTCTCTCCCTCCGCCCCCCTCCTACCATATTTCTCTCTGTCCTTCTCTTTTTCTCCCACCCGTCATATCTCTATCTCTGTCCACCCTTCCCTCTCGTCTCTTTCTCCTCCCCTTATATCCCACTTTATCGTCAATTAAATATGTATTTGAACATCTAAAAGTATCATTTCATAGAGCGCCTCATGAGCTGGCAAACGTTAAAATTAATAAATAGCTAATGATTATCATCTTCACATGTGTGCCCATCCAAGGTATACCAGATCTCGTACTTTGCTTAGGCTTGGCGAAGTTACTTTTCAGAAACGAGGTGATGGCATCTAAAGTGTACATGTGTATTAGTTATCTTTA
>NC_134784.1:80308544-80313544 GCF_046742065.1 Oratosquilla oratoria | reverse complement strand
GTGTGTGTGTGTGTGTGTGTGTAATATTTAGTTACTGTAACGTAATTATTCAAATTACATTTTCATGCACATTTTATGAAAAAAAATGATTTGCTGTTAAAAATTTGTTGTTCCTAAAGGTATTTGACCACCATTCTTGCTTTAAACTAATTTGGCTCAGAAAAGAGTAGAGGAAAGGAGTAATACCTAATGTCTGTACCTAATAGGGCCCACGAACATATGGTGTCCAGAAACAGTTGGGCAGCCCCGCCTGTAACACAGGTTGTTGGTTTTATTCAGTTGAACGGTCAGAATCTGAGTCGGTGGTCAAAGCCTTGACTTTCTCTCGTCTTTGCAATCGGTTACTGTTTGTTCTTAAGAAGCCAATTGGTGGCTGAGCCCGTCTTTGCAGACCTGCACACTCTTTGCAAACTTTGCGCTCTCTCTCTCTCTCTCTCTCTCTCTCTCTCTCTCTCTCTCTCTCTCTCTCTCTCTCTCTCTCTCTCTCTCTCTCTCTCTACTCTCTCTCTCTCTCTCTCTCTCTCTCTCTCTCTCTCTCTCTCTCTCTCTCTCTCTCTCTCTCTCTCTCTCTCTCTCTCTCTCTCTCTCTCTCTCTCTCTCTCTCTCTCTCTCTCTCTCTCTCTCTCTCTCCCCCCCACCCTGTCCCTCCCCCTCTCTCCCTATCCCTCTCCCCCTCTCTCACCCTGTCCCTCCTCTCTTGCTCTTTGAACACGGCTTTGCCAGGCTTCAAGACGTAGAGGTCTTCTGAATTATACGTACATACATGCATACATATACACGAACGGCTGTAAGCGTGCACACACGCGCATACAAACGCGCATGCACATACACACACACGCACACGCACAAACACATGCACGAGTACATGTATGTACATACTGTATGTGTGTATGTATTTATGGTATGTATGTACGTATGGATGGATGGATGGATGGATGGATGGATGGATGGATGGATGGATGTACACACATATGAATCAGAGAACCGAGACATCGGGTTGATGGGTTGAGTGAATGCATGAAGAGTAGATATTAGCAACCTATAGGTTAATGTCGATGCCCAGTCATGTTCGTTCCTTGAAAGAGGTGGTATGGTTTTAAAGATGAGAGATGGTGTGTTCCACAGCGTTGCCATTAGAATGCAAACCGTGGATGTTGCAAAAGTTTGAGAAAGAATTAGAGGGAGCATCAAGACTCCTTCCCGTGGGCGTGAACTGGAGATTGAACCGTGTTGGGGATAAAGAATGATCCCTTTCTAATGGGGAGCCTTTCCCAACGAGGACTCCCAGGTATAGATGATTTTTTTTTCTCCATGAAAAAAAAAATATATATTGATAATGAGTTGGTTTTGGTATGTGTGATTTCTTGTGATCTATGAAAAAAATCACTGCGGTGCTTAGGTTCTTCTTTACATCAGAACCACGACCCCTTAGGAAACCGCCAACGGCCACAGGCTTAGTCCAACACGGTGAAGATATTTTGTGGAGCAGTCTGATGCGAGTGGAGGACGGTGAAGTATAAATTGCTCTGTCTTCTGTGTAGTGGTTTGCAGCTAGAGCATTTAGTGTCTGTTACCAAGTCAATTCTGGGTTAGTATTGTTAGAGTGTTGGGGTACTTACTTGATAAACGTAGGCAAGCCAGTGCAGTTCTTGTTTGTCTTCGGAATGATTTCACTATCAAGTTAGGTTCTGGAGGAGTCTGAGAAAGCGTAGAACTCTGTGGTCTGTGGATTGTTTTGTTTGTGTTATCTGTATGAATTTCTGTAGGGAAGTCTTGTGATCTGAGCTAGGTTGCGCTGTAGATGTTTGAATAGACAAGAACATAAGAACATAATAGGGGAGACTGCAGGAGACCATAAAGCCTACACTAGGCAGTTCCATGTCCATTACCACCTATCCTCATCATCAATAAAGTTATCTAATCTTCTCCTAAAACAACCATTAATCTCAGCGCTCACTACATGGTTACTAAATATATTCTATTCGTTAATTACTCTTTTGGTAAACCAGCTCTTACATATTTCCTTAAATGAATGATACTGAAGGTATTTGACATCCTTTAAAGATATGGGATCAAAGGTTTCTACATAGAATCATGTGCCTATCCTTTCCATTTGCTGTCTTGGTAGGATTTTAGGTTTCAAGGATAGATGTACTCTTGCATCCAGTTATTACTATGGAGGAATTATGTATTTGTAGGTTGTTTGTGTCTTCTAAAGTGTTCAATGCTATGCTTTAGCAGCATAGTAAGTGTAGCTCTTTATAATTCATACACCATAAGAACATGAGAATGGAGGAGATTGCAATAGCCATAAGGCCTACACTAGGTAGTTCCATGTCCCTTACCAACTGCCATCCCTATCCATAAACTTATCTACTATTCTCTTAAAACAACCACTTCAGCCTTCACTACATTGTTACTAAGTCTATTCCATTCGTCAACCACTTTCTTGATAAACCATTTCTTCCCTATTTCCTTCTTAAACCTAAATTTGTCCATAAGTTTTCCCTTGCTTAAATCACGTGACTGTATCAGCTCTGCGTATGTTGAGTTTCTTGTTTTCCTTCACTAAGTCTTTTATGATAGGTGAAGGTTATGTGTATATTAAACGTGAGACATTATATTTTAGAATTTATGTCCTCTGAGAGAAAATAACCAACTCACTGGGCCGCTGAGTAATTGTTTGGGTCATGATAGTCAAAGATAAGCAACATCTCTAGTAATTTCAAAGGGGATGCTGATATCCTCTTTTGATGAAAAGTATCAATGATAACTGTTGTTCCTTCTGGTTTCACTAACTGGAAACCCCGAGATCCACAATGGCTGGAAATAATACCCAGACCCTTCCATAGATCGTTCTAGGAAGATACTTCGGACTGTTGTCAATGGTGTCAATGTAAGTCTGTGTCACCAGCTGAATGTAGTTGTAGAAGGGTAATAATCATTGGTTGTCAGGTCTCTATATGTGCCAGTGTACAGAAGGAAATTATATATCATAGGCTCAGTCCGGAGATAGAGTGTCAGCTCTTCGGTGGAGGTGACAATAGGCAGTAGGGAAATGATCCTTTTTGTCGTCCATCTTGCAGGATTACCATAAGCACTCTTTGACACCTCCAGCCTTGTGTGGGAATAATTCTTTAACGTGAGTTGCAATGCTTATGGTTGCACTATATTACTTGTCTTGCTTTGCTATTGTTTTCAAACTTTCTGCTTAAATGAGAGCTTTGGCGTTTTCGTTTATGGGTGCTTTTCATGTAACATACAAACACGATTATAACAATGGGAATCAGAGATAAGGTCTTGAAGATTGGGAGTTGAAGTATTCCTTGCCATTCCAGCAATGTATGTTAGTGTGTGTGTTTGTGTTTGTGTGTGTTGGTTTGTGTGTGTGTGTGTGTTTGTGTGTGTGTGTGTGTGTGTGTGTGTATGTGTGTGTGTGTGCATGCAAGAGAGAGAGGAAGTGAGTGAGGGAGAGAAAGAGAAAGAGAGAAAGAGAAAGAGAGAATGAAAGAAAGAGAGAATGAGAGAAAGGAAGAGAAAGAGAGCACCATTGCCTTTCCCTTTAATCCACTTAGTTATCCTTACTCGCTGCCCACCATTCTTAAGGTCTTGTTCTCTTTAGATGAAAAATAGGAAATATTTTCCCACCATTAACCTACGACAATCCTGCCTCCCTGTTTTATTTTTCTTCTTCACAACCATCCACCTCTGGTGTTTATGCGCTTGGTCCCGAAGACATGGGAGAAAAATTAGGGATTCAGATCATACAGCTTTGAAATTCATGGAAATTTGTGGTGAAATTTAATCTCTATTGTCCCAAACTCGAGGGCGGGAGGCTTTGGCAAGGACCCCCCGAAGCTCCGCCAAGTTTGTCCTCAAGTTTGCCGAAGAGTTGCATTGGAGAGTCGGAAGCCTTTCTTTGGGGAGCCCTTCCCTCGGGTAGAGGCAGCAGATGGGGGTGGGGGGTGGGTGGAGGAGGAGGAGGAGGAGGAGGAGGAGGAGGAGGAGGAGAAAGAAAGAAGAGTCGAGAGAGGGGACAGGAGTAGGAAGAGGGAGAGGAGATGGAACAGGAGGAGGAGGAGAAGGAGGAGGAGGAGGAGGAGGAGAAGGAGGAGGAGGAGGAGGAGGAGGAGGAGGAGGAGGAGAAGGAGTAGGAGGAGGAGGAGAAGGAGGAGGAGGAGGAGGAGAAAGAAGACTCGAGAGAGGGGACAGGAGTAGGAAGAGGGAGAGGAGATGGAACAGGAGGAGGAGGAGGAGGAGAAAGAAGACTCGAGAGAGGGGACAGGAGTAGGAAGAGGGAGAGGAGATGGAACAGGAGGAGGAGGAGGAGAAGGAGGAGGAGGAGGAGGAGAAAGAAGACTCGAGAGAGGGGACAAGAGTAGGAAGAGGGAGAGGAGATGGAGCAGGAGGAGGAGGAGAGAATGGAGAGGAAGTGGAAGAGGACAAAAAATAGGAAAATGAGGAAGATGAACAGGATTCTGAGGGGAAAGAGACTGAAATAACAGGGACAGGGACGAAAAGATGTGTGGAGGGGGAAGAGGATGGGAATGAAGACAGGGAAGAGGAGGAGGAGGAGGAGGAGGAGGAGGGTTTAATGGAGAGTATAGATGGACAACGGGGGTGGGTGATACGTAGAAGAGATGAGGAAGCAGGTGAATATGGTGAGAAGAGATAGAGGTAAGAATGGAAGGGACAAAAAAAGAAGAATTAGTGGGGTGGAGAGGGGTTGTAAGAATGGGGAATAGTGAATACAACTGTCTTCCTTAGTGGTCGAATGCCTTGAATGAGGGGCGGATGGGTTGGCGTAAAATGGAGAGGGAAGGAGGAGAAGGGAGGAGGAGGAGGGAGGAGGAGGAGGGAGGAGGAGGAGGGAGAAAGGGGAGAGGGAGGAGAAGGAAGGATGGAGGAAAAGAAGGATGGAGGGTGGAGGAGAAGGAAGGAGAGTGGAGGAGAAAGAATGAGGGTAGAGGAGGAGGAAAAGAATGGAGGAGGGATATTAG
>NC_134784.1:80298544-80303544 GCF_046742065.1 Oratosquilla oratoria | reverse complement strand
CCTCCTCATTTCTCACTCTATCCAGCCCAGTAACCCCTATCATACTTCAGATACCTCATCTTAAACACATTCAAACTCCTTCTCTCTTCCTCTCTTATGCTTCATGATTCTGCCCCATACAGTGCTGTCAGCACAATCACTCCTTCATACAATCTCCTCTTAGCATCCATTCTCAAATGTCTATTTCTCATTACAACTTTTAAATCACCAAGGTGTTTAAACGCTTCTCTCAATCTACATACTACCTCCACTTTCACTCCACCCTTTCCTGCCACATTCGCACCCAAGTATCTTAAACTATCTACTTCTTCCATTCTCTCTCCTTTAATACTCACTTCCAGTTTGCTGCCACTTTCACCCCTTGTACATCTCATCACCTTACTTTTACTTACATTTATCTTCAACTTCCTTCTTTCACACACTATCCGAAACTGTCACTATACTTCCTCAATCTCTTATCTGATCCTGCTAGAAGCGCAGTGTCGTTTGCAAACAATAGCTGGCTCACATCTCACTTTTCTCCATTTTCTTTAACCATCTTCAATCCCTGACCCACTAACTTTGCATTTACCTCTCGCACAACCCCATCCATGTATAAGTTAAACATCCAGGGCGATATAACACATCCCAGACAAAGTCCCACCTTTATCTCGAACCACTCACTCCCCATTTCTAATCCTGACACACGCTCTACTACTCCCGTAAAAAGTCTTAACAGCTCCTAAAAGCATTCCTCCTATCCCACAGTGCCTTCCTCTCTACCCTGTCATAAGCCTTTTCCTGATCCACAAAAGCCCAAAAAACATCCTTACGTTTTCATATAGCCTTCTCACATATCTGTCTTATCACAAAAATCTGATCTACGCAACCTCTACCTGTCCTAAATTTACACTTGTCTCCCTTTCCCTTGTAAAATGGAACCATACAGGCACTCCTCCAGTCCTCCGGCACACTACCCTTTCTTAAACAAACATTGAATAACCTTACCAGCCAGTCCACCATCACTGTACCCCCTTTTTTTTAGACATTCTGCATGGTATCCATTCAGACCTGGTGCCTTACCTGCTCTCATCATCTTAACAACTGCCTTCACTTTACCTTTCCTTATTTCTCTTCCATTTTCCTCACTCGTCATAGTTATTTTCTTAGCGCTTCCCACTGTAACAACATTTCCCTCCCTGTCCTCCTTCACATTTAGCAACTTCCTAAAATACTCTGCCTACCTTCCTCTCACTGTATTATCTTCCATTATCATCTCTCCATCTGCACCTTTTACCTTTTCTTCTCTGCTTGATTCACCTTCTCTTCCTCTCTTAATTTCCTTCCAAAACATTCTCACTACCAGGTCCATACGCATTTACAAAAACCCACATTTCCCTTTCCAGCTTCACCTTAATCCACCTTAACCTTGAAGAAACCTCCTTCCACTCCACTATACGCCTATCTATATCCTCACCTACTAGTATAGCCACCCCTTCTTTCCCTCGTCCTCTCTTCATTCTTGAGAATCTCCCGACTACACTCCCAAACTCACACTCGCCCCTCCCTTTCAACTTGATTTCACTCAATGCCAACATATCCATCTTCCTTCTCACAAACACACTGCCTATCTCTTCCCTTTTACTCTCATCTGTACCACATCCACGCACATATAAAGATCCAAACCTTAGTGTACTGGTTGGAAAACTCCTAGATCCTCTTATGCGTTTATTTTATTTATTTATTCATTTATTTTTTGCTTCGTACGACTCACGTAGAAAGTCTTGGTGGCAGCATTCTATCCCCCACCACAGGGTAGGCGAAGAAAGGAAATGGATATTCAGAGAAATGGCACAGGACTGTAACAAGGGGTAGCGGGACATCGTAACGGAGGGACAGTCGTAGTATAATAAAAGTATCATCATTTCTCTATGAACAGAGACTTTATCGTAGACAAAATGAAATGTGACTCTGGTCCGTAGGGGCATCCCATATAGACCATAAAGTATCAACTGCACGCTACTTTGCCACAACAACAAGGAGCCAATAACCTAAATAAAGCCTTAACATCATAGCTTACATAGTAAGCTATGATGTTAAGGCTTTATTTACAAATGTTTCCACTGACGGTGCATTAGAGGCAGTAAAGAGAGTAATAAGATGTGAACGATGCTGACCTACCCGTAAGAAAACAAGATTATATATAATTGATAGATTTATGCGTAGATTTCGGTGCGTTTACTTTTAATGGTGACGAGTATGAACAACACAGAGGTCTCGCTATGGGTAGTCCTTTAAGTGTAGTGATGGCCTCTCTATATATGGAGTTATTGGAAAAAGAAAACTTTATCAGAATTAATGGTAGGGGATCACACTGATTTAAAGTGAGAATGCTTAACGCGGTAAATAGCGATATTCAGTTCACCGTAGAAGAGGAACAAAATAGACAATTGCCCTACGACGAGTAGGTAAAACTGTGACTTTCTCAGTATACAGAAAGGAAACAAAGAAAATTTAGTACATTACTTCTCTGCACATGATGATAGGACAAAGAGTGGTATAGTAATACGATTTTTTCTTAGGGCACTACGAATCTGTAACAAAGAATATCTAGAAGACGAATTTGATTATACTATGAAAACCTTTGACAAACTTGGATACCCAGAGGGAATGTTGAGGATAACAAAAAGAAAAGTAATAAATATTTATAATCGTGGAAAGAAAGTGAGAAATTATAAAAATACTACCAATTTTGTATCAGTACCTGGTTCAGTAACGTCACCAATGATAGACAAATATTGAACAAAAACGGGTATAAACATAGCTAAAATAACTAATAAGAGGATAGGTGATTTGATAAAGACTTCCGAAAAGAGAACCAATTACGAAAACAATGTCGTATACAAAATCCCGTGCAATAGTTGCTCATTGGCATATTATGGCGAGTCATCAAGAGGATTAGATAAAAGAATTTATGAACATAAAAACAATATAAAAGCACATAGGACATCTAATTCTTTAGTAGTTCATGCGCGAAACATTTGATCATTTAGCAAACCGGAGAGGTGCTAAAGTGCTACAAAAAGATTTTGATAAATTCACAAGAAGAATTGTAGAATCAGCATATATTTCAACTAAGAATTCATCGAACCATTGAGGACGGTTTATCAATTTAGCTAAACAAACTAGTATTTTAATTCTAGAACACGTCAGAAAAACGACCTTTCCCATGTATCCGAAAAGATAATTAAGTTTAGTACATAAACTTCAATAACAGTTTTCCGTACACACTCTGAAGAAGTTCTATGCGAACGAAACGTTAGTGTTTAGGGTTCCCAGCCTTCCCCTGTGTTTATGTTCTCCATCATCCAAATCATACACACACACACACACACACACACACACACACACACACGCACACACACACGCACACACACACACACACACACACACACACATATATATATATATGTATATAATGTATATATGTATATAATACTGATGACCCACTTTCGGAGAAGAATAAGCGAAGATATAGAGATCTGTATATTTCGATCACTTACTGTGATTCTCTTCAGCAGATATGAGTTACAAAGTAGAGAACAATGTGTATTTATAATGAAACAGTGAGGTAGCAAGAAGGGACGGAGGCTCAGGTCACATGCCCGGCACGCATGCTCGGATCTTGGTGGCTCAGGTCACATGTCCGGCGTTGCATGGACCTTGGTGATTTTTGTCCACCGCTAATGTAAATGGTAACATTTTATTTATAGCGAAAGAAGAAATACAATCTGGTGACCATTGACCATGGGAAATGTTGTAATTTGGAAAATTGTTTATTAATGAGGGTTCTACTATTTTTCTTCTGAAGCTACATTTGGGTTTGTAAATTATTTCAGCATCGTCCCAATTTATCCGGTGGTTTTTATTGGCGACGTGCTGAAATACCGCGGAATTTTCCTGTCCGTATTTAACAGTTATTGTGCTCCTTAACCCTGGTAGTGAGATCTCGACCCGTCTGTCCCCAATATACATCATCGCAATCTAAACAAGGTAATTTGTAAACTCCAGGAGTTGTATTGCTCTTGGGTCTATGATGTATATTGACAACTTTACTGAGCAAATTGTTGTCTTTTCACAATTCTCGCTATTTTGTTGGAGGAGAGTGGCTGTTTTGAGTCCACCTTTCATTAGGACTCGATCGATGCTCTCGGTGTTAAGCGCGTGTTGGGAACGGTTATGTAAGTGTATGTCTTCTCACTCTCGGATTTGTGGGCATCTGTCCTATTGTGGATTTCTTTGGCTTTATTCCTCATCCTGCAAATTAGGCCTCTAGGGTATGTCAGTTCTTTGAACGTTTTCGTAATATAATTGAGTTCATCTTCTAAATACACGTTACTACAAATTCTGTAGGCTCGAAGAAAGAAACCAATCACCCTCTTGCTATGACCCGAAAAATAATGGACAAAATCATCCCTGTTCGTAGGTTTCCTATACACTGCAAATTTTACCTCACCGTTTGTCCTGTGAATCAGTGTACAGTATCAAGAAACGGTAGTTTGCCTTCTTTTTCTATCTCATTTGTGAACTGGATGTCTTTGTTGACACCATTGAGTCTCCTCAATTTATTCTCCACACTAGCAGAACTCGGTAGAATTGTGATGACATCATCCACATATCTCAACCATGTACTGCCTCTGCCCATGATGTTCATGTATTTCTGTTTCCAACATCTCCATGTATAGACTTGCTAAGATTGCCAAGACCGGACTTCCCATAACGAGACCCCTAAGTTGTTGCGATTATAGATGACGGTAACCTTCCAGTACCTAAGACAGATTACATCAAACTCATTTCAATGTGCGTCAAATTCAGGTCTTTCACATTTAACAATAATGAATATAAACAACTTGGGTCTCGCTATGGGAAGTCCGGTCTCGGCAATCTTAACAAGTCTATACATGTGACATTTAAAACCTTCTTTAGACAACTCTCTGAAGAAGACCAAAGTGGTCGTAACG
>NC_134784.1:80286044-80293544 GCF_046742065.1 Oratosquilla oratoria | reverse complement strand
ATTGAAGTAGAAGCCTTAATTGAGACGAGGACGATGTGGACAGTGTTGCTTGCGTAGTACCGCCCAGTAGGTCTTGAGCAAAGGGGAAAATATAGAAAAAAATAACCCTAGATACATAGTAGATGATGGAGATATTATTGCGTGCTCTAGGTAATGATAATAACACAGAGGACAAGTGGAAGAGGTTGGTATTCCGTGAAGATGAGTTTCTAGAGGTGAAAAATAATATATAATTTAAGGAAGAACATAACTTAGCATGAGGATAAACTGAGTCGAACTGAAGCCGGGATAATTATAAACATAAATACAGACTTGATAAACTGAAGCTGAATGTGAAAAGAGTATTGACGAGTTTGAAAATAAATTGGCAGGAAAGTGCAGGTAAAGAGGGGAGTAGATGAGGACGAAGAGGAAGAGAAGGTGTGGAAATAGATAAGAATTTATGTCTAAATAGGAAGAATAGTGAGACGAAAAGGAGGGAGAGGAACAGTAATAAGAGGAGAAAGAAGAAGACACGGTATTTGAGGAAGAAAAGGACGAAGAGAAAGAGGAGGAAATGGAAGAAACGGATGAGGAGAAGAAAAATGAAGATGAGGAAGAAAGTCAGCCGACGTGTTATGACAGAGGGTGAGTTAACGTTTGCCACCAACGTCATTAACTAGCAGACCTACTTTTCCGTGTAGTAATACCAATGGAACACACACACGCGGTGGCGCGGTTGGTAGAGTCCCAGACTATCAGCACGGTGGTACCTAGTTCGAAGCCTGCCCAGGGCTGAAATTATTTCAGTATCGGTGCACTTCGAGTCGTTACTCCAACTCTCGTGGGCGGGGAGTTGGGTGTGTGTGTGCGTGTAAGGTCATAGCATTAACCATAGATCGGTCATATGAGCTCTGAGCTCTTCTCCGGGAGGGAAATAGCTGTCGATCACGAGTCCAACACATGATCCAAATACCAAGGTGAATCACGAGCGCGCGCTCACTCGCTCTCTCGCTCTCTCTGTGTGTGATTCACCATGGTTTTGGATCACGTGTTGGACTCGTGATCGACAGCTATTGACCTCCCGGATGAGAGCTTAGAGCTCGTATGACCGATCTATGGATAATACTGTGACCTAACACGCACACACCTCTCCAATTCCCCGCCCACGAGAGTTGGAGTAACACCCCGCAGCGAAGCGATACTGAAATTGTTTCAGCCCTGGGCGGGAGTCGAACCCGGACCGCCGTAGTGGCAGGCGAGAACTCTAACCACAGCGCCACGAGGTGTGTGTACGTAGTGTGTGCGCGCGCGCGTGTGTGTGTACGCGCGTCTCGGGCTGGTACCATATTTCTATCATATTCTGAGAATGAAATTATAATACACTTTTTATTATTTTCATAGGTAAACAAGTAACAGTGGTTTGATATTACTGAATATATATATATATATATAATATATATATATATATATATATATATATATATATATATAAAATTGAGTCACAAATGTATTGGAAAATTGTAACTGATAACCTAGAAATTTCAGTGAATAATTTCTCTCTCTCTCTCTCTCTCTCTCTCTCTCTCTCTCTCTCTCTCTCTCTCTCTCTCTCTCTCTCTCTCTCTCTCTCTCACTCTCTCTCTCTCTCTCTCTCTCTCTCTCTCTCTCTCTCTCTCTCTCTCTCTCTCTCTCTCTCTCTCTCTCTCTCTCTCTCTCTCTCTCTCTCTCTCTCTCTCTCTCTCTCTCTCTCTCTCTCTCTCTCTCTCTCTCTCTCTCTCTCTCTCTCTCTCTCTCTCTCTCTCTCTCTCTCTCTCTCTCTCTCTCTCTCTCTCTCTCCCTTTCCCTCTCCCTTTCCCTCTCCCTCTCTATCTCTCTCTATCTCTCTCTCCCTCTCTATCTCTCTCTGTCTGTCTGTCTGTCTCTCTCTCTCTCTCTCTTTTTTTTTTTTTTTTTTTGGTGTGGGGGGTGGGGCTGGCTCGGGGAGGGGTTCTGGTTCTCGACCCACCTCTTTGAGACCCACTGCCCTGAAGGGTTTGCTACAAATAAGCTCTCTTCCTTGTTGTCGTTTTCTCCCATTCAGATTGTTGGACAGTCTTGATTTGAGACAACATTGTCTTCAAGGTCCTTCTGCTTTCCGAGAATCGGAAGTCAATTGAGATGTGTTGTCATGGATGTACACTTCCGCATGTGCCCACTCACATGTACGCACTCGCATGCGTACACACACACACAAACACACACACACACACACACACACACACACACACACACACACTCTCTCTCTCTCACACACACACACACACACACACACACACACACACACACACACACACACACACACACACACACACACACACACACACACACACACTCGGTGGCGCGGTTGGTAGAGTCCCAGGCTGTCAGTATGGCGGCACCGGCGGTACCTGTTTCGAATCCTGCCCAGGGCTGAAATTATTTCAGTATCGCTGCGCTTCGAGTCGTTACTCCAACTCTCGTGGGGGAGGAGTTGTGTGTGTGTGTGTGTGTGTGTGTGTGTGTGTGTGTGTGTGTGTGTGTGTGTGTGTGTGTGTGTGTGTGTGTGTGTGTGTGTGTGTGTGTGTGTAAGGACATAGCATTACCCATAGATCGGTTATACGAGCTCTGAGCTCTCTTTCGAGAGGGAAATAGCTGTCGATCACTAGTCCAACACGTAATCCAAAGACCAAGGTGAGAGGAAAGACACGCGCACACATACAGTATTTCCGGGAGGGAATAACTGTCGATCGCGAGTCCAAGACGTGATCCAAGACTGTGGTGAATCACACACACACACACACACAAACACACACACACACACACACACACACACACACACACACACACACACACACACACACACACACACACACACACACACACACACACACACACACACACACACACACACACACACACACACACACACACACACACACACACAGCGACAAATTTGTGGTTGTAAGTACAAGAGATTTAGGAGCACAGTGGAAAGGTGTGAATCATAGAAATTAAGTGCTCTTTTTTTAATCTCTAATCATCGTCATTGTAATCATCATTACCAATGTTATCATCATGATCATCATCAACATTATCATCATGATCATCAGCATGATCATTATGATTATGATCATCGTCATCGTTAGCATCGTCGTGATGATGACGATGATGATGATGACTGATGATGATGGTGATGATGATGATGATGATGATGGTGATGGTTATGATGATGATATTGGTAATGACGACAATGACGATGATTAGAGATTAAAAAAGAGCACTTAATATCTACTATCATCATTATCATTGTCATTGTCGTCATTGTCATCGTTATCATCGTCATCGTCATCATAATCGCAATCATCATAATCATAATCGTCTTCTTAATCATTATCGTCATCATCATCATTATCATCATCATAATCATTGTCATCATAATCATTATCGTCATCGTCATCGTCATCGTCTTCATCGTCATCGTAATAATAATCGTCATCATAATCATAATCATCACAATTATTATCGTCATCGTCAACATTATCGACATCACCATCATAATCGTCATCGTAATCGTCATCATAGTCGTCATCAGCAGCAGCAGCAGCAACAGCAGCATCGGATGATGAAGACTGATGCTGACATGGAACCAAGCTTCGTTTACACAAGACAAAACAAAGATAAACAGTTATTTTGAAAACGCAGCCTACGTATTGTGCGAGGTAAACAGCGCGCTATGTATTGCAAAAGCCGGGGGGAACAGTGTTCTGTAAAACAAAGACGACTAATTCTAAAACTGGCTTCGGTAGACATATGTAAGATTATAGGTACTCTTTAAGTAGATCATGTATGTAGATAAGAATGCAAGGGAAGAATGTGTGTGTGTGTGTGTGTGTGTGTGTGTGTGTGTGTGTGTGTGTGTGTGTGTGTGTGTGTGTGTGTATGTATGTATGTATGTATGTATGTATGTATGTATGTGTGTGTGTGTGTGTGTGTGTGTGTGTGTGTGTGTGTGTGTGTGCAAGCGTGTGTGTGTGCGTGCGTACATTTGCGTCTGAGATTACTTTGTGAGTATGACTTTTTACATATTTGAGTTTAGCTATGACTAATATGAAGACAATAATAAGGAATAAGTTTATTTCAGTAAGATTGAATGTTAAATTACGTCTTTCCAAATGATGTAATAACGATGATAGACGATGAAAAGCAGGCGAGATGGTGGGAGGAGCTTATGCGTGATTGTCAACAAATTCAGTGTAATGAGAATTAGAAGGAAGAAAACAATTACAAATCGAATAGAGGAACAAATGTAGAGAGCTGCAATTTTAGACGTGGGGTTTGATGTGATTGGTGGAAGAAGGGAAGGTGGAGTGACGGATATGTTAAGGGTGGCTGGTACATGACAAAGTTTGCGTTTTATGGCGGAAGACGTAAGAGATATTTTACTCCACGCTAAGGGTGGATAATACTAATACTGTTGGCATGGTGATTGATCCGGTTTCACATCACAAACTATGCCCTTGGTCCAACTCGCTGGTGACAAAGTTTGAAGTGCCGTTCTCGACCTCCTCCGTAAGCAGCGACGCTCTAAACTTCTCGGTCAGCATGGTATATTACGTAAAGAAAAGTATGGAATTTGGTAATAGACGCTGAAAGGAGAATTTTGGAAGGAATCAACCCTTCCCACGTTAATTGCTCCCTCGGCTGAAAGAATATAGTGTTGTACTCTATTACCTTATATACAAAATGCAGAACTAGCATTAAGGTGTTGAAAAACAGAAAGCCCCTTTTGTATTAAGATTTTGCGCGAAATAAACATTGAAAAAAAAAAGAAAATATACATTACACTAATGTACGTAACATATGGTCAGCTAGGAATGGCATATTGTAGGATTTTCATACGTGATATATTCTCCCCTTTACAATGTAATTTGTTAATCTACCTACCCCTCTAGTTTAAGAACCACAACTCCATAGGAAAAGGCGAAGGCATTATCAGCGAACCTCTTCTAAAGTAAGTACAAAGGATACAAAACAAATAGGTTAAATATATATGAAAACAGATGAGTGTAAAATACCAATTGCACTTTTAATGGAGATGGCAAAGACAAGTGGAAAGTGGTTAAGGTCAGGCTAGGAAAGAGGATGTATGTAGAAGAGGGAAAAGTGTATTTAGAAAAAAAAGAATGGGCAATTGTAAATTAATAGATAGAAGAGAGAAGGAGCGACGAGAGAGAATGAAAATTAGAGATGGTGATTCAGTGGGTGAGAGGACGAGTGGGTAAGTGAAGAAGTAATTATTTGAAAGTGAAAATAAGAACATAAGAATGTAGGAGACTGCAAGAGACCATAAGGCCTACATTAGGCAGTTCCGTATTAGAATGAGAGATGGGAAAATAAAATGAGCCAGAGAGATCCAGATATCCAGAGAGACACACATGCATAGATAGTGATAGAGATGCAAAACGAGAGTGAAAGAGAGAACGAGAGAGCGGGTATGAGAGATGGAGCGAGCGAAAGAAATGGAACGAGCGAGAGGTGGAGCGAGCGACAGGTGGAGCGAGTGAGAGAGGGCGAGAGAGAGAAAATGAAAAAAGAGAAACAAAGAGGGAGGATAAAGGGAAAGTGTGAGATAGAGGAAGAGAGAGAAAGAGAGCGGGAGAGAAGGAAAGTGGGGGAAAAAGAGGGAGAAAAAAAGCGTGAAAGAGAGAGGGCGAAAAAGAAACAGGGAGAGAGAGAGGGAAAGAGAGAGAGAGAGAGAGAGAGAGAGAGAGAGAGAGAGAGAGAGAGAGAGAGAGAGAGAGAGAGAGAGAGAGAGAGAGAGAGAGAGGAGAGAGAAAGGGAGACAGCGAGAAAGAGAGGTGGAGAGAGAGAGAGAAAGCAAAAGAGAGAAAGAACAAGAGAAAGAACAAGAGAAAGAGAGAGAGAGAGAGAGAGAGAGAGAGAGAGAGAGAGAGAGAGAGAGAGAGAGAGAGAGAGAGAGAGAGAGAGAGAAGAAAGGAAGAGAGGAGAGAGATAGACAGATAGACAGATATATCCTCTGCTTGGACACCAAGTCCTTGTCCCCCAGTGGAAATGAAAAGCACGAACAAGGTCGTGTCGCATTTTTGCTTTACTGGAATTGCTGTCAGTATGTCCAGACGGAGAGGGAAAATAAACAGCGGAAAGTTGAATTGAAGAAAAAAAAAAAGTATTGTAGTCAGGACGCGTATTACCTCGAGGACCGTACATGGAACTGCGAGAAGTCGTTTCTTTATGAGCTCGTTATTTTTTTTTTTTCGAGTTTGGTACGAGTCCATTTTGACGACTCGTAATAAACAGGAGTGTATATGTCATGTAATGACTTTTTACAGGATTAAAATCGGTTGGCGACAGGAACAATATATTTAGTATTGATATAGAAATTCCAATGACTTTGGTTCTTATATGCTTTGATTGGTGAAGGAGCATACACAAGGAGGCGCAGAGTAACAGCGGCCGAAGCCGTCATGTTTGCCCTATTATACGTTTCTTGGACTATTGGTGCAGGTTATAACATCCACTGCTGGGAATCGGAGAGCAACGCGGGATTCGAACCTTTCTGATTACGCCATCGGTGCATTAGGTGAGGAACCAACACCAGGAGGAGGCGCGAAACTGCGGCCGAAGCCGTCACCTTTGCCTTTAAGCTCTTCGGGAACTGTTGTGGCACGTAACAGTCACTGTAGAGTAGGGAGTGGGTAGCTTTTTTGAGTGTTACTCCAAAAGAATTTGTAGTAGAATGAATTTACCACACACTTTGAAGTTCTCTGGGAGACAAATCAGTTTACTTATAGAGTTCATGGATAAAAAAAAAAAAAAAAAAAAAAAAAAAATCAGTACTGATATTTCTCCGTTTCCGTAGTTTTAAAGATCGTGGGATCCTCGATGCATTCTTTTTCTCCAATTTTCATATTAGTTTCCTTCAATTAGCACATCCACATCCGTATCCGTAGCACATCCATTCCCCCCCCCCCCCAATTTTTTTTCTTCTAAATTACCCCATTTGGGATAATTTATCCCTGTGCGGGATTCGAGATCACAACTACGCGAATGCGAGGCAACCACGCTCCTGATGACGTCACCATGGCACTAGGTCAACATGATCATTCATTTATGAATAAAAAGAACTGAATAAAACTAACTGGTAGAAGCAAAGGAGGCGAGTCAAAATGCTTTTGTAAGTCGCAAGGGAAAGAAAGAAAGAAAGAAAGAAAGAAAAGTATCATGGAAAACAAACTTTGGAATTAGGAGAGGGAGAAGTGCATCAAAGAAAGTTGATGGGCTTTGGGGAAAGCGAATTCAAATGTCAACGGACAGGAATGTTTTGAGAGACAACATCAACTTCTGCTCCAGGTGAATTATCATTACTATTATTATTATCGTTATTATTGTTGCTACGGTTGTTGATGTTATTGATAGCATTGTTATTCGTACTGTGGTAATATATATGTAATCTTTGTTATCTTGTTATCGTATTATGTT
>NC_134784.1:80273544-80281044 GCF_046742065.1 Oratosquilla oratoria | reverse complement strand
ACACACACACACACACACACACACACACACACACACACACACACACACACACACACACACACACACACACACACATACACACAGACACACACACACACAGACCTACCCAGAGATCGGCTAATAAGGAGCTCTGAGCTCACTGCCGTAGGGTGGTGTCTGGCTGTCTCGACAGAGACTGCAGCTGATCCGAGGTGAATACACACACACTCACACTCACACTCACACACACACACACACACACACACACACACACACACACACACACACACACACACACACACACACACACACACACTCACACATTTAATCACTCACTCACTCACTCACTCACTCACTCACTCACTCACTGTACCACCACCACCACCACCACCACATAGGGTGATTGGAGGAGGGACAATTTCGTATTCAGTGGGGGATGGGAAACGACAGTCATTATACTTATAAGATTTGTTATCGATTTCCAACAAAAGTAATTAAAATTACTGTATTCATGATACTACCCTGTCAAAAACCATGTGAACACGTTAATTTTTTTTTATTATTCTATTGAATATTTGTGTGAATGTGTGAAAATGACGTAAGAGCATTTTGGTAATGATATAAACTAGTAGATTAGATTCAATGATTGCAATGAATTCATCTTGTTTGTGATTCTGTGGAAATTACACATTGTAGAAAGCGCCAATTTGCAAAAGAATTACCTCAATTACCTTAATTACCGGTAACGAATATTGTCCTGTGGGTAGATTGCAGTAATAAATAATGAAATGGCTTTAAAAACCGATATTTGTGTGCGGGAATATATCGTTCTGTTTCAGAGTATTTCGTGTGGTAAATAGTGCGTATTCACGTGAATAGAAATATAAGAAGAAAAATGTGTCTTTTGACAAAGATCTTTAGTGATGGAGCATTTTGAGGAAGTATGTGAGTAACGAACATATACTGTATGTAACGCTCTGACTTGTGCGTTCCAGAAAATAACCAAAATTGGATAATTTGGTTTGTGCTTTATTTTCACATAATGTACGGGATGACCAAAAAATAGTGATCAGACTGTTTTTTTATTTTTAGACTGTTTGTTTGTTTATTCACATTTATCTTTATTTTTATTTATCTACTTATTAATTTATTTATTAATTAATTTGTTTTATTCTATTTTTATTTTTTGTCTTGGGTAACTGACAAAAGTCTTGTCAACAAATAGAAAAAAGAAATTAACAATAATTGAGAATGTAATAGTCGTCACTTTTTTTTACCCTAATATGTATATGTATATGTGTGCATATGTATATATATATATATATATATATATATATATATATATATATATTATGGGAAAGGTGGAGGGGGAAACACGGGTCTTTATCTGATTATCGTGTTTCCGTGTTTCCCCCTCCACCTTTCCCATAATTTGTCCCAATGTCTCTACATATATATATATATATATATATATATATATATATATATATTTATATAATTGTGTGTGTGTGTGTGTGTGTGTGTGTGTGTGTGTGTGTGTGTGTGCGTGTGTGTGCGTGTGCGTGCGTGTGCGTATGTGTAAATAGAAATTAAATCCGTTAAAGAGTTCCAGAGTTGTAATGTGACCTTATGTCAGATTTTTTTTTTTTTTTTTTATCAAACAGTGAATTTCCTAACAAGGAATGATATCATAAAGATCTCTTTTCTCCTTCCTTCTTCTTCCCCTACTTCTTTTGAATATATAGCAAAGGATAACTATTAGCAGAGAGGAAGCTAGTTATAGAGACAAATAATCGATAAACTATAACCTTCGGGATTTAAGGAATAATGTACCACCATTGTACTCTTCATTTCAAAGACTTCAGTGTGGTTGGGTTTGTTAAGTCAGTTGACAAACAATACGTTCGATCGTTCTTGACATAGATTTCTGGCGCGCGTGCGCGTGTATGGGTATTTACATAGTTGCATTTACCTAGTTGTATCTTACGGAAAGGGGAGCTATGCTCGTGGGGTCCCGTCGCTGTATCTCGCCATATCTAACTTGCTCTTAAATTCGTGTATTGTTTTTGCACACACTATTGTTTCGTCTAGTATGTTCCATACATCCACCATTCTGTGGGGAAAGCTGTTCTTTTTCAGGTCTCTTCTATAACTCTCCATTTTGAGCTTCTTTCCATGTCGTCTTGTGTTTCTCGTATCCTAATTAAGCAAGTCTTCTCTGTCAAGGACTTCTATATCTTGTGTGTGCGTGTGTGTGTACGTGTGTGTGCGTGCATGTGTGTGCCTGCGTGTTTGTGTGTGTGCGTGCGTGCGTGTGTGCGCGTGTTTGTGTGTGCGTGTGTGTGCGTGTGCGCGCGCGTGTGTGTGTGTGTGTGTGTGTGTGTGTGTGCGCACCTTTAAATGTATGTGTTTAAGTGTGTTTGAGTGTTTACGTGTGGGCTTTCAACTGTGTGTGTGTGCACGCGAGTTTGTGTTGTTGAAATATATATGTGTAGTGGAGAAGCATGTGTGTGTGTGTGTGTGTGTGTGTGTGTGTGTGTGTGTGTGTGTGTGTGTGTGTGTGTGTGATTCAGCATGGTCATGGATCACGTGTTGGACTCGTGAATTAACAGCTATTTCCCTCCCGAAAGAGAGCTCAGAGCTCGTATATGACTGATCTATGGGTAATGCTGTGACCTTACACGCGCACACGCCCAGAACTCCCCGGATACGAGAGATGAAGTAGCAACTCGCAGCTCAGCGATACTGAAATTACGTCAGCCCTGGGTGGGATATGAAACCGGACCGCCATAGTGGCAGCCGGGAGCTCTACCACTGAGCCATGTATGTGTGTATTCACTTGGTCTTTGGATCACGTGTTGGACTCGTGATCGACAGCTATTTCCCTCCTGGAAGAGAGCTCAGAGCTCGTAGGTCCGATCTATGGGTAATGCTATGACGTTGCACACACACACACACACACACCCAACTCCCCGCCCACGAGAGTCAGAGTAACGACCCGAAGCGCAGCGGTACCGAAATAATTTCAGCCCTGGGCAGGATTCGAACCATGAGCTGCGGGCCACTGTTGTGGCAGCTCAGTGCTCTACCAACTACGCGTGTGCGTGTGTGTGCGTGTGTGTGCGTGTGTGACATGAAATATTCACAAAGGTTGCGATAAATGCCACGGTGACGTATTGTTTTCGATCGCACTCAACATGAAATGGACCAAAGTTCGACACAAAGAAATACTGTTGACTCGTGTTTAGCATGACAATCATAGCACGTAAGGCACAGGTGATGGTCTAAGTTGCAGCCGAGTGGTTCCTAGCGTATGCTCTGAACGTTTTGATGTAAACTAACAGTTAGTCGATGAACTATATATCCACAAACTCGCTATGCTATATATATTTTTTCTATTTTCTTGTTTAATATTAATGTGATTTTTTTTAATAGTGATGCTAGTGATGTTCTGGTCACTCAGTTAGTGGTAGGAAATATTTGGTGGGCAAAGCCAGTCTCGTTAACTTAAAAAAAAAAAAAAAAAAAAAAAAAGGGATAGCTACACTTAGATATTCTTGATATTTTGTCAAAGCGCCCTATTGACAACTTCAATACATTCGTTTTTTATACCATTAGTAATATCATTCTGTACAACAATTATTTTGCGTAATATTGTTTACAATATATGGACAGTATTGATAGAGCCAATGTAGTGGGGACAATGTTTTCTGAGTGGTTACAGTATATAACTAATATTGAACACTTCACTCCGGTAACTCCTACGATGACACCAGTCACAATCTGTATTGGCTCTTACCATTCCCTTGAAGAATATCAGAAGCGTGGGGAAAGGTTGGTGTACTACATGGGCTACGGCTCGTCTTCCATATTACTTTCACTCAGCTCGTCTTCCATATTACTCAGCTCGTCTTACATATTACTTTTACTCACCTCGTCTTGCATATTACTTTTACTCAGCTTGTCATACATGTTACTTTTACTCAGCTCGTCTTACATATTACTTTTATTCAGCTCGTCTTACATATTACTTTTACTCAGCTCGTCTTACATATTACTTTTACTTAGCTCGTCTTACATATTACTTTTACTCAGCTCGTCTTGAATATTACTTTTGCTCAGCTCGTCTTACATATTACTTTTACTCAGCTCGTCTTACATATTACTTTTACTCAGCTCGTCTTACATATTACTTTTACTCAGCTCGTCTTACATATTACTTTTACTCAGCTCGTCTTACATATTACTTTTACTCAGCTCGTCTTGCATATTACAAACTTAAGAACATAAGAATGAAGGAGACTGCAAGAGACCATAAGGCCTACACTAGGCAGCTCCGTATCCATCACCACCTGTCATCCCCATCCATAAAGTTGTCTAATTGTTTCTTTAAACTACTAATAGTTTCAGCGCTTACTACATGGTTACTAAGTCTATTCCATTCGTCGACCACCCTATTAGTAAATCAATTCTTGCCTATTTCCTTTTTAAATCTAAATCTGTCCAGTTTATAACCATTACTGTGAGTCCTGCCCTGTTGTATTACTTTTACTCAGCTCGTCTTACATATTACTTTTACTCAGCTCGTCTTACATATTACTTTTACTCAGCTCGTCTTACATATTACATTTACTCAGGCCTGCAACCTTGAGAGGACACCTCCAGACTTGGTTCTCCACCTCGGGGGATCATTCACTGGGGCTCCCACATAATGTGAACCCCAAAGGCGTCCACAAACAGAGGGGCATCTCTGCCACTTTTACTGGTTTCGAGTTAAGCACGGGTGTATATATATAGGAGGCTTATGCCTTTCACGATCCGTGCTTAACTCGACAACAGTAAAAGAGGCGGAGATGCCCTTCTGTTTCTGTCCATCTTGATCTACCTCGTGTTCCCAGTCCTCTTTCTTTGATATCAGATGCATAAAGAAGGAGCTTTTGTGTTCTAAAATGGAAATGTAACTGAGTCTGTAGGTACAAAGGTAATGAAAATAGGGAGGATAAGGCAAAATGCCAAGAAGTAGGTAACCAAAAGAAGAGAGGGGTTTAGTATGAGGAAAGTATGTGGTGTGGATATGAGGAGCAGCAGGGGATAATGTATGAAAAATACGAGGAAATAAAATGATTAAAAATGTAACACAAACAGGTAAAAATATTTAAAGAAAAAATAACAACACTGGACTAGACAGGTAGGACCCACAGAATCATTATGATATAGTAGGAAGCTTTATAAAAGTAAGCTGCAACAGAAACTGACCTAGACAACACAACGGAAAAGAATAGTACATAGCGAGGAATAGACTAAACAAACAGATCTGTAAACAATTAACAAGAGAGAGGAACGAGACAATAGGAAACAAGATTGGAGGTAAGGAGCGCAGGTCGTAAAAGACAACAGGACGACTGAAATTGTGGAAAATAACGCGGAGGGGAACAAATGGCGAATCAAAGAACTGGACAATTGCACAAACGAACAAGGGAGGGATCAAGGGATGGGTTGGGAGGGGAAAGGTTGAATGGAGGAGGTGGAGGGAGGGGGAAGAGGTGAATAAGTGTGAGGTGGGTGAATGAATGTAGGGGGGGTTTAAGGAAGGTTGGGGGGGTTCAAGGAAGGTTGGGGGTTCAAAGAAGGTTGAGGGGTTCAAGGAAGGTTGGGGGTGAACGAAGAATGTAGTAGGTTGGTCTGAGAGGGGAAAGGGTTGCTTCAAATAGATTTGTTGAATGCATGGAGATGGGCAAAATATTCCTATGAGCTGAAAAAAGTTGGCTAGTGTCAGCCAGAACTAAATCCCGAATGCTCATAATTGTTCACAACTGTTCTGAACAGGACAAGAGAGCTGAAGATGGTCACTGAAGGTGCTAGAAATGGTTGGATATGCTGAGGAACAGAGGAAATGGGGCGGACGACAAGTCACGTAACTCATACAGCATAGTCGTCCTTTAAAATGTTGCATCTTCTTTCAAAACGTTTTGCTCACAATATTCAGTAATTGCTGCGGCTGAATGAATGGTTTTGAAATTCGAGGCAATACTTTTTAACGCATTTGTGTGATGAGTCACATTGGAATAGAATTAAAGAAGCTAATTTGACGACTCCTGTTCTCAAGAACTTAGAAATTATATTCAACTTTGAAAAATGAGAATAGAAGTGAGAATGGTCATGGTTTCTAGAATCAAGTAATTATGTTAAGTCATAAGCTGAGAATTGTATTGAGCACCAAAGCTCAGAGATTATGTTCAGTCTTGGAACTGGTAATGGTGTTCAGCACCAGAAATAAGATAATGACAACACCCGTGATCTGAAAATAGTGGCGAGAACAAAAACTTCGAATTGTGGTGTTTACTATATCTGGGCAATTACGTTGAGCTCTACAATGAAAATGGTGTTGAACACCAGTGTTGAGAAATGACTCTGAGCCTTGAAACAGAGAATATAACTTTGAGTGCAAAAATTGAGATAACTGAGAAATTATACTTACCGATGAGAACTGAAAATGGCGTTAAGCATTAGAACTGAGAAATTGTGTTGAACACCAGTGCTGAGAAATGACTTTGAGCCTTGTAACAGAGAATATAACTTCGAGTGCAAAATTTGAGATAACTGAGAAATTATGCTGACCGGTGAGAACTGAAAATGGCGTTAAGCATTGGAACTGAGAAATGGTGTTGAACACTGAAACTGAGAATGATGCTCAGCACTAGAACCGGACCAAGGGGTCTTAAGTCATAATCGTTGTTTTAAGCCGGAGAGTAGGAGTGGGGCAACTCAAGAGAGCGAGACTGCGTTGCGGATATAACAGCATTGGTTGGATGTTAACCGTTTCCCTATGCTGTGCGTCCGTACATACCAGTTTATCTGTGCATATATGTATAAGTGTATACCGGTATATGCTACATATTTACACAAGCGAACTTGGGCATACACACTCAGACAGAGGCACACACACAAATACACGTACACGCAGATACACACACACACACACACACACACACACACACACACACACACACACACACACACACACACACACACACACACACACACACACACACACACACACACAGCTATTGCTTGTATGTTTGCATCCATGTATGACGTTTGTGTATAAACCCCATCCAGCATATGTTCACACACGCCTGTGTGATTATATCGTACGTGTATATCCGTCCGTGTGCATTTGTATGTATGTATTCATGTGAGAAAGTGCGTTAGTATGGAAATATCTGGAAATAGCGGAGGACAGGAAAAGGCCGCCATGCGAATAATGGAAAACCGTTTAGTGATGGAAGACCCAATAAGGGCGGAAGGGAGGGGTAGAGGGAGGGGGAGGGGGAGGGGGGAGAGGGAGGGGGGAGAGGGGGAAAGCGGGAAGGAGTGGGAGGGAGGGAAAGGGAGGCTGGGGAGAGGGAGTGGAGGAGAGGAGAGGAGAGTAAGTGGTCGGTGGAGAGTGAGTTTGGGAGGGGGATGGATTAGGCAGGGAGATATAGAGAAGGAAAGAGGGAATGAGGGAGGGAGAGAGGG
>NC_134784.1:80253544-80266044 GCF_046742065.1 Oratosquilla oratoria | reverse complement strand
GAGAAAATGGGAGTTGGGGGATGGATGTGAGGGGAGGGTGAGGGGAGGGTGAGGGGACACATAGGAGGTGGGTGAGGGTAGTGAGGGGCGAAGGGAAGTGAAGGAGAAGGACCCAAGGGGCAAAGAGGGGAAGGCGGACAAGGGGAAACGGAGCAGCTGCATGGGTGGCGAAAAAATGGCACTGCGAAAGAGAGGGAAGAGTGAGGGGAGACGTGGTGTTCCCTCGACGAAGGAGGGGAAAGAGAGAACGAGAGAGAGTTAGAGAATTAGAGAGAGAGAGTTAGAGGGTTAGATAGTGAATAAGTGAGAGTAGCTTTTTTCATTTCTGACCGAAGAATAGTTCCGGTCAGATGGAGAGGGTGAGGGGAAGTCTTGAGAAAAGATGAAAATGTCAACATTAAAAAACAAAAAAAAACAAAAAAAAAAAACAGAGATTTTGTTGAAGCCTGCGTCAGATGGTTTCATTCAAATTGACCCTTGAATGGGTCTTAATCGGTTGAGACCCCCGTCTCTTGTAATACAATCTTCTGGCGGCAGCGTGTGAAGAGGCTCGAGTCTTGGAAGGGTCCTTACACTCTTTATATCACTGACACAGTATACTGAATCAACACTGTCAGTTACACTGTGCAATACGGATAATTCTGCACTGTTGTCTATAATATAGGGTTCATTATAGTGGCATACTAAATGAAATCATTCTATCAGATTGGAGTGAAAGATTTAATCCTTTGACTACTGGGGGAATGAGAGGGGTTTTACTTTATTCATTAATATGTTTGTTTATCTGTATATATATATATATATATATATATATATATATATATATATATATATAATGTGTGTGTGTGTGTGTGTGTGTGTGTGTGTGTGTGTGTGTGTACGAGTATATACAATATCACACCAAGAAGTAGATGCACTGAGGTATTACAGGAGAGATGAGGTAAAATGATTAGATTCATTTCTAGAGTGAATATTATACTGGTGAAGTAATGCAGAGTGATTTTGTTCCGTGGGACTATCACTAAAGTCCCTAAAGGGCCATTTACACAATCAGTTTGTCAAACCCGGTTTGTCAAACCCGGTTTGTCAAACAAGTGTTTGAAGTGATGTTTGACTGTGTGAATGGGGTATCTGGTTGTCAAACGCATTTGTCCAACTTGTTTGACAACCAAATACCCCATTCACACGGCCAAACACCACTGCAAACACTTGTTTGGCAGGCTGGGTTTCACAAACAGTTTGATCATGTAAATAGCCCTTAAAATATTGACTGCTTAGAATATGCAGAAAATATCTCATACGGGGTGGGAAGAGGAAGAGAAGGAGTGGGGAGAGGTGAAGAGGATGGGGGAGGTGAAGAGGATGGGGGGAGGGGGAGAGGATGGGGGAGGGGAAGAGGATGGGGGAGGGGGAGAGGACTGGGGAGGGGGAGAGGGTGAGGGTTAGGGAGAGGGTTGGAAGAGGGGGGGTGAGGGGAGGAGATGGTTATAATGCCTATACCTGAATAAGATCTCGCGACTGCGTCCTAAATCTACCAATCCCTCTATATACTAAGAAAGATTTTTCACCCCCTGATAAGGGAGATACCAAAGGCACTCATCCACTCCCACCCACTCCTACCCACTCCACTCCCACCCACTCCACTCCCACCCACTCCACTCCCACCCACTCCACTCCCACCCACTCCACTCCCACCCACTCCACTCCCACCCACTCCACTCCCACCCACTCCACTCCCACCCACTCCCACCCACTCCACTCCCACCCACTCCACTCCCACCCACTCCACTCCCACCCACTCCACTCCCACCCACTCCACTCCTACCCACTCCACTCCCACCCACTCCACTCCCATCCATTCCACTCCCACCCACTCCACTCCCACCCACTCCACTCCACTCCCACCCACTCCACTCCCACCCACCCACTCCACTCCCACCCACTCCACTCCCACCCACTCCACTCCCACCCACTCCACTCCCACCCACTCCACTCCCACCCACTCCACTCCCACCCACTCCACTAACACCCACTCCACTCCCATCCATTCCACTCCCACCCCTCACCCACCTACTCCACTCACCCCCCCCCACTCCACTCCCACCCACTCCACTCCCACCCACTCCACTCCCACCCACTCCACTCCCACCCACTCCACTCCCATCCACTACCCTTCCTTCCACCTCATCTTAGCTCCTCATGGATGAAGGGTCATCCCTGTCTCCAGTCAGCTGCCCGGGATCAAAGCAATGCAGCGAGGCACAGCTTATCCACAGAAGATGTGCCGTGTCCAGCCTGAATACAATATGTAAGTCCCATCTTCGGTACATAGTGTCAGCTGAGATTCTTCTTCAGTCCTCAGAGCTTCAAATTCCTCTCCCTTCCCGTAGATCAACTAAACAAAATCGCCCGGAGATAACCAGAATAAAGACTGCCAGAGTACAAATGTAAAGGATAAACTAATGAGGACTAAAGAGGACGAGGGGAACGTTGCCAGAGAAAAGAGAAAAAGAGTGAAAAAAGAGAAGAGGTTAGACAAGAGAGAAAGCGATAGAATAAGTATTAGGGAAAAGAGTGGTAAAGAGAAGGAAAAGAGGAATCAAAGAGAGTGGATATAAATGGGAGAGAGGGGAGGGTAGATGGAAAGGTAGTTTTTGAGAGGAAAGGGGAGAAGTAGATTAGAGAGGAAAGGGGAGAAGTAGATGAGAGAGGGGAAAGGTAGATTGGAATGGGGAAGGGATAATAAGATGGGAGAGGGAAGAGGTAGATGGGAGAGGGGAGAGGTAGATGGGAGACTGAAGAAGTAAATGGAAGAGTTGAGAGGTAGATGGGAGGGGAAGATGTACATAGAAGAGTGGAAAGTTAAACGGAAGAGTGGAGAGATAGATGAGATGGGGAGAGGTAGATAAGATAGGGGAAAGTTAGATGGGAGAGGGAAGAGGTAGATGGGAGAGGGAAGAGGTAGATGGGAGAGGGAAGAGGTAGATGGGAGAGGGAAGAGGTAGATGGGAGAGGGGAGAGGTAGATGGGAGAGGGAAGAGGTAGATGGGAGAGGGAAGAGGTAGATGGGAGAGGGGAGAGGTAGATGGGAGAGGGAAGAGGTAGATGGGAGAGGGAAGAGGTAGATGGGAGAGGGAAGAGGTAGATGGGAGAGAGAAGAGGTAGATGGGAGAGAGAAGAGGTAGATGGGAGAGGGAAGAGTTAGATGGGAGAGGGAAGAGTTAGATGGGAGAGGGAAGAGGTAGATGGGAGAGGGAAGAGGTAGATGGGAGAGGGAAGAGGTAGATGGGAGAGGGAAGAGGTAGATGGGAGAGGGAAGAGGTAGATGGGAGAGGGAAGAGGTAGATGGGAGAGGGAAGAGGTAGATGGGAGAGGGAAGAGGTAGATGGGATCGGGATGTGGTAGATGGGAGAGGGAAGAGGTAGATGGGAGAGGGAAGAGGTAGATGGGAGAGGGAAGAGGTAGATGGGAGAGGGAAGAGGTAGATGGGAGAGGGAAGAGGTAGATGGGAGAGGGAAGAGGTAGATGGGAGAGGGAAGAGGTAGATGGGAGAGGGAAGAGGTAGATGGGAGAGGGAAGAGGTAGATTGGAGAGGGAAGTACAAGTGAGAGGCGACGGGAGGGGGGGCAGGGAGAGGGAAGCGAAGAGTAACGATGAGTGTTTGGATATACGAGCAGGAAAATAGATTAACTCGACTGAAGTATTTGAATTCCGTTGGTCCTTGGTTCGATCCCTAACATCGGACAGCCCGTCGTTGGAATAGTCTCCACTTGCTTAGTTCTTCTTCTCAGATAAATAAAATCAGCTGACCGCTGCTAGAAAATTATAATTAATCTGGGCTTGATTTATCCAGTCAGTCCATGTCCTATACTCATCATATAATGAAGGCTAACGCGTGGTTGTAAATCAAAGGTAGCAATAAGGTAGCAGTCAATTTTATTCTCTGTGCGTGAGGAGGTCTAGGAAAAGTGGCAGTCACTATTGGCCGAGAGGGCACGATCTCACTACCCAGAGTGGAAATATTGAAAATGGGAAAAAAAAAAAAAAAATCAATGTAGACTTTTGTGGGAGTGGGAGGGAAAAGTGGGAATAGTGACAGGGTTAGAGTATGGGAGGGTAGGGTTAATGTGTGGGGAGTGGAAAAAAGGGAATAGACCGAGTTGTTGGGTTGGGTAGTTTGTGTGTGTTGGATTTTGGTGGGTTGTGTTAGGTTGTGGTGGGTTGTGTTAGGTTGTGTTGGGTTGCGTTAGGTTGTGTTTGTTTTTCTTGTTTTGGTTTGTGTTGGATTAGGTTGGTTTGGGTTTGGTCGGGTTAGTTTAGGTTGTTTTAGATTGTGTTGGGTTATGCTACATTGTGTTAGGTTGGATTAGGTTAGGATTGGGTTAGGTTGGGTTGGGCTAGGTTGGGTTGGATTATAAAAGGAAAGGAGTGAAGGGAAGAAGCAAAAGCAGTCAAAAGACCTAAGTGACTGGGGAGGAAAGTATTGAGAGACAAAGTAAAGGAGGGAAGGAGAAGGAGGGGAGGAAAATGAGAGTAGACCAGGGAAAGGGGAGTAGAGGTGAGGAGAAGGGGAAAGGACACGCGAGGGGACACAAGAGGTATGAGGTTGATTGCTTGTATGTTTGTTTTGCTTCCCGTGTTTTTGTTGGAAGGTTGGAAGCTAAAAATATTGTCTTTGATGTGTTAGGGCAAGCGACGAATGAGGGTAGAGGAGGGAGACGGGTGGAAGGGGAAAGGGAAAGGAAACGGAGAAGGGCAAAGAGGAGAAAGTTGGTGGGATAAGGAGAGTAGAGGAGGGGGAAAGAGGAGAGGGTGATGTGTAAGTGTCTGTGCAGCTGATGTCTGCTGTGATACAGTGCGACGGGGTGGATTGTGAAACTGATTTTTGCGTGAGAGTCGTTTATTGCGACATCAAATTGTATATTTACGCTCAGGCAGTGAGGTATATATTTGATTTTGTATGCATGTATACATATATATATATATATATATATATATATATATAATTGTGTGTGTGTGTGTGTGTGTGCGCGCATTTATATGCATATATTTGTATGTATGTATGTATGTATATTTGCACATATACATATGCATATGTATGTGTATATATGTAAAAAAAAAGTGTTTGGAGTGGAGGAAAGTGTCTTCAAGGATAAATGTTGGTGGAAGTATTATTGGGTTAGGAGACTTAGGTTTTTGTGAGTGGATATGATCCCGGTAGTGAGAAAGGTGAATAAGAAATGGGAGTCATTTTTGAATCAGATTAAACCAGTTCACGGAGAGTTTTGGTAGAAACATAAATTCAGTGGTGTTAGGGGATTTCAATGCTAGAGTAGATTAGCCAATAGATGTGGTGCCAGGTTAGAATTATAGGGAAGTAATAATGTTGGAAACGTGTTTAAAAATGGAATTGGTGATAGCAAACAAGGTTTCAGAAGAGATTCAAGCATGAGTAGACGGTGGAAAGGTTGGTGAAAGGATTTATTTATTCATTTATCTATTTATTTATTTGTTCGTTTAATTATTCATCTATATTTTTAGGGGAGAGAATGTGGGATTATCAGAACAATTTTTTGTAAGATAAAAATTGAAAATAAAGGAAAATAGAAGACTAGAAAAAGTAAGAGGTAGACAAGTGCTGAGGATTGACAAATTCAATGACAAGGATAAAAAGAAGTCATATCAGAAGCTAAGAGAAGTGTGGGTAGCAATAAGTAATAGATGATACATGATTACAAGATTACATTATGTTTTAAGTAGGAAGTGATAAAATGCGTAAAGATGGTGTGTGAGACGAGGAAGATATGAAGGACTGAGAGGTGGTGGAATGAACAAGTGAAGGTGGTAGTGGAAGAGAAGTAAGTGCATGAAGTTCTGATCCACTGTACAACGAGGGAAGTATATGAGAGGTACAAGAAGAAGTGAATGATTGTGGTAGTAGGTGTTAGAGATATAAGGGTTGATGGGAGGAGAAAATGGTTGTGTGTTATGTGGAGTGTCATATAAAGAGAGGAACTGTTATGTTGGATTGGTCTGTAAGGTTGTTCAATGTGTGCATAAAGGAGGTGAATATGCCGGAAGGCTGGAAGTGTGTCTGTATAGTTAAACTTGACAAAGGTAAAGGGGATAAATATGAATGAAGTGGTTTTAGAAGGATCAATCTGTCGAGTGTAGTTGGAAAGGCATATGGGATGTTGTTAATTGAGAGGATTAGTGGAGGGGGGACACGGTGAGTAATTGGAAGGAATAGTGTTGGCTTAGGAAAGGCAGAGGATGCGTGGATAAAATTGTTAAGGCAGATATGCAAATAGCTTTTGGCGAAAGGTAAGGTTATTTTTTGCTCTTTTATGGATATAGTCCAGGCTTGTGAAAGATAGGACAGGAAGGCATTGTGGGTAGTATTGCAGATGTATGAGATAAGGAAAAGGTTGTTAAGGGCAGTCAAGTTCTTTTACGTGAATAATATAGCTTATGTCAAGGTTAGAAATGGGGAGAATGAGTAGGTTCAGGTGAAGGTAAGGCTGCGTCAGGGGCGTGTAATATTACCTTGGTTGTTCAACATTTCTCTGCATAGGATGGTACGGGGAACAAATACGATGGCGAACATGGACTGACGAGACTGTACGCAAATTAACTTACTTTTATTTAGGTGATATATTGAACGTGTCGGACGTATGGGTAACATATCTAATATATATTGAACGTCTAACATCCTTTGGATGTGTGAGGCCTCTATTGAACTTAGCGAACTTGTCGTACATGCGTTAAACATAATTTCAAACATGTATTGATACCGAACTTGTTTCGAATGAATCGAACATTTATGGAATATATTATTTGTTTATTGAACACGTTGATCGTAGTGAACACAGTGACCGTATCGAACTTATTGAATTTACTGAACGCATATTGAACAGTTTGGGCCCTGTATTGCATGTATAGAAGGTTGTACTGCAGGTCATAGGGAAAGAAGAAAGGTACAAATTCACACAACCGTGAGCATCGAGGACACGTGTTTACATCGATTCCAACTCAAACAATTATCCCTCAGCGGGCCCAACTTGTTCAGCTTCATTTGCGATTGTCGATTTGACGTTTGCAAGTGAGGTGCCGTCACGGCATTTCTTTGCTGGCAGAGGACCGGGTGCCAATACCAATACCAGCTGGACTCTGGGTAACCAGATTTTGCATAATTATGCTAAATCTAGCATATTTTCATTGAAATAGTATTGTATGAATAAGTCAATATAAGAGAAACCGAATGCATCTAGAGGAATAAAATATTTAGCATTATTTTAGCCAATCTAGCATAATCCTGCTCAAGAAATCTAGTCACCCTGCTCTAAATGGATCCTGGCATAAGTCTCTTACCGTATATCGTACTCGTGTGTTAAAAGTGTGGTCACCATAGTAAAGTATTGATGCATACTGTAACAGTAAAGGAGACAAGGGGATATGACGTACATGTATGTGTGTTCGCGCGCCCAATTGCGTGCGTGTGTACGTATATCCGTGTGCGTGCGCACGCCTGTGTGTGAGTGTGTGTGTGTGCGTGTGCGTGTGCGTGTGTGTGCGTGTGTGTGTGTGTGTGTGTGTGTGTGTGTGTGCGCGCGTGTGTGTGCATGTATGTAAGTGCATGATGAACTCGTACTTTCCGTAGTGACGCATCCTTGGCTAGGCCTATATCTCTTCATAGCCAAGGTCCATTGCTATGATATTGTTCGAGGGTACATACATGTGTGTGTGTGTGTGTGTGTGTGTGCGTGTGTGTGTGTGTGTGTGCGTGTGTGTGTGTGTGTGTGTATGCATGCGTGTGTATATTTTAACCTAGTTGTATTTTGCGTGAAGAGAGCTATGTTCGTAGTGTCCCGTGTGTGTATGTTTGTGTGTGCGTGCATGCGTTCGCGCGTGCGTCGGTGTGTGTGTATGTGTGAGTGTATGTGCGTGTGTGTGTGTGTGTGTGTGTGTGTGTGTGTGTGCGTGCGCACGAACTTTTGAATAATTATATTGTCCAAGCCCATGATTATGTATATATATATATATATATATACATTCCTATGCACCAGTATATTTCATCACTATAGCTTATTCATTCATTTATCATATTTATACTTATTCATATATTTATTCACATATTATCTATCTGCTTGTATTCATCTGCGTTTGTATATTTATTCATTTATATTTGCTTTGGCGGGAATGATTGCATGTACGTGTCCTGTTTGTATGGATGAACATGTGTACATAACCACGTGTACTAGAATGTGAAAGGTTAACTGAGAAAGTTTTGGATTTCCTTATTTTTTGTTATTTCATGTATGAAAATATAGCCTAGAAGAAATTAGAACACTAACATGCACGTTTCTAGCATTTTATAGTCTTGAATTTATCCAAATAGCATGCTCTTAAAAGTCTGATGGTAGACAAACTTTTAAATGTCGTAGTTACATTTTGCACCGCTAGGGTAACTGATGACGTACCGACTGCTGTTTACATATTTCTACATGGCCAGCACGCAATACCAAAGTAACTTCACATCGAGTGAAGAAGGTTTACCGGATTTGGATGCTCTTTCAGGTTCCAGTGTGATAGCTGTAATTCCATAGGCTGAAATGAGTAACATCCAAACTTTCAAGAAAGTCTGTGCATGAATGAATCATCCCCTGATCTATGCCAAGCTTCATATTTACAGGCAAAAGTTTCAAGGATTCATGAATTACAAGTTGTTTTTATCTGTGATAAGATACAATAAAACAGGCTTATGTAGCAAAGAGAATAGAGAAATCATTTGACTGAAGGAGAGAGGAAGGATAGAAAAAGATATTAACAGACATATCTATAAAATTATCTGCCATAGGTAGTGGTTGTTGTGGGGAAGAGAAGCCGTCAATCAATCTGGCACTGTCACTATGGGCACTTCCACATTCCATCTCAATTTCTCTGGTAGTGGTACTTGCATAAGGTGAATATTCATCATAGGCACTTTGAAACAACTGAAACAAATTAGGTCCATATCAGTACGAATTTCTCCCTCCTAGTCAAGAATAATTAGTCTTAACTCCTGCTGGAGTGGTGGGGATTGGGGGGGTTCCACTTGTTTGACTCTCAAAAAACAGACTTTGATTTGGTTGACTCCAATTGACAAGACGTGATCATAGGCCTATTATGGAAGCCCGTGTCATCATGGTCATGCCTGTCACCCAAATGGAGTGGTATGATAGGCTAGCTAGGCCTGTAGGCCTATGGGTATTATCTCATAACTGTACCCCCTAATCTGCTTAGGCCTAGCCCAAAAATCGATAGTCAAGCCTAACCATGCTGGTTAACAATGACAGCCTAGTGGTGTGATGATATTCATGGGCTTACAAGCCTAGCTAGCCTATATCATAACAGTACCCCTAATCTGCTTAGGCCTAGCTCAAAAATCGCTAGTCAAGCCTAACCATGCTTGTTAACAATGAAAGCGTAGTGGTGTGATAATATTCATAGGGCTACAGGCCTAGCTAGCCTATGTTATAACTGTACCCCTAATCTGCTTAGGCCTAAATCGTTAGTCAGTCCTAACCATTCTTGTTAACAGTGACAGCGTAGGTAACATAGGCCTACCTATACACATGATGCAGACCGATACACCTACCTCCAGGCGTTGTCTTTTCTGAATAGCAGTGCTCCTTCGACGGCGTTTGCTTGCCGAACCTGGGGCTTTGTCGTTTACAAAAACTGTCGGTGTTGCACCTTCTTTTAGAATGAAGTTTATGCTAATTCCTAGTGACTCGGCAAGGCCAGTATCCCGAGCGTACTTTTTTTTTTCGAAATGTTTCGAACAGTTTCGCTTTCAATTCAGGCTTCCATGACTCGCGTCGTCTGCACCGAATGACCCAGTCCTTTTTGCTAACAAGATATTTCAGAAAAGAATAAAGATAAAGTCCACCCGCTACAGAAAGTTTCTTCGAATCACTGTTGCAATTTGCGGCGACACAATAAACCGTTTTCGAACTAAATACTTGATAAAACCTTGCTAACAGATGAGATGTGACAGATGACTGATCAAGCTGACAGCGCAACGCGGCATTTTATAGTGCACGCATATGCCATACATCAGAATGTAAACAGCAGGATTGACGTCACAACCGGTAGAGCCTTACGAGAACAGCCGAAGATCGGCAAAGGAAAAGTTCTTCTGATATCGGTATTTTGACAGGACCTCTTATCACATTGGGTAATAATTAGTAATTATTTTTGCATTGTTTTATCAAGAAGTGATTAAGCCATACATCTAGCAAATATTCACCACCTCTTTGAAAACCTTCTCAGTAGACCTTAAGTGTATGTAAACGTACACATTAACCTACATGCAAGAGCGTGTGTTGTCTTGGCGTCTGAATTTCATGTGAATTGGCCATTAATCCATGAAGCTTAATTATTGGTTTCTATTATAAATCACTTTCTTTACACGTATGTTTTTGTTATGATTAATATGTAATTGTAGGATTCGTATGAAGTAATGTGTATTACAATGTTCTTATTTTCCCTGTCATTTACTAAGTAATAATTTGGTGTGCTTGGAGTGCGCCTGGATACAATTACAGATTAACGTAAAGATGGCTAGATCCATGGCTAGAGGCAGCGATAGAAAGATGGCTAGAAAGATGTCTAAAGTAACGGCCAGAAAGATAGCCATAGGGAGAGTAGGAGGGAGGGAGGGAGGGAGGGAGGGAGGGAGGAAGGGAGCGTGAGAGGTGAGAGACAGGGAGGAGCGAAAAAGAACGAAACAATGAAAATAGAAATTGGGAGGGGAGGGGAGGGTGTTATGAATTGAATATGAATGGGTTGTTAGCTCGAAATTGGGTAGGTTGGGGGTTATTGGTTGGGGGATGGGGGAAGAGCACAGTCATATGAATACCTTTCCGACTCATTGCCCTCATGTCATGTCCCATTACGAACGTGTAAAGCGCTCCTCTTCACCCACCCCTTCCCCCAACAGTTCTCTCGCCTCCTTCCCTCACCTCCCTTCCTCCCTTCCCCTTCTCCCCTCCCCTTCTCCCCTCCCCTTCTCCCCTCCCCTTCTCCCCTCCCCAACTCCCCTCCCCTCCTCTCCACTCCTCCCCTCCCCTCCACTCCTCTCCACTCCTCCCCTCCCCTCCCCTCCACTCCTCTCCACTCCTCCCCTCCACTCCTCTCCACTCCTCCCCTCCACTCCTCTCCACTCCTCCCCTACCCTCTTTCCCTACCCTCCTCCCCTCCTCCCCTACCCTCCTCCCCTCCTCTTCTCCCCTCCTCTCCTCTCCTCCTCTCCTCCCCTCCTCTCCTCCCCTCCTCTCCTCCCCTCCTCTCCTCCCCTCCTCTCCTCCCCTCCTCTCCACTCCTCCCCTCCACTCCTCTCCACTCCTCCCCTCCACTCCTCTCCACTCCTCTCCACTCCTCCCCTCCACTCCTCTCCACTCCTCCCCTCCACTCCTCCCCGACCCTCCTTCCCTACCCTCCTCCCTTCCTCCCCTACCCTTCTCCCCTCCTCTTCTCCCCTCCTCTCCTCCCCTCCTCTCCTCCCCTCCTCTCCTCCCCTCCCCTCCCCTCCTCTCCTCCTCTCCTCCCCTCCTCCCCTCCTCTCCCCTCCCCTCCTCCCCTAACCTCCTCACCTTACCTTCTAACCTCACATCCTCCCCTCACCTCCCCTCACTTTCTCCCCTCACTTTCTCCCCTCACTTTCTCCGCTCACTTCCTCCCCTTGCCTCGTTTCCTCACCTACTCATCAACATCCTCCCCTCACCTACTCTTCTTATCTCCTCCATTCATCTCCCCTCACTTTCTCCCCTCACTTCCTCCCCTCACTTCCTCCCCTCACTTCCTCCCCTCACTTCCTCCCCTCACTTCCTCCCCTCACTTCCTCCCCTCACTTCCTCCCCTCACTTCCTCCCCTCACTTCTTCTCCTCCCCTCCTCCCCTCACTTCCTCCCCTCACTTCCTTCCCTCCCCTCACTTCCTCCCCTCACTTTCTCCCCTCACTTTCTCCCCTCACTTCCTTTGCCTCGTTTCCTCCTCTACTCATCAACATCCTCCCCTCTCCTACTCGTCTTATCTCCTCCATTCATCTTCCCTCCCCTCCTCCCCTCCCAACCGCCCCTCACTTCCTCCCCTCACATCCTCCCTTCACTTTCTCCCCGCCCCTCCTCACCTCACTTCATCCCCTCGTCTCCTCACCTCACCTCATCTCCTCCCCTCCCCTCACATCCTTCTCTCACCTCCTCCCCTCACCTCCTCTCTTCACCTCCTCCCCTCACCTCCCCTCTCCTCCACCCTTCACCTTTTTCCTTCTCCTCCTCCCTTCACATTTTCCCCTCACCTCCTTCCCTTCCTTCCTCACCTCACCTCCCAAACTCCCCTCTTCCCTTCAACTTCTCCCCTTATCTCCCCTCACCTCTTCCCATCAACTTCCAACACCTGCCCTCATCTCCTCTCCTCACCTACCCATCAATCTCCTCCCCTCACCTCCTCACCTTAAC
>NC_134784.1:80213544-80246044 GCF_046742065.1 Oratosquilla oratoria | reverse complement strand
GCTGGGAGAGAGAGGGATAGGGAAGGGGAGACAGAGAGATAAGCAGGGAGAGAGAGAGAGGGGTAAGCAAGAAGGGAGAGAGATGGGTAGGCAGATAGGGAGAGAGAGGGAGGTAGGCAGGCAGGGAGAGAGAGAGAGAGAGAGGGAGGTAGGCAGGCAGGGAGAGAGAGATATAGAGATAGAAAGGGGAGAAGGAGGGAGAGGTATGAGAAGGAAGGTGATGGACAGAGGAATAAAGTGGGGATAAAGAGACTGAAAGAGGAATAGGCTGAGTAGGAGATGAAGAGGAAGGGATAAAGAGTGTGACACAGAGGCAGACACAGACACTGAAATCAAGAGCCAGAGGAATAGACTGAGAGACGAAGGGAACGTGGAGGACTGGGCCGGACTTAGCATAGAAACGAGATATGGAATATGAAGATGAAGGAACTCTGGCATAGCGAGGGGCCAAATTGGAGAGGAGCTGTGCTTGATGAAGAATGACGGGGCTAACAGAGAAGGATATTGAGCAAAGAGAACGAGGGAGAGGAAGATAACTCGAGAACAAGTTGGAGGGGAGGGTGTGTACAAGGGTGGGCACACGATTACGGATACTGGGGTCTGACTCAATGTGTGTCATAACTATGCATATGGAGAATGGGTAATGTATTTTGTATATAGCCAGGTACATTGTAATTAAATGAATTTTTGTCGACAAAATTGTATTAATGTAATAACAGCAGCAGCAACAACCACAACAGAAGGTTTGTTTGCATTGGTCTTATGCGCCATGATGTTCCGTTTTATATATTTATTTATTCATTTATTTTATTTGTATTTGTATTTGTAATTTATTTCATTCCATTTTTGATTTACAATTTTGATTCTGTATTCATTTATTCTATTTTGTTTTATTCTAATTTGTTTCATTCTATTTTATTTATTTTTGTTCTGGACGCATCAGCGTGGGCTTTCGTTTGCTTTTGTCACATTAACGATGGGGTAATTTAATTGATTTATTAATTGAAACCATCTTGATAATGATGTACAATAACAGTGTGTCCGAAGACTTTTTCCACAACTGTACTACCCAAAGGATAGAGCAGCATATTCCATAAAATCCAAACGCATTGTGTAAAACGTAACAAGTCATAATGGCCTAAAAGTCCTTGTGTGTGTGTGCGTGTGTGTGTGTGTGTTTGTGTTTTTTTTTACATATGGGTGTGTGTATATGTTTTTTTTTACATATGGGTGTATGTATATATATATATATGTCTGTGTTTGTGTGTGTGTGTGTGTGTGTGTGTGTGTGTGTGTGTGTGTGTGTGTGTGTGTGTGTGTGTGTGTGTTTACATATGGGTGTGTGTATATGTATGTGTGTGTGTGTGTGTTTTTACATATGGGTGTGTTTACATATGGGTGTGTGTGTATATGTGTGTGTGTATATGAGTGTGTGCATATGTCTATATGTGTGTGTATATGTGTATGTATGTATGTACGTGTATGTGTGTATATGTATGTGTGTATCTGTATGTGTGTGTGTGCATGCATGTATATGATGTATATATGTGTATGGTGCACGTGTGTACCATACACCATCGGATCCATTATTTCCAAGTATTGTTATCCTTTGTGTAGGCAAAGGTTGGATGTTGCGTCGGGACCATGGGAGAGGCGCACCTCTCTCCCCACAAATTGAATCCATTATTTAGAAGCAAATTGCGGTGATTCTGATGGTTGTCAAGGCTGAATCTCCTCATTAGCTTCTTTATTTCATTCCCCCGAGTTTGGCATATTCGTAGTCGAGCTGATAGGACGATATCTCCGGCCACAGTCGAAAGTTAAGGTTGCGTGTAGGTTGCAGGTTGCCTATAGGTTGTGTGTAGGTTGCAGGATGTGTTTAGGTTGCATGTACTTAGGTGATTTGTAAATTGTTTGCAAGTTGCGTGTTTGTTGTAATTTGTGTGTAGGTTGCAGGCTGCGTGTAGGTCGCTACGTATAAGTAGGAGGCTACATGTAGGTCGCAGGTTGCGTGTAAGTTACCGACTGTGTAGGTTGCAGGCTGCGCATATGTTGCAGGTTGCGTGTAGGTTGCAGGTTGAGTGTAGGATCCATTCTGTGTAGGTTGAAGGCTGCGTGTAGGCTGCAGGTTGCGTTTAGGCTGCAGCCTGCGTATAGTTAGTAGGTTACGTGTAGGCCGCATGCTGTGTGTATGTTGCAGGTTACGTGTAGGTTGCATGCTGCGTGCAGGACGCAGGCTACGTGTAAATTGCAGGCTAGATGTATATTGCAGGATGCGTTCTGGCTAATGCAAGGGGAATTTATTCAGCAGATGAATGGTTTTTGAATGGTTGTCGGTGATCTGTGTGCACCAAAAAATCATTGCCCGTATAAGGGTTGAGCTAACAAGTATTAACTAGAGCCTAATTTACCTGAGTTTGATGCAGTATGTTTGTTTATTTATTTCTCTATTGATTGATTTATTTGTTTATTTATTTATCAACTTGTTTATTTATCTATCTGTTTATATTTTTCTAACAGGCGTCTGGTTGCATATATATATATATATATATATATATATACATATATATATATATATATATATATATATATATGTATGTATATATATGATATTTATTTATTGTGTTAAAGGGTGATGTCAATCTATTTTCGTCTAGTTTATTTCATATATCCACCACTCTGTGGTGAAAGCTGTTCTTTTTCAGGTCTCCTTCCATGTCCCCTTGTATTTCTCTTATCTCAATTTAGTAAGTTTTCTCTATGAAGGGCCTTGCTGTGGATGTGCTGTGTCTTGCGACACTGCTTCTGACCCAGGGCGGTGGGCAGGGTGCAGGGATGACCCGTCATCCAGGAGGTGCTCAGATGAGAGGGAGGGTGGGAGGGGTGTGGAGTGTATTTAGGGATGAAATGGGTGGGAGTGTTTTTATGCCTTTCCCTTTTTGGCTACCTCCCTTGGAAGGGGGAAAAAGCCTTGGTATATGATGATGATGATGATCAAGGGCTTCAATGCTTATCATGAGTGTGTGTGTGTGTGTTCTTGTGCGTTCGTGTGCGTGTGTGTGAGAGTGTGTGTGTGAGTGTGTGTGTGTGTGTGTGTGTGTGTGTGTGTGTGTGTGTGTGTGTGTGTGTGTGTGTGTGTGTGTGTGTGTGTGCGCGCTTGTTCTTGTGTGCCCTTGTGTGTGTGTTCTTGTGTGTGTGCTCTTGTGTGTGTATTCCTGTGTGTGTGTTCTTGTGCGTGTGTTCTTGTGCGTGTGTTCTTGTGCGTGTGTTCTTGTGCGTGTGTTCTTGTGTGTGCCCTTGTGTATCGTTGTGTATCCTTGTGTGTGTCCTTGTGTATCTTTGTGTCTGTGTGTCTTTCGTTTGAGGGGTTTCGAGCTCGTAGGCGCTTCGTTGCGGGCAAGAAAGGCTAATCTGTATCTGTCCAGAATCTTCCCAGGGTCCTTCCTAGTATTCACGAGGTGGGGACGAAGACAACTGTCCCATGTTTGTTATGCATGTTAGAACACTATACACATTTGTCGACGGGTCCATTCTTTCAATAAAGTGACGGACTCTGTCATTTCCTTAGTTGACGCTAGACGATTCATCTGATTGTGTATGTGGGTGGGGAGTGTTGCCATTGGTCTTGATGGGGTCTGGCTCGGATAAAACATCCTTCTGCTCGGGGACCGGCACTTAGTTTAGAACTCATGTGGTGTTGAACAAAGTAGGATATGCAGTACGTTTTGCCCAATGCGCTTATCCAACAACGATGATCCTCAAACAATTGTCTAGAACACTAACTATTCGTTACTGAATGCGGCTGTTTTGCCTCAAACAACTACCGCTAGAATGGCTAAAAGCAAACCACTGGTGATCTAGACAATCGTATGACGATCGCCGTTGAGCCAGGGACGATTATCGTTGAGCGATAATCGTACAGAACAAAACGTAGCTTAAGTCTGTCACCGAATTAAAGGGATGAGAATCGAGTCCCAGAGGGAGACAAAGACTGATTGGTCCATTAGCTGGCTATGGCCACTTTCCTGATTACGGAAAGCAGTTTTTACTCGGAATAAGGGAAGGTGCGGGATTGAGTTGGATAAGTGATATATTGAGACACTGTAACCAGTTGAGGAAGGCAGATAAAGAAGACGCGGGTCTTAGTCCGAGTTTATTCCTGATTAATTTCGTTCTACGCTTCAGTGAATAAATAAGTAGAGTGAATAAATAATAATGATAAAAATAATGATAATAACTATTATTACTATTATTGTGATGGTGATGATGATGGTGATGACGGTGATGATGATGGTGATGACAGTGATGATGATGGATATGACGATGATGATGGTGATGACGATGACGATGGTGACGATGGTGATGACGGTGATGATGGTGATGATGGCGATGACGATGATGGTGATGACAATGATGACAACAATGACAACAATGACAACAATTACAATGACAATAATGATAATAACAATAATGATAACAATTACAATGACAATAATGGTAACAATGATAGCAATAACAATGACAAGAGTAACTACAACACTAACGACAACTGTAATGGTAATGATAATAAAAGAAAATAATAATGTAAAATAAAATAACATAAAAAAAAATGTAAGACAAAATAGGTTAAGAGTTAACTTGAACCAAGGCCCGTATCTTTTTTGTCCTCCTTCTTTAATGATATAGAGGATTTCAAAGGAAGAGTAAACCGACAGTAGACCTTTTGGTCCATATTAAGGTCGGATGTGAAAAAAGTAGATAATGATAAATAGTAAATAGATAAATGATGAATGATAATGTCCATGAGGCAAAATTAAGCAAAAGACCTGTAGATCAGATGTGGGAGATATTTCAAAATACTCTTACTAAGATTATTCATACGTAGATCCCGTTTAAGGACAGACGCCCCCAAATCAGGCTTGACCAAAATGGCTTGACAAAGAAACTGAAAAAAGTATTAGTAAAAAGAGACAGGCTTATAAGAAATAAAAGTGTTCTGGTGCACCTAATGACTATCAAAGTTATGTAATAATACAGAGAGATTTAAAAAATATATAATAAAAAAACGAAAGCGACAATACGAAATGAATATCGTTGATAAATTCAGAAAGAACCCCAAAGAATTCTGTAGTTACATTGGAGATAAAAAGATTATTAGGAATCACATTGGCTCACTATTATCTGCTGACGATCAACTTGAATATTCAAATGAAGAAAAGTGTGATATTTTAAACAAATGGTTTAGCTCAGTATTCGTAAACAAAAAAAACTCAAAGTGAACTCCATAATAAAACCTGTGAAAAGTCTAGGGTGAATTTACTACGGTATATATAACAAAATAAAAAATTAAAAGGTATATAGGAAAACTCAAAGTTAGTAAAACACCAGGGACTGACGGTTGGCATGCAAGAATCTTAGATCAAATTAGAAATGAGGTTGTTGTGCCATTAGAAATTATTTTCAAGAAATCCATCATATCCGGAGATGTCCCAAGTGAACGGAAGCTAGCTAACGTTACTCCCATATTAAAAAAAAAAAAAGGGTGACAAAAGAAACCAAATAATTACAGGCCTGTAAGTTTGGCTTTAATTGTAGGAAAAATTATGGAAACTATCATCAAAGATACTATAAAACATCATTTAGAAAGTAAATGTTTGATAAATGATAGCCAGCATGGATTCAGACGGAAACGTTCTTGCGTGACTAACTTACTCGAATTCTACAACACAGTCATTTCGAATTATGACAGAAACAATGTAGATTTAATATATCTAGACTTTACAAAAGCTTTTGATACCGTCTCCCACGAAAGACTACTTACTAAGTTAGCTTTACACGGAAAAAGTGGTAGCCTATTAAGTTGGACTAGAAATTGAGTAAATGATCGACAACAGAGTCGTTCAGAATGGCAAAACTTCTGGATGGAAAATTGTTACGAGTGGAATTCCTCAGGGTTCTGTTCTTGGGCCACTTCTATTCATAGTATATGTAAATGATATAGACCACAGACTAAAATCTACCGTCTCCAAATTTGCTGATGATACAAAAATGTGCGGAATGGCAAATAATCACTTAAACCAATTAGATATTTAAGAAGATTTAGATAATCTACAGTAGTGGTCTGAAAAGTGGCTAATGAAATTTGACACAAGTAAATGCAAGGTTATGTACAATAGGTAAAAATAATAGTAAGTACGATTACAAGTTATTTTGAAACTCGTTAACAAAAGTGGATAGTGAAAAGAATCCCTGCGTAATTATTCATTACAATCTCAAATCATCCAAGCAGTGTATTTCATCCTCTGAGAAAGCAAATAAGATTCTAGAACTGATTGCGCGATCTTTTGACTTCAAAAGTCCATCTCTTATAAACAAGCTATATGAATCGTTAGTTCGTCCACATTTGGAATATCGTCACTCTCATAAAGATATTGCTTAAGTCATTTTTTGTCATTTTTTGATTTTTTTTTTCTAAATAAATCTTTCATTGTTCCTTGTGGTACAATTCCCAATATTTTATATAGTGTCTGTGTAGGTTAAAACTACGTTAGGAGGAACATTATATACATTTATAAGATAGAAAAACTACTTTTTTCGATTTCCTGAAAAGTTGGACAAATGACTTAGGCACTTTCTTTGAGGCTGACGATATGCTGTTCCCGTATGGTCACCGAATCTCATTAAAGATATTGACAGATTAGAAAAAGTACAACGGCGAGCCACAAAACTGATTCCAAATATCAAAAATAAATCATACGAAAATCGACTAAAACGTATGAATCTGTTTTCCCTAAAAAAGCGTAGACTCAGAAGTGACTTGATACAAGTCTTTAAGATTCTAATGGGAACTGAAAGCATTAAAAGTGATAAAATTTTCACACTGAATGATAATCCGACAAGAAATGATGGTCTCAAACTGTCAGGAAATAGATTTAATATAGAAGTGAGTAGAAACTTCGCCAAACGTGTAGTTAATGAATGGAATAAACTTCCGGCAGAGGCAGTGTAATGTAGCTCAGTTCAAAGCTTTAAGATTCGTTTGATAAAACCTAAGCAAGATCCTGCAATGCCTGCCATTTATGATATATTATTTGTTTGTTATTATTTGTCTGTTTTTTATTATTTGCTTGATATACATTTATTATTTTGTCAATATATTATCATTTACTATTTTCTTGTTTGTGTTTTATTTAACTATACCTATGCATTTATTTTGTTTATTAGTATTTATGTTATGTATATATATATGTATATAATTGTAATAGTTTATAATAATTTATAATAATAAATGGATAATGAAAATGAACAGATATCAAAACTTCGAACTCTACAACATTGCATTGCCTCTGCTGGAAGTTTATTCCAATCATTTACTACACGGTTGGCGAAATTCTTTCTACCCACTTTCAAAGTAAATCTACAGTATTTCCTGACAGTTTGAGAACATTATTTCTTATCTTATTCGCATTCAGTGTGAAAATATCGTCACTTTTGATGTTGTCAATTTCCTTTTAATATTTCAAAGACCCGTATCAAATAACCCCTGAGTCTACTTTTTTATGGAAAATAAATTCATATACTTTTGTCGATTTTTGTATTATTTATTTCTGATCATTGGAATCAGTTGTGTGGGTCGCCATTGTAATTTTTCCAATCTGTCCATGTCTTTAATAAGATTTGGTGACCATACGGAAACAGCATATTCCAAATGTGGACGAACTAACGACTTGTATAGCTTGTTAAGGACAGATGGACTTTTAAAATCAAAATATTGCGCAATCAGTTCTTAAACCTTATTTGCTTCCTCTGAGGAGGAAATACACTACTTAGATGATTTGGGATAATTACTGATAATTACACGAAAACCTCTTTCGCTATCCACTTTTTTTAATGAATTTTCAAATAACTTGTAATCGTAATTATTGTTATTTCTGTGTGCATAACCTTACATTTACTTGTGTTAAATTTCATTAGCAATTTTTCAGACCATTGCTATAGTTTATCTAAATCTTGAATATCTAATTGGTTTAAGTGATCATTTGTCATTTCGCTCAGTCCATAGTCTATATCATTCATATATACTATGAATGGAAGTGGACCAAGAATATGGGCTCTTCCAGCTTCCAGTGAAGGTCTACTACTCACATTGACAAGAATGTTGTTTGGCGTTATTCAGAAAGAATAAGAATGAATTATGGCAGTCGAAGATGTCTGTTTTTTTTTATAACTAATAACAATCGGATATTGAGATAGAAACAATGGTTTCGGATGGGAATTGAACGGGTGGAAGTAGATGCATACCATGGTTGGCTACTTTACTTATAACTGGAAAGTGGCCTTATGTATATTGATAGATTTAAAATGTTAAGTGTACTTTTTGAAGTATAGTTTTCAAGGTGTATTTTTTCGAAGTGCGCTTTATACATTCTTCGAAGTAAAGTTTGGTAAACTACCTTTAAATGTAGTCTTTGAAGTATTAGCAAGTTTTTAAGCAGTGGTAAATATCAGCGGCAGGGTTGTAGTCGTTCCAGAGAAGGGCGCACTTGCCTCGCGACACGTGATTGTGTTCATTTGTTGTCGGTGTGGTTTTCCTTGATTAGCTTCTTGTCCACGTTTCGCAGTTATTTATCTCTGCCCACATGTCTTCTGCGGTGGCCAGCCGAGGCCGGGGTGCGCCGTGCCGCCCAAGGCCGGGGACGGGAAACGTCCAAAAGGAAAAGGTGCGGGAGTAATGTATGTCTCCACATAGTTTTTATCTGTTTATTTATGAATAATTTTAATCTTATATATTTTCGTACATATATTGGTATGCTTGTTTCCTGAACTTGTGTTTTTATCTTACTAATTAATTGATTCAATTGCTTATTTATTTACTTGTTTATATTCTATTAGTTTTGGCTGGTTCTTTTTTGTCCGATCTTATATTTTTGTTTTTGCATTATTTGTCTCAAATCTGAAAATTTCTCATTTATCTGGTTCTTAGTGTGTGTGTGTGTGTGTGTGTGTGTGTTTGTGTGTGTGTGTGTGTGTGTGTGTGTGTGTGTGTGTGTGTGTGTGTGTGTGTGTGTGCGTGTGTATGATATATACATATATACTGTATATATATATACATATATACTGTATATATATATATATATCATATATAAATAATCTATTAATCTAATATTATCTTATATATTTATTTTCATTTTGTTCACTTATTTAATGCTACTCGTTTTTTGCTGTCCGAATATTGGTTACCTTGTGGCGGTTTTATTCTTGCATTTTTTTTTTTTTTTTTCGAGCTGGTGATGTGATTGGTACCAGTAAGGAGTCACCCTTGAACGAATGCCGAATGAATTTTATCTTTTGAAGGTGTCATATTGTATGCCACGTTTGGTGTCTGCGTGTTTGTTCGTGTGCATGTGTTTTATTATTTTTTATTTGTTTATTCAAAAAATATATATATATTTATGAAGGCTTAAGAAACAAACACGTGACCTTCGACTTCCCAAAGCGTAAAAGTGGTAAAGAAAAAATATATAGCATAACGAGAAAGTATAATTGTCCTTTTAAATCTGGTCGATCCTGCACCTCGTGTATGTTTACTACGAAAACAAAGGAGAAGGAGACGCATAGTATTCGGGATGGGGAACACTTGCTCTCCTTGTCAGTTTCATTGACAGGCTGTAGTGTCGTGTGTTATCTTGTATTTCGTATGTTGGTCCATTGTCCAGATATTCTTCTTCTCCCTTTCTTTTGGCTTTTGATCTCTTACGTTCTGATGTCCGGACTTCGAGTTTCTGTGGCTTCTTAGAGTTCCAATAGGTCTTCTTCAGGTTCTGGAAGAGGAAAGTTTCTTCTTGTGAATGAACTACTCCTGGTACTGTTCGTACTTGTGAAGAATATTCTTTATATAGAAAACGTAGTGTTTCTTGAATCTTGTGAGTTTCATCAATTTGGACCCTGAAAAAAGAAATATATATAAATAAATAGATAAATAAAGATGGGGAGGTTCACGTACCTGAATAAAATAGTATAACGTCAGAATTAGTTCAATAAGATGACTGTCTTTGGTAGAGAACGGGTGAAAGGAGACAGTAATTGTCTGGACATTATTTTTGCTGACTATAGGCAATTCACTCAAAGAATCTCAGTCGATCATGCGTTTTCGGTTGGCAGCCCTGCTCACCACTCCTCCTCTGAGCTAGTTGAAACCTCAAGCTTTCTTGAAATAAATATATATTTGTTCACTTAGCTCAGTGACTATACGAGTTACATGATTTTCATTTACATCTAAGGATGAAGCCATCCTTGTTCAACTATTTCAGAGCTTTCCATCTCGATAGTGCAAAGTAATTATAGCGAGTATAAGGAATATGATTTTGATGTTTATACATCAGTTTACTTATTATCCCTGTGTCCAGCCATTATGAGGTTGGTTGTAAAATATAACATGTCTTCTGTGATATAAAATAGCCATGAATATGACTGTGCTTTCACATATCTCATAAAGTGACACATAAAGAGAAAGTGAAAGGGTTATATGATTATCTTTTGACACTGTACGGGTGGCGGGAAGCACAGCGTCTTGCTCCCTCCCTCCCTTCACTCCAATCAATCTCATGAGTCAAAATTGTACATGACTTGAGTACATACCGCTCGTGGTTTTTCGATCTCGATTAGTTTACGGTGTTCATCACCTCATATTTATTATCTTCTTGAGTCTTTGAATACGGTTGTACCAACGTGTATGGTCGGAAGAGTGACGCTCAGATCGGAAATTGAAATATCTAGATATGAAAAAGTTCGTGAGTTCCATCGTAGCGAAGGGTGAGCAGGGCTGCCAACCGAAAACGCAGGATCGACTGTGATTCTTTGAGTGAATTGCCTATAATTCCGAAAAATTTTCGTTTAGCTGGCGAGGCGCATACATCGCCTTGCAAAAAATGGCGCTTTTTCATTTTGCTTTTATTATCATATTTGATTAATCTAATCACTGATATAATTGTCTAATTGTTGATTTAATCATTTACATATTACTTGTTTATTTTATTTATGTATTCATTTAATTTTCATTTATGTATTCACTTGTTTGTGCGTTACCTATTTGTGTATATAATTGTTTACTTTATTTCCTTCTTTTCGGTATTTGTGTATTCTGTTTTCTACATCTGGCCTTGTCATGGGCCTAAAGGTCTCCTATCGGCTTGGCTTGTCATCGTAGCCCATATCGTAAATCGTCTGGCGTTAGCTAGAATAAAAAAGGCGTAAGCCTGCAGCCGCCCTTTAGTTGATTAGAATCACTTGGCGTCAACCAAAACAGTTTGATAGTTGCAAAGGAGATTTGTCACTATCCTCCAAAATGGCCTGGTTTAGCATGAATATTAAGTTTGTCCTCCCTAAGGCTAAAGGCCGAGGGGGAGGGGGAGAGGGAGGGGGGGAGTATGAGGCGCCTTGAACAATTGTGTTAATGCCTCACTATCCCCCACGGTAACTACGCCACAATGTTGACCCAACTGTATCTTGGTGTTGACATAACTTTTATTTTCTGTTGACCCGACCATTCCTGGGTGTTGACTTGAGACTCGTCGGTTCTGACGGGCTTTTCTAGGTGGCGGGGTCGGTGGTGATGATGGTAGCAGTGATGGAAGTGGTTGGGGTGGTGGTAGGGTGGGGAGGTGAGGTGGCAGTCCTTATGATGGTAGTGACAGTGGTGTGGCGATGGTGGTGGTGGTGGTGGTGGTGGTGATGTTGGTGGTGGTGATGTTGGTAGTGGTGATGTTGGTGGTGGTGATGTTGGTGGTGGTGATGTTGGTGGTGGTGATGTTGGTGGTGGTGATGTTGGTGGTGGTGATGTTGGTGGTGGTGATGTTGGTGGTGGTGATGTTGGTGGTGGTGATGTTGGTGGTGGTGATGTTGGTGGTGGTGATGTTGGTGGTGGTGATGTTGGTGGTGGTGATGTTGGTGGTGGTGATGTTGGTGGTGGTGATGTTGGTGGTGGTGATGTTGGTGGTGGTGATGTTGGTGGTGGTGATGTTGGTGGTGGTGATGTTGGTGGTGGTGATGTTGGTGGTGGTGATGTTGGTGGTGGTGATGTTGGTGGTGGTGATAATGGCTGCTGCATTTATTGTTACTGGTGGTAATTGTGAAGGTGTTGGTGGTGGTTAGAGCTGTTATTGCTATTGTTACATTTGTTGTTACTATTTTTCTCTTTTTCCTTTGGTGTTGGCGGTAGTGGCTTTTGTTTCTGTTGCTTTTGGTGTCGTTGTTTTATGTGTTGTGGATGCTGGTGATGGTGACAAGCGAATGGATGACTGGGAAGAGGAAGGCGAGAAGGGGAAAGGGGATATAGAAAGGAGGGTGTAAGGAGGAGGAAGGATAGGGAACAAGGAAGACAGGGAGGATAAGGAAGTAGGTATAGGAATAAGGAGGAAGAAAAAAATAAAATAAAATGAAAAAGAGGAGGAAGAAGGAGGATAGAAAAGGAAAAAAGGAGAGTGTGGAAGAAATTTATGAAATACATTGAAACAAGTTTGTAATGATATAAAAAGAAGAAGAGTAACAAAAGCAGAATAAAGGAAAGGGCAGAAATAAATTAGTACAAGAGGAAGACAAAAAAGAAAAGAGAAGAAAGAGGACAGGAAAGAGAAGAGGACAAAGAAAATGGGGATAAATAAATGTTACAAAGGAAGAGAAATTGCGAAGGACGGATAGGAGAAATAAGGGAATCGATGAGGTTGAGAAACGGTAGTGGGATAGAGATAGCAACAAGAGCAATATATATATATATATATATATATATATATATATATATATATATATATATATATATATAGAGAGAGTGAGAGAGAGAGAGAGAGAGAGAGAGAGAGAGAGGGAAGAGAGAGAGAGAGAGAGCGAGAAGGAAAGAGAGAAAGGAAGAGAGAGAGAGAGAGGGGGAAGAGTGAGAGAGAAAGATAGGGTGAAAGAAATCAAGATATTTAAGGAGGGAAATAGAGATATTTTAGTTATGAAGAGGATTTGAAAAGTGGAGGAAGGAGGAGAAAATAAAAAGTGAAACAAAGAAATAGATAAATATAGATAGACCGGTAGGTAGGCAGTTAGTTAGGTATGTAGATATAGATAGATGTACAAATAGAAGTAGAAATAAGGTGAAATAAGACTATAGGAAGTGTTGGTTAACTGTATAGCTAATTCAGTAAAAATAACAGACACAACGAAGCACAATTGTGAAGAAAATCTTCATTTCGTTAAGATGAACGTGGTAGTGTCAACCCATATCAAATAAGGAGTTCCCTAAAGTTATTTCAGTCAACTGAGCGCACGCAAACTAATACAAGTGATCTAATAGAGGTGTTCAAATGGAGCAAGGGATTTAACAAGGGTGATGCAGGATAGGGATGATAGGTGGCAAGGGACTTGGGACTGCCTGGTTTAGGCCTTATGGTCTCTTACAGTTCCTCCATTCATATGTTCTTATATACTTAAATGGAGCCCGATGATGGCAGGGTGGACAGTAGACTGCTGGTATTATTCTTGTACATTAGTTCTTACTATGGGCAGGTGATTTGATTCAGACGAAGGGTTACATGTTATACGACCATGGATTGGTTTCAGGGTCGGCCCCCTATTGGAATGCAGCTTTGGTCGAGTGTGACCCATTTCAGCGTTCAGTCATCAGCTGACATAAAGTGAGATTTCTCATACTGTATACTGTATAAGATTATTGAAGATATAGCAGATATATATGTATGTGTGCATGTGTATGTGTGCGTGTGTGTATGTCTGTGTATATGTATATGTGCGTATGTGTACCTGTGCGTGTGTGTGTGTTTGTGTATTAAATATATGTGTATGTACAGTTTATGTATGTGTGTATGTACATGTGTACGCATGTATTGTATGTATAAAGAAGAGACAAAAATACATCCAAAACATTATAGATTAGGAGGAAGAAAGAGAGGAAAGAGAAAAAAACGTAGATGGAGAGAAGAGAGGAGCCGTTGGTGGAGGGGGGAGGTGACTGCAATTGGTGGAGGGGAAGGAGAGAGAGAGATGGAGATGGACGGATGCAGGAAGAAGATAGAAAAGGAAGACACAGCTTGTCGGGTGAGTTTGTTCCAAAGTGCGAGTTCTAGGGTAATGGACACTCCCTCGCAGTTGAAATAAATCTCCTGGCTACAGCTAGAATGAAATATTTAACTATTTTGTCTCGGTGATTCGAAGATATGGTCTTTGTTGTTGTACATGTTTAAATATATGTATATATGCATATATGCATATACAGATACAGATATACATAAAATGTACACATTCACTCGCACGAGTTCTTGCTTACAGGATAAAAAATAACTCAGTCCTGTGAAATTATTGGTATTCCAAATACATACATACATATATACATATACCAAGGCTTTTTCCCCCTTACAAGGGAGGTAGCCAAAAAGGAAAAGGCATAAAATCATTCCCACCCATTCCACCCCTGAATACACTCCACACCCGTCCACCCTCCCTCTCATCTTAGCACCTCCAAATGATATGCAAAAATCACCTGGGCTTGAGTACTGGGCTAACGAGAAAATCTTCGAGAGAATGATCGTGAAGAAATTCATGTGTGATATTGTTGATGCCGTTTAGTAAACAAGCTATTCTCTGGAAATTTTTGAAAACTACTTGAACATTTTCGCTGTCAAAGAGACTAGAACGGTGAAAAATGTTCTGAAAAACACCGGTGATTTAATTTTTGTAATACATAATCCAGGATGTCTAAACTAGTGAATATTTTATTATCTTCCTGTCCGGCTGCTTACATTAATGAGAAAACGAATTATTTTTAATTAAAATTAGCCGGCGGGCTTTTTTTCTTTTACATAAAATATGTCTCTTCGTTGAAATCTGTATTTCGTTCACGCGTTGATGTGAATATATGTTTGTTATATATGTTATATAGTATAATTGTGATATATCATAAGATATTACCTCTTCCAAGCTCCATCATAGAAGTGTGTGGACTGTAGAGACAGAAGCCCTTAAGGGTTAACTTGATATGATGTGTTGTCCAGGATTAGCCCATATTAACTCTAGTATTAACCTGACTTGTACTTGGAAATGACCCCAGAGCGAAGCCAGAGGGAAGGATGGAACAATACTTCCTCTCTCTGCCCCTGAAAACAAATAAATGAATAAATGAATAAATAAATAAATAAATAAATAAATAAATAAACAAATAAAACGGAATAAAGTAAAAGATGATAATGCGGTCTGTACGTATATCAACCTGACTTGTAGTTGGAAATGAGCCAAGACAGAGCCAATAAATAATTAAATAGAATATAATTGGCTATATTGTTTTCTGTACGTATGTACCTAATATGCGCTTAGAAATAACTCGGGGGTCTATATGTATTCTACAATTGGAAGTCTGTGACAATAGATATGTATTTTGACGATTAAGATCCAGACACAGACATATAGAACATCCGAAAGTTGAGATGAATAATTATTGTACCGTTGAATTTTAGAAATGCTTGAGTATCATCTGGCTTTTTGTGTGCGCGGTGTCTAACATTGAGATTTTTAAGTAAGGATTTCTTTAATCGTTTTTGCCTCGAGAAGAATCCAATTAGAATGTTCATTGTTTATACCTGGTTTAACTTCATCCCTTTTTGGACAGAGGGTAACCCTGCAGCTTCATAGAAATTATATTTGAACAACAGAACAAATAAAATGAAATGGAATAAAATCAAATAGATTAGAAAATTTGATGTATACATGTTTGCATGCATGTATGAACGTATGTGTAGTGTATGTATATATGTAATGTATGTTTGTTCATATGTGTGCATGTACATATGTAATATGTTTGCATGCATCTATATATATTTGCACATATGTATGTATGTATGCACTTATGTAATGTATCTATGTATGTAATGTAATGTGTGGATGTAATGTACTCACGTACATATGTATATATGTATGTATGTATGTATATATGTATGTATGTATATATATGTATGTATGTATGTATATATGTATGTATGTATGCATATATTTATATATATGTATGTATGTATGTTATGGAAGTTTCCCTATTTTGTAGCTTTGGTTTATATTTTGTGTTATTTGTCGATTGCTTTATTCATAAAAAAACGATAAATTGAGCAAAACTTCTCGTAGTACACCATCATGGTTACATAGGTCTTTTATTTCAATTTACTGAACGTTCAAACAGAAACAGCAATCAATTTCAACTGCATGCACACATACATACATACATACATACATACATACATACATAATTATGCGCGTATATATATGCATATTCACACATAAGCACATATATACATATACATATACTCACATCTTACACACACACACACCACACCACACCACACCACACCACACCACACCACACCACACCACACCACACACATACATACATACATACATACATACATACATACATACATACATACATACATACATACATACATACATACATACATACATGCATGCGTACATACATACCTGCATGCGTACATGCATACATACATACATACCTGCATGCGTATATGCATACATACATACATACATATATATATATATATATATATATATATATATATATACCTGCATGCATACACGCATACATACATATACATACATATTCATACAAACATACATACATACATACCCACACACATGCATACATACATACCCACACACATGCACACATACATACATACATACATACATACATACATACATACATACATACATGCACACACAAAGACACTCAGACACACAGACACACAGACATACAGACATACAGACACACACAGGCACACAGACATACAGATACACACAGGCACACAGACATACGGACACACACATACAGACACACACATACAGACACACACACACACACACACACACACACACACACACACACACACACACACACACACACACACACACACACACACACACACACACACACACACACACACACACACACACACACACACGTACACACACACACGTACACACACACACACATACACACACACGTACACACACACACACACACACACACACACACACACACACACACACACACACACACACACACACGTACACACACACACACACGTACACACAAACACAGGCACCTAACAGATCTTCAAGATTTTACAGGAAACTGATAGCGTTTGAAACGGGAATATTTTCACGTTAACTAGCTGTCAACCAGACAAGGAACATTGGCCTCAAGCTGCCAGGATGTATGTTTGACCTTTGCGAAGCTAGAAACAATCACATCAGCGAAAAGAAAGGCTCTTCCTTTTGAGGCGAGAGCTTATCGCGCAGTTCAGAGATCTTTTAGTTCGATAGACGCCTAAGCAACATATTGTTTGTCCTCTAGTTAGTGTGTTTACTTCTTTTCGTAATTGTTTGTTTGTATGTATTTGACCCTGGTATGGGTCAGGGCGTTGAGTACGTATTTTCGGTGCAGTTAATTTTTTGTTATATTGTATTGTCTTTATTTATATATATAATTTTATTTTATTACTATTTTTCATTCATTTCCATCACATTAAACCTAACCAAAGTGTGATATGAATGTATTTTTTTGTGCATTCCCTTATGGACACGGTAACGCCCCCTTCGGACCAGAGTTACGTTGGGTTACTTTATAATTGGATATTATATACATATAAAAAATGAACGAGTTTACCTTTAAATTCTTCCTCTGCCATTTCAACAAATCTGTTTGTCGTTGTGTTGTTTCCTAGTATAGAAACGCTAGTGAGGGAAATGAAATTATATGTATATAGCATTGAATTCGTTCTACTAGTTTTAACACAAATCCTTTTATAGTGTTTTCGTTTTCTTCATAATTATATATGTGTTATCTTTTAATTTTTGTATTGTTATTTATCACACGTATAAAAATCACGTACACACACACACACACACACACACACACACACACACACACACACACACACACACACACACACACACACACACACACACACACACTAGCATTGAATTCGTTATACTACTTTTAAAATAAATCCTTTTCTTGTGTTTTTTTTCTTCACAATTGTATATGTGTTATCTTTTAATTTTTGTATTGTTATCTATCACACGTATAAAAATCACGTACACACACACACACACACACACACACACACACACACACACACACACACACACACACACACATACACATACACTAGCATTGAATTCGTTCTACTAGTTTTAACACAAATACTTTTCTTGTTTTCTTGTTTTCTTCACAATTGTATATGTGTTATCTTTTAATTTTTGTATTGTTATCTATCTATCACAATATAAAAATCACGTACACACACACACACACACACACACACACACACACACACACACACACACACACACACACACACACACACACACACACACACACACACGGATACGCACGCACGCGCGCATGCTATATTCTCTTTTATTTTGGCCTTTGAATTTTTTCCGGAATTTTTCTTTAGCCTTTGCTTCCATGACTTTTTGTTTCTGTTGTGTTATTCCAGTTTTTATCACTTCCGTGTTTTCTATTTTCATGTTTTCAACAATTGTATGTTTTCTTTGATTTTCTCGCGATCTTTCAGCTTGAATCTTCAATTATTTTTTCGTACTAATACTTGGTGTCTTATCACCTGTCTTTGTTACTGAACAAATTATATTTCTCTATATGTGTTGTCATCATTTACAAACATATGTATATACATATATAGAAATATACGTACGTACATACGTATATACAGTCATACGTACATACATACATACGAACATATGTACCTACATATGAACATACATATGAACATTCATACATCTGAACATACATACTTGCATACATACATAAATACATACATACGTACATACATACATACATACATACATACATATGTAAATACGCACATACATGCATGCACACCTCTCATGGCGCTGTGGTTAGAGCTCTGGCCTGCCACTACGGAGGTCCGGGTTCGACTCTCGCCCGGGGCTGAAATAATATCAGTATCGCAGCGCTGAGGGGTGTTACTCCAACTCTCGTGGGCGGGGAGTTGGGGGTGTGTGTGTGTGCAAGGTCATAGCATTACCCATAGATCGGACCTACGAGCTCTGAGCTCTCTTCCAGGAGGGAAATAGCTGTCGATCACGAGTCCAACACGTGATCCAAAGACCAAGTGAATACAAGTGAATACATACATACGTAAATACGCACATACATACCTGCAGGCCTTTTCCATTACAAAGGGGTGACCTAGTCAGAGCATACAATCATCCCCAACATATCAAATAATTATTTTGTTGCTCCTCCCCCATCATCGCACCTCGCGAATGAAGGTCCATCCGTGTCTCCCACAACATTTTTCGGGACAGAGCCAATATAACAAGACACAACAGTTCAACAACACAGCCAGGCAGAAGCAGTTTATCCCCCACCCCCCGGTTCATTATACGACAACCCGCAAACCCCCAACAATACACACACACACACAAACACACGCATACGCACACGCATACGCACACACACACAAAGACACACACACACACAAAGACACACACACACACACATACAGACACACACACACACACACACACACACACACACACACACACACACACACACACACACACACACTGCTATCTCAATAAACCTACTATTATTATTATTATTATTATTTACACACACACACACACACACACACACACACACACACACACACACACACACACACACACACACACACACACACACACACACACACTCGCACACACCCAAACACACACAATATCCACTTAAATATACAAACGAAATAAGATCATCCCATCTGGTCACGTCATTTCGTCATCCATTAACAACATCTCTTCAATCATTCGTATCTTTTGCACTAAAAGTGCTCTTAATGAGGGACGATTTGTTCATTTTACGCATTATTTTATGTAATGTTTACGTGATAAAACAGTAACACTCGGAAAGGAAAAAATGCAGTGGGTTGGTATTCTGAATGTAGTTCAGACGGGTTGAGTATGATGTAGTTTGGAGCTGTAATGCTTTTACTCTCAATGTGACTTGTATAAGTTCATTCGTTCTTCATTACAGCAATGCTCGTCTGTATGTGAGATCAAAATCAGACGTGAGGAGAATGTATGAATTTGTGTGTTTGTTTGTGTGTGTGTGTGTGTGTGTGTGTGTGTGTGTGTGTGTGTGTGTGTGTGTGTGTGTGTGTGTGTGTGTGTGTGAGTGTGTGTGAGTGTATTTGTATGTATGCAAGTGTGTGTATGTACTTGTGTGTGCATATACGTGTGTGTATGTACGTGTGTGCGCATGTACGTGTGTATATTTGTATGTGTGTATATACGCACATGTCATGTAATTCATGTATGTAAAGGTATGTACAAACATTTATATTGGATACTAACTTTCATAGTTTTATTTTCTATTTATCTATTTGTTTATATATATGAAGTGTATTTCCAATCATTCAACACTCAGTCAACTCTTTATAAAAAATAAAAAGATTGTTAAATTGGTTTTGCTATTCCTTTGTTTTCTTCATTTATACCTGGTAATCATGAACATGATTTTATAGTGGTAAGAATAGTACGAAAGTGTATCTACATTTTCAGTGATGACAGATTTGATTTTTATATTTTCGTTTTGACTTGAATTTCCTAAAGAACAGTTCTGGAGTATTGTCCTTGCAGTATTTCGTGTTTCTCGTCTCTCTCTCTCTCTCTTTCTCTCTCTCTCTCTCTCTCTCTCTCTCTCTCTCTCTCTCTCTCTCTCTCTATATATATATATATATATATATATATATATATATATATATATATATATATATAAAAATATATATATATATATATAAATATATATATATATATATATATATAAATATATATAAATATATATATATAAAGATATATATATATATATATATATAAATATATATAAATATATATATATATATATATATATATTTGAATGTATATACATATATATATATATATATATATATATATATATATATATATATATAATGCAGAAGACGGTGTCCACGGTATAAGTTGCAGTGACAATACCCGGTGGAGGAGGCTAATGCATCACAATGATGTCTAAGGCACCTTAGGTCCGAGGTGAACAGCGGTTGACTCCTCTAATGTCTAGACTGACTTATCTTTCGAATTCCTATATTTACAGTACATTCAGTTGTTTACAATATAAAAACATGTTTACAGGAGACAAGTTGATAATGATTAGCCATGACAATGTTTAAATGTATATTTAAATCTTAAGCGTGTATGTTATAGCCCCTGAAAGAATTTTTGTATCTATTTACGAACTACGCATTTAGCAAAGTTATTTTAACAAACATCTGTCCTGAAAAAAGTCCATAGACTGACGCTTAAAGGAACCTACCAACGACAAAGATGAATGATGTAAAAAAGTGTTTATTTTTCAAAATAGTCTCTATTCAGAGACACGTTTTTCACAATGCCTTTCCCAGAGCCCTCTCTGGAAAAAAAAAAAGTCTGTTGAAAACCTCCATAACAGCTTCTTTTGTATCATCGTCGTCAGCAAACACATGGTTACGGAGAAGCTTCTTCATGTGTGGGAACAAAATGTGGTCTGATGGGGCCGGGATAGGAGAAAGTAGAGGACGCGGGAACACCTCGAACGCTTGATGGTTTCGGTGTGGATCATTTTCCTCTCGTGAGCGAATCCATTGTAATTAAAACAAGGACACACATTTCGTTATCTTTTCTTCCTGTTTCTGGATGATGGTTCCCTGATTGAGAAAGTCTACCAACAGATCTCCTGAAGCAACCTGGGTGATTTTTGTGATCTTGTTTTGAAGACTTCTCAGGTTTTGGAGATTCTTGGTCTTTTCACGCTGTCGAGACTCTTCTTTGGCTTGTGGGTCGACGTAAGTGACCCAGGTTTCATGTTGGGTAACAGATCGACCCCAGGAAGACCTTGTGATCGACGTCGAAATGGACGGGAGACTCATCGCGTTGACATCTTAGGCCGGCCACACACGTGCAGTTTAAACTAACAGTTACAACTGTTCAGTTATAACTGTCAGTTGAAACTGCACGTGTGTGGGTATCTCAGTATCCCGGCCCCACACGTGCAATTTAAACTGACAGTTACAACTGTTCAGTTGTAACTGTCAGTTGAAACTACACGTGTGTGGGTATCTCAATATCACTGGGATACTCGCACACTTGTAGTTTCAACTGACAGTTGTAACTGAACAGTTGTAACTCTCAGTTTAAACTGCACGTGTGTGGCCGACCTTAGTCACGCTGAGACACACCATCCTACTCTAACGGAGCGAGAAGCGAAAAGCTACTGGTAGGGCAAAGCCTTGTCAGTTGTAGCAAGCAGCCTTTTTTTAATGTCAGTGTTTGGGTTACCTCACCGCCTGGCCAAAACTCTCGAGAACCAGCCCAGGAAGCCCGTAGCAGGTCCCGGGAATCGAGCCCACAACCACCTGCTTGTGAGTTCGACACAGTATCCACTGAGATACTAAACTGCCCTATAAAAGCATATGAATATACTAGTACATAGATATGTACGTGGTAGCTCTCGCTAAGACGACGATCGTAAAGGACGATTTTCAGTGACTCACATAGACAACCTCTCGTTAATCACATTATGTCTGACAAACACTTCTACTCTTTATCATAGCTTTCCTCCTCAGACATTTTTTTCTCAGTCACTGACATCGACGGCCAACCACTAAGTAAAGTATCCTCAACGCTCTCTGGATGGGATTTGAAGAGAGCTGGTGGTTTGACCATTGCGTATGAAGTTATCACTTATCATCGCCTCTAATTCCTCGTGGATTTCCTTTCACTGATTCTTCTGCAGCATCATGAAATGAATAGCTGATCGCCATTGAAGTTTGTACATTGCTGACGAAGATATTGTGTCTTTGAGAAAAGATGTCCTATCTGTGGGGGGAAACAATAATTACGATTAATTAGACCTTATGTCGCTAAACGTTTTAATGATGAAAATTTGTACAAAAAAAAAAAACAGTAATTTACGGCAGTTCCATTAAAGGCCTATGAACTTTTTTAACTCTCTCCTTTCTCTCTCTCTCTCTCTCTCTCTCTCTCTCTCTCTCTCTCTCTCTCTCTCTCTCTCTCTCTCTCTCTCTCTCTCTCTCTCTCTCTCTCTCTCTCTCTCTCTCTCTCTCTCTCTCTCTCTCCTCTCTCTCTCTCTCTCTCTCTCTCTCTCTCTCTCTCTCTCTCTCTCTCTCTCTCTCTCTCTCTCTCTCTCTCTCTCTCTCTCTCTCTCTCTCTCTCTCTCTCTCTCTCCTTTTGTTTATGTATTTATTCATTCTAGATTACACATAACTTTGAGATCATAGATTATTGTTCTTTTTTCAGATTTCATGCCATATATACTTTCATGAATAGCGTATGGCCATTTTGGATGTTTTTCATTCCAACATAACGTTTTATACACATACGTAAACACACACGCACACACACACGCACACACACACGCACACACGCACGCACACACTCACACACACGCACACACACGCGCACACACACACACGCACACACACACACACGTATACACACGCACACCTACACACACACACACACACACACACACACACACACACACACACACACACACACACACACACACACACACACACACACATACACACACACCTACACACACACACACACACACACACACACACACACACACACACACACACACACACACACACATTATATATATATATATATATATATATATATTAGATATATAGTGTGTGTGTGTGTGTGTGTTTGTGTGTGTGTGTCTACGCAACATTTTGGCTTATAGTATCTTCGCTGCTGAAATGGGATGGACAAGGAATTTATATGTTGTGTAGAAACAGCTGGCCGTCGACCTTATATTACTACTGTGTAGATTAAGTCCATATTACGCCTGTACTACAGACATTTGTATTCTCATGAAAGCAGAACCTTTACCCTGCCGAGCCATGTTTCGGCGAGGATGTGTCCTTAGCTACCTTTCGGTACATCGGCTGTGTATATAAAGCCGGGTCCACACTTGTATTTCTACGTATCGTATTATCTTTGCATACCATCTAATGATACAGTACGGTGCAACAGGGTATTGTACCCACCTGTTGTGTATCCGTACACAACAGCACTTTTATTTTCATCAGCGGGAAAGAGAATTGGCGAGTTTACCAGAAACAAAGAGAATTTACAAGAAAATAAAAGTGTTGTTTATAGAATGCCTTGTACAGTTTGTGAAAAAGTTTACATCGGTGAGACAGGACGCGGCATGGACAAAAGACTAGAAGAACATATGAGGGATGTTAAACATCACAGAATATCAAATGCCCTAGTAGTTCATATCGATGAAGAAAATCATTTGCCAAACTGGAAAGAAGCACACGTTCTACTTGGGAAACTAGGAAAAAAGAAAAGGAAAGCTTTGGAGGCGGCATACATTGCCACCGAGAAAACAATAAATTCTCGTAGGTGGTTTATGTCCTGGGCCCAAACGTCCGCACAGCTGGCAGTTGGCGAGTGTGGGGGGACAACGAGACCGGGATGAGGTCACGCAGGGTCGTCAGATCACAATGTAAGCTGTTGACGGACTTTGATTCGTATTCTGTATTCAGTCCACTGAGGAAGGCCCAAGAGGCCAAAACGTCTGGTTCTGAATAAAGTTCCATACTCTTGCCTTAACGTATCATTTTGCCACCTCACCTCCATATATATATATATATATATATATATATCTTTATATATATATATATATATATATATAATATACATACATACACACACATAGTATCGCAATGTCTTACATTTCGGTTACTTTTATATCTTTTCTTTTTTTAATCAACCAGTTGTACCAAATTGTTTCATAGAGTCAATCTCTCTCATTTTTACATACCCTTATTTCTAACTTTAGTTACTTCAAATTGTCTCTAATATTTTTCATAATAATATTCTTTACTATATATCCATTTTTCTCGTTCATTTTTTTCATATATTTTTTTTTTTTTTTTTTTGCGATTCTTGGTTTTCATTTCTTTCTTTGTCCGGATAAATTCCACATGCCCATCATATTATTTTCCATGCCTTTACACATTCGTTTTCTGTTTTCGAATTCTTTTGCTCGTCTTGTGTTACGATTATTAGTTTTACTAAAAAACTGGTGAATTGTTTCTTATTTTATGTGTTTGTACTGATTTGTTTGTGTATTTTAGATATAATTCTTATTTTATCTTAAAGATGGCTAACGGATCATATAGGGGAAAGGTAGTGACTTCACGCTGTGATGACAATTGTCAAGCTGAATAGCAGGTGATACAGGCAAGGTCATCATATCAAGACATGTAGGTTTTGTAGTAATGGAATTAAATGGGACAAGTTTAGGTTTGAGAAGAAAAGAGGCAAAAACTGGTTTACAAATAGTGGTTAACGAATGGAATATATTTGCGACAATGCAGTGAGTACTGAAACTATTGGTAAGTGCCTAGTGTAGGCCTTACGGTCTTTTGAAACCTCATCCATTCTTATTCTTTTAAGTGCAGTCTATTCTATTCAGGATGCAGGGATGACCCGTCATCCAGGAGGTGCCAAGATGTGAGAGAGGGAAGAGGGTGGAAGAGAGTGGAGTATGTAGGGGATAGAATAGGTGGGAGTGGTTTCTGAAACTTTTTCTTTTTGGCTACCTCCCGTGTAAGGGGGAAAAAAGCCTTTGATATATGTATGTATGTATTCTGTTCAGCTAAGGCTTCATAATCTGTCAAGGGGTCTCGACCGATCTTGGCGTCCCATAGGGTGACGTCCTATCCATAGCATAGGTGTAGATAAAGCCTTTGATATATGTATGTATGTATTCTGTTCACCTAAGGCTTGTTCATAAGCTGTCAAGGGGTTTGGATCGATCTTGGCGTCCCAAAGGGTGACGTCCTACCTAATGCATAGGTGAAGATAAAGATGCATTACAGTGATTTATGACTTCACAAGAGATCTCCTTACACCTACAGTATCACGTTTCTTTAAACTAGTGATTATAAAGGGTTCAGAGTCCCCTTTCTCCCCCTTTCTCCCTTTCCCCCTTTCCTCCTCCCCTCTCCCCTTTCCAACATCTCCATTTCCTCCCCTTTCTTCATTCCCCTTGTCTCCCCATTCTTTCCTTTCACAATTTTTTTCATTCCCCCCCTTTTCCTCCGGACCCCGATTGGGGGCGTTATTAACCAACGAGATTGTCTATTGTGTGATATAGGAACGTGTACACACTGACGCTCTGTTATTCATTTAATTAATTCACTTTTCCTTCAGGTGAGGTTCTTGGTGGGCAGAGGCCGAAGTGGGTACGATTCGCCCCAAGCAACCTGACCTTCAAGCCAGGTAGTAGACTTCAGGAACTTTTATAGACCAGACGAATATTTTACTACTCTGTGAGCACAACAGGGATAGAAGATAAGACTTTGAAATGCATTGAGAGACAGTAAAAATTTTGTATGTATTTATTTATTTTATTTTTCAATCTGGTGGCAGCTTAACATTATGTGTGTGTGTGTGTGTGTGTGTGTGTGTGTGTGTGTGTGTGTGTGTGTGTGTGTGTGTGTGTGTGTGTGTGCGTACGTGTGTGTGTGTGCGTACGTGTGTGTGTGTGTGTGTGTGTGCGTGTGTGTGCGTGTGTGTGTGTGTGTCTGTGTGTGTATGTCTGTGTGTCTGTGTGTGTGTGTGTGTACGCGTGTATGATTCCCCATGGTCTTTGGATCCCGTGTTGGACTCGTGACCGACAGCATTTCTCTCCCGGAAGAGAGCTCAGAGTTCATATATGACCGATCTATGGGTAATGCTTTGACCTTCCACGCACACATGCACTCCAACTTCCCACCCACGAGAGTTGGAGTAACGACTCGCAGCGCAGCGATACTGAAGTTATTTCAGTCCTGGGCGGGATTCGAACCCGGACCGCCGTAGTGGCGGCCGGGAACTCTTCCACTGCGCCACGAGTCGTGTGTGTGTGTGTGTGTGTGTGTGTGTGTGTGTGTGTGTGTGTGTGTGTGTGTGTGTGTGTGTGTGTGTGTGTGTGTGTGTGTATGTGTGTGTGTGTGTCTGTGTGTGTGTGATTCACCATGATCTTGGATCACGTATTGGACTCATAATCGATATCTGTTGCCCTTCCGGAAGAGAGCTCAGAGTTCATATATGCCCGATCCCAGGGTAAAGCTATGACCTTACACACACAACCAATTCTTTGCCCACAAGAGTTGGAGTGCCGGCTCGCAGTGCAGTGATGTTAAAGCTATATTAGTCATGGGCGGGAATCAAACTCGGACCATTGGATTAGTGATTGCGAACGGTACCACTGCGCCATCGAGTGTGTGTGTGTGTGTGTGTGTGTGTGTGTGTGTGTGTGTGCGTGCGCGTGTGCGTGTGTGTGCTAATTCCATGCATTAGTCTCCAACAACTGGTTCATTATTTATTCCCTTGTAAATATACAACAAGTGAATATGAATCATTGCGGGTACCTTTAAGTATAATGTCGTTTGGTAACAATATTTTCCTTATAGGATTGTCTCACATCCTCCTAGTCTCGGGTTCGAGTCTTGCACTTATCTCCGATTCCTAGTAAAGGTGGTGACTTTGGTCGTAGCAATGCGCCTCCTGGGGTTAGGTCCTCATCTCATCATTTATAAACCAAAGTAGATGTACGCTCTTCAATGGGAGGCAAAAGAACTCATAGAAGGTCATTATACATAGGATTTACTAGCGTTGACCTGAACAAAACAATTTAAGTCTGCAAAATAAACTGAGGGATCGTAGTGTCTGCAGTCTTCAAAAAAAAAAAAAAAAAAAAAAAAAGTTAGGTTGGAGGGAGGAGTGATGTGGTATAGCGGCCTTTCGGGAAGTCAACTGCACAATTTCGAACCCCGGTCACGGTACAGATATTACAAAGAACACCCACTCGGTTCCCAGCCCTCAAAAAACCAGAAGTCCTTTTGGAAGACACCCTCCCTGAGACCTGAACGAGGGAGTTTGTGACGTTAGTCGGTCTTTCTTCGGGAAAAAAAAGACAGATTCCAAGCTTGAGAGCTTCTGGTGATTGTTAAAGAAGTATAAGACAGAGAGGGAGATGGGGAGGAATAGTGGGTATGGGAGAGGGAGGGAAAGAAAGAGGGAGGGGGGGATAGTGGCGGAGAATCCTAAGCTCGTGCATAACACATGCGAAGCTTTTGGTAAGTGTTAAAGAAGAATAAGAACACATACGAATATTTTGGTTAAAGAAGAATAAGATAGAGAGGGAGATGGGGAGGAATAGTGGGTATGGGAGAGGGAGGGAAAGAAAGAGGGAGGGGGGGTAGTGGCGGAGAAGCCTAGGCTCGTGCATAGCACATACGAAGCTCTTGGTCTCGCAAAGACAGGGGAAAGCGAAGCCCTTAGCCGAGTGTGATGAAGAATAGATGGTGAAACAGGAGTGGGGAAGGAAGAAGAAGAAGATCTTCTCTCAGGAGGGTCAAGGAACAGCTGGTGAGGGAGACAGTGATGGAGAAGAGAGGAACACGGGGACAGGGGGAGGGTGGAGGGTGAGGAAGGAGAAGATGGAGGATGTGGAAGGGGGGATTTAGGGTGACAGGTGGCGAAGGATGAGGTTGACAGAATGTTGAAGAGGGTGACTCAGCCTACGAGGGTGAAGGGTGAGGGAATGGTGTTGAGAGTGAATGGTGGTAGAGTGGAGTAGTTGAGGGTGATTGATTGTTAAAGTGGAGGTAGAGGCGGTGTTAAAGAGGTTGAGTGGTGGCGGAAGTGGTGTGGGTGATGTTGAGGGTGGAGTGTGAGGGAGATGAAGTGGAGAGGGTGAATGAAGACAAAGGTCAAGATGAAGAGGGTGTTGAAGAGGGTGACAGGGTGTGTGTGAGAGAGAGAGGGAGGGAGTGCGAGTGAGTGAGTGAGTGAATGTGTGAGTGAGTGAGTGACTGGCAAATATACACTTGAGTAAATTGAAGAAATACTGACACTTACTCGTTTTACGCCCCTACGCTCCACTCCACCACTCTACGCTCCACTCCACCCCCCTACGCTCCACTCCACCCCCCTACGCTCAACTCCACCCCCCTACGCTCCACTCCATCCCCTTACGCTCCACTCCACCCCCCTACGCTCCACTCCACCCCAATACGCTCCACTCCACCCCAATACGCTCCACTCCACCCCCCTACGCTCCACTCCACCTCCCTACGCTCCACTCCACCCCCCTACGCTCCACTCCACCCCCCTACGCTCCACTCCACCCCCTACCCTCCACTCCACCACCTACGCTCCACTCCTTCCCCCCTACGCTCCACTCCATCCCCCCTACACTCCACTCCACCCCCTACGCTCCACTCCACCCCCCTACGCTCCACTCCACCCCCTTACGCTCCACTTCACCCCCCTCCGCTCCACTCCACCCCCTACGCTCCACTCCACCCCCTACGCTCCACTCCACCCTCCTACGCTCCACTTCAACCCCCTACGCTCCACTCCACCCCCCTACGCTCCACTCCACCCCCCTACGCTCCACTCCACCCCCTACGCTCCACTCCACCCCCTTACGCTCCACTCCACCCCCTTACGCTCCACTCCACCCCCCTACGCTCCACTCCATCCCCCTTACGCTCCCCACTTCAGCCCTCCTTCAGCCCCCTTCAGGCCTCTTTCGGCCCCCAATCCCCCTGTGTCTCCATAACCGAAGGGGGATCTACGAATGTCGACACCCTGGCCCCCACCCTAGCCTTCCAGATCTTCTCGTTTTACTCTCAGGGGTGTCGCTCTCAGTATCACGCTAAGCCGGACTCTCAACCCCACTCCCGCCCCATCCACCCCTTCCACCCCTTCCACCACTTCCACCTCTTCCACCCCTTCCACCTCTTCCACCCCTTCCACCCCTTCCACCCCTTCCACCCCTTCCACCCCTTCCACCCCTTCCACCCCTTCCACCCCTTCCACCCCTTCCACCTCTTCCACCCCTTCCACCTCTTCCACCCCTTCCACCTCTTCCACCCTTTCCACCCCTTCCACCCCTCTTCCCCTCCCATCCCCTTCTTCCCATCCACCTCCCCCCTTCTCCTATTCCACACGTCCCCACCTCCACCCAGTCTCCCATTTTATTTCTCCCCTTTCCATAGCTCGTCTTCCAACTAATCTTCAGATTTTTCTTTACATCTCTCTCTCTCTCTCTCTTTCTCTCTCTTTCTCTCCTCTCTCTCCTCTCTCTCTTTTCTCTTCTCTCTCTCCTATCTCTCTCTTTCTCCCTTCTCTAACTCTCTCTCTTTCTCCCCTCTCTAACTCTCTCTCTTTCTCTCTTTCTCTCTTTCTCTCTCTCTCTCTCTCTCACACACACACACACACACACACACACACACCTCTCTCTATCCTTTCTCTCTCTTCTCTCTCTCCTCTCTCTCTCCTCTCTCTCTCCTCTCTCTCTCCTCTCTCTCTCCTCTCTCTCTCCTCTCTCTCTCCTCTCTCTCTCTCTCTCTCTCTCTCTCTCTCTTCTCTCTCTCTCTTCTCTCTCTCTCTCTCTCTCTCTCTCTCTCTCTCTCTCTCTCTCTCTCTCTCTCTCTCTCTCTCTCTCTCTCTCTCTCTCTCTCTCTCTCTCTCTCTCTCTCTCTCTCTCCCCCCTCTCGTTTTTCTCCCCTACTATTTCACTTCCATCCCTATTCGACCTTTACATACCCACCTCTCCTTCTCCACCCCACCTTCACCCTTGTTTTTCATCCCATCTTCCCTCGATGCCTCCACATTTTTCACCCCTCTCCTTACACCCCTTTGCATTTCACCTCGTTCTCATCATTCTTCTTACTTTTCACCCCTTCCCCTTCTACTTATCCACTTTACCATTATACACCTTTTCTTTCTCTCCCCCTCCCTCCCTCCCTCTCTCACCCACTCCTTTAATTGCTCAGTCCCTCCCTTTCTCCTTTCCTCATCCCTCTCTCCCTCACTCCCTCACTCTCACTCTCTCTCTCTCTCTCTCTCTCTCTCTCTCTCTCTCTCTCTCTCTCTCTCCTCTCTTCTCTCTCTCTCCTCTCTTCTCTCTCTCTCTCTCTCTCTCTCTCTCTCTCTCTCTCTCTCTCTCTCTCTCTCTCTCTCTCTCTCTCTCTCTCTCTCTCTCTTCTCTCTCCTATCTCTCTCTCTCTCTCCTCTCTCTCTCTCTCTCCTCTCTCTCTCTCTCTCCTCTCTCTCTCTCTCTCTCCTCCCTCCCTCCCTCCCTCCCCTCTCTCCTTCCTTCCCCCTTCTCCTTCCCTTTCACCTTTCCTTCCTTTCTCTCTCCCTCCTTCCTCCCCTCTTCCTTCTCTGTCTCTCCCTCCCTCCCTTCTCCTTCCTCCCTCTTTCCTCTCCCTCCCTCCCTCCTTTCTCTCCTTCTCCCGTCCTTCTTACCTCTCTCGATCCCTCCCTTCTTCCTTCCCTTTCTTCCTCCCTCGGCCTCCCACGGCCTCTCTGTTTTCCCCTCTTATTCCCCCTCTCCTTTTCCCTCTCCCTATCCCTCTCCCTGTCCCTTCCCCTCCCCCACCCCCTCTCCCTACCCCTCCCCTCCCCTTCTCCCCTCCCCCTCTTCCCACCCCTCCCCCTCTCCCTCTCCCTCCCACTCTCCCTACCACTCTCCCCCACCTCCACCTCCCCCTCCCCCGTCTCCCTCCTCAGTCTCCCTCCCCTCTCTCCCTCTCCCCCCTACCCGTCTACCTACCCTCACCCCGCCCCTCCCCCTCCCCTCTTATCCATCTCCTTCTTCCTACCTCACTTCCTTTCCTTCGTCCTCTCCTTCTTCCTCTCCCTTGTCCTCCTTCGTCCTCTCCCTCTTCTTCCCCACTCCTTTCTCCCCCTCTCTTTCCTCCTATCCATTATTTTCTCCATCTTCTTCTCCCTCTTCCTCTCCCGTCGCCTCCCCACTTCCCTTTCCTTTCACCCCCTTCTTCCTTTTCTCCTTCTCCTCCTCTTCCATCTCTCCTTCTCCCTCCTTCTCCTGCCCTTCTCCCTCCCTCTTTCTCCTCCACCTCTCCCTCTTACTTCCCTTCCCCCTCTCGCTCCACCTCTCCCTGTCTCTCCTCTCTCCTCCCCTCCCCCTCGTCCTTCAAATATTCATCTTCCTCAGTCATACTTAGTTCGGCGTCTCATCGTTTTGTGGTCGAGGTCGAGGTCATCTCGGAATCGTCCGCTTTGCTTCATGAGGCCCGACACATCACTCCGTTGAAATACAAGAGTAGGGTTTTAGGCAGCAGTATTTTTTTTTTTGAGACGTTGTAGAGTTATTGTTATTGATATAACAATTATTATTAATTACTATATGTTTTTTATGAAAATTCTTCCCTCCTTTGTTGCATGTCCTGATCCAATAGAATAACCTCTTGAGGCACAGCACCAACGACGAGATTCGATGGGGTGGGCAGGAAGCAACAAAACCATTTAA
>NC_134784.1:80203544-80208544 GCF_046742065.1 Oratosquilla oratoria | reverse complement strand
CTCTGGGAAGAAGAGATAAGGGAAATAAGGATTGTCAGGTCAGTAGTAACCAGGGCTTCTGTCCTTTAAGGGTATATTGTCCCGAAAATATGTTGTCATAAGCCCCTGTTACACCTCCACGATTTTAATTTTTCAAATCTCCAAATGTCAAATCATCTTTGCGTCATATATTAAGAAGCTGAAGGACGAGCTAACGGAATTTAAACCTAGACGAATATTAGACACATTGTTGAACTTTCCTTAAGGAAGACTAGAATACTGTAAGCAAAGCCGTCTTCCAGATTTCCAAATCCACAATATTTGACGAGAATCTTGAATAGCGACGAAGGCTATAGAGGTGCTAAAGAAGAGATTTAAAGAGGATAGCAGAACCAAGAGTTAGTAGAAGTTTAATTAAGTAACCAGCATTAATTTTTCAATGACGATTTGTCTACAATCCGAAAAGAATGCTGCGTGACTCTGGTCCGTAGAAGTGTCACAAAAGCTCACAGATATATTGATTGGATAAAACTTATGTAGTCAGTACCCCCTATATGGTTAAGGGAGGAAGAGGGAAGAGGAAGGTGGAATGGGAATGTGGAAGAGGAAGGTGGAATGGGAAGGTGGAATGGGAAGGTAATGGATGAGAGCATGTGGACGTAAACGAGGAGGAAGGGGAAGGGGACAAAGGGAGGAATGTAATAGGAGCAAGGAAATGAAGCGAGGGAGGCAAAGTGCTCATCCTCAGCAATATAGGAGAAGGGGGACGTGGAGGAGAAATAGGGAAAGATAAAAGAGGGTGAGGAAAAGAGGAGGTAGAGGGAGCAGAGAGTGGGAGGAGACAATCGGGAAAATGGACAGGTTTGGATGGAGGAGGAAAAGGAGGAGGAAGAGGAGGAAGAAGGAAAGCAGAAGGGAAAAGAGGAACTGTAAAAGGAAGAGGAGTAAAAGAAGGAGGAAGAAGAGGAGGGAGGAATAGGAGGGAAAGGAGGAAGAGAAGGGGAAGGAGAAAGAGGAAGGGAAGGAGAAAGGATGGATGAAAGAAGAGGAGGGGAGAAAGAAGAGGAGGGGGGAAAGGAGAGGAGAGAGAGGAAGAAGATAAGAGGGAGGAAAAAGAGGAGGGGAGGAAGAAGAGGAAAGGGAGGAAGAAGAGGAGGACAGGAAGAAGAGGAGGGGAGGAAGAAGAGGAGTGGGAAGAAGGAGGGGAGGAAAGGAAGAAGAAGAGTAGTGGAAGAAGAGGAGGTGAGGAAAAAGAGGATTAGGAGGAAAAAGAGGAGGGGAAGAAGAAGAGGAGGAGGAAAAGTAAGAGAAGGGGAGAAGGAAGACGAGGTGAAGGAGGAAGAGGGGAGGAAGAGGAGGGAAAAGGAGGAAGAGGAGGGGGAGGAAGAAGAGAGTGAAGGAAGAAGAGGGGGAGAAAGAAGAGGAGGGGAGAAAGTAGAGGAGGGGGAGAAAGAAGAGGAATAGAAGAAAGAAGAGGATGGGAAGGAAAAAGAGGAGGGGAGGAAAAAGAGGAGGGGAGGAAGAAGAGTAGAGGGAGGAAGAAAAGGAGAGGGAGGAAGAAGAGGAATGGGAGGGAGAAGAGAAGGGGAGGAAGAGGAGGGGGAGAAGGAAGAGGAGGGGAAGGAGGAAGAGGAGGGGAAGGAAGAAGAGGAGAGGGATGAAGAAGAGGAGAGGAGGAAGAAGAGGAGGGGAAGAAGAGGAGGAGGGGAAGAAGAAGAGGAGGGGAAGAAGAAGAGGAGGAGAAGAAGAGGAGGAGGGAGAGGAAGAAGGGGAGAGGGAGGAAGAAGAGGAGGGGAGGATGAAGAGGAAGAGAGGAAGAAGAGGAGAGGAAGAAGAAGAAGGGGGAAGAAGAGGAGAGGGAGGAAGAAGAGGAGGGGAGGAAGGAGAGGAGGGAAAGGAGGACTAGCATGGTGAGGAAGAAGAGGAGAGGGAGGAAGAAGAAGAGGGGGAAGAAGAAGAGTAGGGGAAGAATAGGAGGGGAGTAGGACGAGGAGGAGGAAGAAGAGGAGGGGAGAAGAGGAGGGGGAGGATGAAGAGGAGAGGAGTGGGGAAATAAGAGGTGGGAGATAAAGAAGAAGTGGGGATAAAAAGGAGGAGGAGGAAGAAGAGGAAGATCAGAGAGGAGGAGAAGCTAATGAGTAGACCAAATGGTAATAGAGCAAATATACCGTACAAAAACCTCAGATTGCCACCGTGCATTGTATAAATTGTTCGGCAGATTCCAGGTATTTCTATTCAATCCAGGATTGGAAAGCACGGCTAGAAATGGGGGTCCCGATCGATTGAGACCTCGTTCAGGCTGTGTGCTACCTTTCTCAAAAAAAAAAAAAAAAAAAAAAAAAAAAAAAAAATAATATATATATATATATATATATATATATATATATATATCAACATATTCTACGTAGTCCTAGAGGAAGTTCAACGAAGATGTCTTGGAGGGCGAAGGAACTTAAGAAGACTCGAGGAAGGTATGATGGGAGGTGGGGGGAGATTGGGTGGAATATGCTCGAGGTCAAAGGACATATGGGCGAAGGGGGGAACGAAAGAGGAATGTAGAGGGAGACATGGCAGACGACAAAAGATTGGGGGGGAGATACATTAGAGAGGGGCGGAGTGTGTGAATGGGGGGATAGGGGTGATAATACATCTGGGGAAGAACAAGGATGGTGGAAGAGTAGGGGGGATTGGAAGAAAGGAGGAGGAGGGGGAAGAGACGACACGCAAAGAGGATGGGATGATTGCAGGCCGGGGGGGGAGGAGCCTGTGATACACACGCACACTCATACACATGCACACGCACACACACGTACACACAAACACATACACACGAACATACACATACACACGAACATACACACACACACACACGCACACACACACACACACACACACACACACACACACACACACACACACACACACACACACACACACACAAACACGTTATTAATACATACGAGTGTATGGGCCATTAAATCAACTAGTTTGCCTTGGTCTAATAAAATTGCCTGGCGACAGTCCAAATGAATTATGAGATGTTGTCCTAGCAAAAGGGTTAAATTAGCATAATGAAAATATGAATTGTTGTCCTCTTCATATTATTTATTCTTTTAATTAATGGTTATACGTAAGTGCAAATTTATTATTAATTTCTCCTATATACTGAGTGATGCTGATGTTTATTGGTATTGTTATTGCTATTGTTATTTCAATGATTAATGAAAGATATTACATTACTGTCATCATTTGTTATTTATTTACTGTGTATTATTCATTACTCGTATATAAATCATTATTCATTTTTGTTAATTATTATTACAGTCATTATTTCATATCATCAATATCTATTCTTATTTAGTGGTTTTAGCGTTATTCTCATTTGGTTATCATTTTTGTTATATTATGAAAAACAAATGTTATGGTGGTATGGCAAGATTCACTTGTGGTGAATCTTCTAGTTTGTAGGCTGGAGGATGGTAAGCCAGGGGCTGATTTTAAGTTCAGGGATGAAAGTGGGGATGGGGGGAAGAGGGGAGGAGGTTAGGGGGGGAGAAAAATCGAGATGACAGAAGGGGAAAGTCTGAGGGGAGAAGGGCAATGAAATAGGGGGGAAGTCACGCTGAGATAGAGCAGAAAGCCAGAGAATAACACGATGCGTGTTGGGTAGAGCATCTCGATTAGTGTGTCCGTGTCCTCTTTTTTCCAGTTTCCAGTTTCCAAGTTATGGAAGTCTGTGGTCCAGGAAATGTTAACTCCCTCTTGCAGTTTCCTTCGAAATGAAAATGTCTTCAGGTACTTCTGACTGACTTGGAATGATTCGCACACAATGAGTGTGTGTGTGTTTCTTTTTATCATCAGTTTGGATGTAGTGTGAACAGAGCATTCACGCCTTACTGCTAAAAAAGAAAAAAAAATCGTTGGTGGCAAACACTGAGACCCAAAGAAAACAGTCTTCGGGCGAAGAAGAAAGACTACGTAGCAATGTAAACAGTGGGAACTCGGATAATCAAAAAAAGAAACGAGGAAGAGGAGGAGGAGGAGGAGGAGGAGGGGGAGAAGCAGGAGGAGGAGGAGGAGGAAAAGGAGGAGGGGAGCTTAAGGAAGGAAAGGAGGGGGTGGGAGAGGAAGGGACCAACGTCTGGGAGGGAGTGGAAGAGGTGGAGAAGGATTGGGGGGAGACGGTAGAGGAGGGGGAGAAATGTATATAGTAATGCACAGTAAATTTTCGTATATTTTCTTGTCTGTAAACGGGAGTACCAATTAAACTATAATAAAGCGATCATTCAAACTAAAATCACGAAATAACAAATGAAACTATAATGACAAAACAACTGAAACTATAATGGACGTCAACTATGATGACGAGACAACAACTGAAACTGTAATGACGAAACAGCAAGTGAAAATATAATTAGTCAAGCAATGAAACTATAATCACCGGGCAGCCATACAAACTATGCTATAATGATGATCCAGTCATTGAAACTGTATCAACTAAACAAACATTTCCCACTATAACATCGAGGTAACCATTCAAATTATAATGGTGGGGAAACTATTCACATTTGACTGATTAGTTACTAGATTTGTATGGGAAGGAGCGTTGGTGAATAGTGAGGAGAAAGAGGAGGAAGAACAAGAGGAAGAGGAAGATCAAGAAGAGGAAGATGAAGAGGGGGGAGGAAAAAGAAGAAGAAGAAGAAGAGGGGGAGGAAAAAGAAGAAGAAGAAGAGGAAGAGGAAAAAGAAGAAGAGGAAGAGGAAAATATTTGTACTGGAGAAGAGAGTTCAGTATTGCGACATTAGCGTTGCAACCGTTCTTGTGAACGGTGCACATGTCACCTGACGATATGACGATATATATATATATATATATATATATATACTATATATATATATATATGTGTGTGTGTGTGTGCGTGTGTGTCCGTGTGTGCGTGTGTGTGTGTGTCCGTGTGTGCGTGTGTGCGTGTGTGTGTGTGTGTGTGTGTGTGTGTAAACATATCTGTGCGAGAATTT